>NW_020664463.1:17427354-17610039 GCF_002925995.2 Terrapene triunguis | reverse complement strand
GATTGTCAAAGTGCATTGAACTGGAGCAGTGTACACAAACACTATTTAAGTTTACAAATACACTTTCTCTACGCATTATAGATACACACCACAGATATTGAGGAGATATCTATGTGATAAATTTATTTGTAATGTACTTTAACAGTCTCACTTACTTACTCTCTGTCTCCTCCCGCTAATGAGGTTTCTAAACCAATTCAAACCACAAACCAACTTCAAAACAAAGTGTTTGTTTTATTTTAAAAGGTAGCTTGCCACATAAATATTTGTTTTCCCTAGACATTTAATTGATTCCCAAATTTACACTGGCTGGAGGTACAGAATAGGCCATATTTGGTCACAGACTAGTGTCAAAGATATAGTAATTGTTGAACCTTATAAGACTACAGATCTATCAAGTTCAATATCATGGTGTCTTATTGCCCATACAGAAACGTGTCATGAACAATTGTGGAATAACTCACTTTTAAGCTAACCCCTACTAGTTAGTGGCTGGATTATGGATGGATGCATGAGGTTTTAGATCCCTCTAAAACAACAAGACAAAACTTAGATTTCCAAACTCTCTCATGCCATTACTGTTAAAAAAACAAGAGCTTTATCCAACTGGAGAATTAGGAGTTCCCCTGACCTCCCTTTTCAATGGTGTAGGGCATTTGCTCCTTGATCATGATACACTGAGTCTTAGTCTTTAGAAATTTCTAAAATTTGCTAGATAGAATTCTTCTCTTTCAAAGACCTATGTAGTTGGATTCATGGAATTAAAGAAGCTTGTCTTTACAGGCTGAGGGCTATGAAAAATACTAGAAAGTTGTTAGAATGCTTTAAATCATTTGTAAAATAGTTTCATAAAAATAAGTGGCATAAACATCTGATAGTGTTGTGTAAATTCTGGCATTCATTTGAGACGATTTCCCTAATTTACTTGTGGTTTTGCCGCTTAGGAGTAATACAACCATTTTAAACTCATGCTACTGAAACCATGAAATGTCCTCCTTTTCGACTTTTAAAAATGCACCTCAAGTGTTGTTTATATGCCATGTTTCTTGGCACATACACTAAATAAATTAGGTTTTTGGTTAAAAAAAAAGATTCAAATAACCAATGGGGAAGCAAACAAAGAACAAAACTTCATACTTTGTTACTGACAAAAATACAACCCACCATCAGAAAAACAAAATGGAGAAGGGAATGCATACTCACAAAGTAACATGTCCCCTGGGTTGCGGGAGATGGGGAACTATAGCAAGTTGCGGGTGGGGGGGGGTGGGGGTGTTGTTTAGCTGTGGTTTATCAATTAATTCAAAATTTTCTAATGTTGAAGCTGACAATCAACTTTTCAGACTAGGTTTGCTTTCTCTCAGTGGACCATGATTAGCATATTACCAACATTTTCAAGTTACCATGCTGATCCTTCTAAACAAGCACATTTATTCTACAGGTAAAAGCACTACAGAGGAAAAAAATCACACACACACGTTCCTATGAGCATGCTAAAAGCTTACCAGAGGTCACCCATAAATCTTATGGGGCCTACTAGGCCAAAGTCTTTCCAATCCTTCTGCAAAGGTTGGGGCCCCCCTTGGACAGAGGGCCCTGTCCATTTGCAGGATCATAAGAAGGCTCTGAGTCAATTTAAATGTAGCCTTTTTATATGTGGTGTCTGCAAAATTTATTTTGAACTAGTATATGCAAGTGTGACCCTTTCCTTAGTCAGGATCTCTCCCATAGGTCCAAACATTGTGGTGCCTATGTCTTCTTAGGTGAAAGAGAAAACTTGGGATTCTCTGCCTCACTCATTTATATTTCAGTGAACCTTTGAAGTGGGTTCTTCTGAGGGTTACCCTTCAAAGTAAAGTTTATTCAAACAATGAAGAAGGTGACATGGAGTATGGTGATGAAGGAGGTTCCATGCTCTTTTTCCTCATCTGTGTTTGCTGAAATGCAAATTTGCTTTATCTCCTACCATTTCCTTTCCCTGCTGTCTCAAGGATACAGTTTACTGCTTATATGCAAACTGAGGCAAACACATATTCCTTTGTTTAGGATAGACCTGTTTAACAACTTTTGCCCAGGCAGGACTGTGTGGTTTTGAACATGTGCTAACATCATCATACAGGGGGATTTTGTAACTTTACATATAATGTGGCTGCATACATTTCACCATGATATTATTGACCGGCGGGTTCGTTTTAAAAAGATACCACACAAGGCATATTTTGCACAAAATTACAAAGATCTGTAGGGTGTAAATACAGAGGTGCTTTTGGTCACAACAGTGCCACAAGTAAGGAGGAGAAACCTATCCTGTATTTCTCTAGTATATGAATATAAAGCAATTTATACTTTTTGAAGTTTGTTCTTGTCTCTGGAAAGGCAAAACATAATAAATAAGGATTTGCCAAAACCAAAACACAACCACCCAAGCACACTAATACAAACCAGTTTGCCCAACACTACTAGCACACAGTCAGACTAAATTGTACTGACAATGGGAACCAGTTCTGTTTGCCTAGGAAAGGATTTATCACGTGTCCCCAAAGCTGGAATTTATGAGAACCCTCATTCAATTAACTAAAAGTAGTGCTTTTTTAAATTTTCATTCCCTAGGAGGAGCAAAAATGGTGGAACGCCAATTCAGCAGCATTGCCAGATTTCACATACACCTCCTTTTTGGAAAGCAAATTAATTAGCAGTCAGAGAACAAGACAAAAGGAAGAGAACAGAACATTGTTTATCAACCTCCTTCCCTTTCTGAGAAATGTTACAAAAATAATTCTCAACTCTGGGAAAAAACGGTCTCTTAATTGTGAGAATATAGATTTCCTGAAAACATTAAAAATAACACATTCACATGAAACACCAGTAAGTGTATATACCACCTTATGCTCAAGTTGGAATGTTAACTAATGGGTGTTACTGAAAAATATACCATACAAAAAATTTTGTGAATCCAAAAGTACACCAAATTTGTAGTTTATTTCTATAGCTCAGATATCGTATTATATTTAAGTAGCTAAAAGAGCATCCTGGGCAATTATATACAAATTAGCTCATCAAACACCCTACTTACTTCAAAATTGCTATAAGCCAATGCTGCCAAAACAAAGCTTTTGAAATGGAATAAGGTCTACCCAACTTGGTATACAATGATTGAAATGTACAAATAAATAAATTTTAGCACTGATTTCAGCAACAGAATTGCTATACTGGTACCCAAGTAGACATTGAACCATTTAATTCAGTATCCAGCAGTAGCTAGTTGTTACTTCAGATGAAAACGAATGTGTTAAGTAACATGCCTAGCCAATTCTTCAATAATAAAACAGGAGAGGTCAAGATTCCCTCCCCAGCCTCAAGAGTTGACCAACTCATTCCAGGAAGCATATCATTTGACTAACCTCCTATCATAAATTAACTATTTCCAAATAAACTAAACACCATGTAGATTAAAATATTTCAAAACTGACTTTTTTCAAATGTGTATTTTTTATGTATTTCAGATATAGAAGCTGCCTATTTTTCAGATTAAGTTCCTTGTTGGGGAAGCCTTCTATGAAGTACAAATGAGATGTCTCCTTTTAGGTGCCATTACAAAGGGGATTCTGTGTACAGCTAAACAAGAATTGTAAACAAAAAAAAAATTTCTATTCCTATTTGGGTCACATTGGAATTTTTAATGAAGCGGGCTCTAAATGAGATAAAATAGAAACAACATGTTGAGGTTAATTTCTGGAACTTTTTCCACTCACAGTTATAGCATGTCACTAAAGCTTTAGCAAAGTTCCTGCTTTGAACTTTCACACACACAGTCAATCAGTATTTCCTTTGGAAAATTCTTCTCTGAAGTTGTTCACGACAAAAAGAAAAGGCATTTTTATTTGCATCAGGGAATTAAAAATATTAGCGGCTTCAACCTAACAAGAACTAAATGTTGGCTTTTATTTTAACTGTATGTACTCTAAATTGTACAGCCAGGTGTTTCAAAGGACTATAATTATGACAAAAAATAATTATTTTGTAAACTGCACATTAATGAAACAATTTCAGTTTCATATTATAGCTGTCATCAGTATTGTCATAATTATCAGGAACTTCTAGGTTCTACAATGTCATGTATTTACACTTTCATTACAAGCACCAATACAGTCTCATGCGACAAAGTATATTCTTGACCTTCAGCTCTTTCTCACAGGGCCAGGGAGGAATGGAGGTCTCCCTTCTCTGAGATCTCAGTTAGCCCAAGTCCCCCCCTCGCTTTTCTTTATCCTTTTTACAGCGAAGTAGACTTGACTGAATAGTTACTGCCAATTATAATTCCCCAGTACTTAGTTTATATTCTCTCACCCTCCACCATGTCTTTCAGGTAATGTAACAATACCTTTTCAATAATATTCCATTTCCTTGATGTTTTTACTAAATAATGTAATTTTTGCTACCTTAAAATATTCTAATTCCTCATAAAGGTTTTCCCTTTCTTTATCAAAGCCCTTACATACCCATAAAAAGGTGACCAATTATTTCTTCCACCTTACTGAGTGCATGCCGCGTATAGTCCATTTTTGTGTCTATATATTTGAAAAAAGATGTTTAAGCGACAATGGCCAGTTAGTATTCTAAACAAAAGTATTTCATTAGTCCTATACATGCTCTGAATTATATAGTTATCCTCAACTCTAGGGCACAATTTAAAAAATCTTCTCTTTTTTCATTAATCCAAATTTTTTGCCACTGCTCTTTTAAAGTTTTCTGCACTAAACTTTTGAATTCCTGTTTACTCAAAGGTATTACTATATCAATCCTTCCACTTCTTACAGAGTTTTTAACTGCTTTGTTTGCCATTTCCTTCCCTTTTATTCCAATATGCACTTGGATCCAAGTTAATGCTACATATATCCCCATCTGTACTAACTCTTTTATTAGAAATATAATTGAATTGATTAAATCACTTTTACATACTGAAATACCCTTTATTGCCATAATGCCTGAAACTGTATCTGAAAAAATGACTACCGTTTCTGGGCGTACATCCCAGATCCAATTTAATGCTAGCATGATTGCTACTAGTTGAGCTGTCATGACAGCTACATAAATGGATATTCTTTCAAATGTACTCATTCCCAAATTTGGTATACAATATGCCATCCATGCTCTTTCTGTTCCACCCCTCCCCCCCTTTCTTGGACCCATCTGTATATATTTGACAAAACCGACTCCACTTTTCATCTATTTACTGGTACACATCTTTTTTAAGATCTACTGTCTCTTCCCTTGCCCCCCCCCGCCCACCTTAAATTTATAAAATATATCTAAATCCACATATGGGCATGTGACTTTCCATCCAGTACACCTACTTTATACAACAACCCTTCCCTCCACACACCATGTCACACGTCTTTTGAATATCTATGAAGACAGCCATCATGAAATCTTCGTGACTCAAACTTTTTTCTTAAATTAGAAACTGAAATACAATGTGATCAATGGTGCATCTTCCTCTCCTAACACCACTCTGCACCTTACCTATAATGCCATTGTTTTCCAAATATGCAACCAATCTTTCGTTTACCATTCCCTCCATAATTTTACCTAGACAGGACGTAAGGGCAATTGGTCTATAGGCATCCACTTTTGTGGACAGTTTGCCTGGTTTTCATATTGAAATTATTACTGCCTCTTTCTACCCTACCAGTATTGCTTTTTTCCCCTTCTTCCTCCCCCACATATCATTATATAATTCCAAGAGAACCCTCAAACTGCTTTCAGATAGATATTTAAACATTATGTTTCACATATTATCTTTACCTGGAATGTATTCTTGAGGCTATCAATAGGTTTCTCAAGTTCCTGCATACAAAACCATTCATCCAATATAATATCTTCATGATAACTACATAATAGATCATGACTCTCTTAGAAAACTTCACTTGGATTTTCATCATTACTCAGAACTTCTAACTATGTTGTCATTCCCAATAGCACATCCTTCCTAGCCATCGAACACTCTGATACAGTGTTCACTAGGTTGCTCTCCCATCTTCTCCTCACCCTTTACCGAGATGGTTGACGTTTTTCTCCACCACACCCCCACAATCCCAGTCCAATGACAAAATTCAGCCATTCCACAGTCCATATAGAGGCAGTCTCTTCTTATATGTTCCTGTATCCCATATTGGTAGCAGGTAATTTCCCATTTCAATGAAGGAGTTCCTCTGCTCTCCTCCCTTTTCTTCTCTACAGGCTTTACCCCTGCCAATTCTCCAACCTTCTTTCCTGGCTTGGGTCTGTTAAAAGGATGCATCCCCTTTTTGGGGAAAATCTGCTTTGTCAAACTCCTCTTTGAATTTGACCACCTACTCTAGAATTTTGAGTTGATGCCTCCTAACCCAGACGTAGGTGTTCTCAGGGAGGCCTTTTAGAAATTGCTCTAGAATTATGGAAGCCATAATTTCAGCCACACTCTGTGTATCTGAATTTAACCATCAGGTAGCCCAATCCATTCATCTGTGGGGGAATGCCCTGGGCAGTACATCTCCAGCTCATCTAGCAGCCTAAACTTCTGCAGGTACTTCTCTACAGGCAGGCCATTCAGTCTGCTTTGACCACCTTAACATCATCATATTCTCTGGCCTGTTGATTGCTGAAGGCTATGTAGGGCCACTTGAGCCTCCCCACCAAATTAGGTGCTAAGATACTACAATTATTGATGCCATTAAAAGAATCCAGATAGACTTTCAACAGAATCGCAGTAAATGCAAAATAGAAAATTATATTCTTGCTCCTCCCATTATTATAAAAAGCAAAAAGCAACCTGAGGAACGTAAACTGCTAACGAGTTTTAAATTGATTCACATGTAAAGCAAACAATTAACTTGTGTGTGATGAGTTCAAAAGACACTGTAATAGGAAAATATATAACCAACAATCTGTATGCTTTTAAAAAGAATTGTGTATGTCTTCTCATAAAAGGGAAGTTATCAGTAGAACAAATTTTCCTTTCTTCATGATCAATAATGCTCATCATTGAGATGTAGCAAATGATAACCAGGGGAGAATAATTAATATGAAAAAGAATTCTGCGTACTGTGTACCTCAGCACTCCTACTGGGGTACACAGCTTGGAAAGTCTATCTTCCAAACACTGAATATAAAGACAACGGTAAGCCTAAATTGCGATGTGTCATGATATTGCACACTGGTGTTAAGGGAAGTGGCAACTTTGCAGTGATCACCTCAAGATGCCTGTGATTAGAGCCCAAGAAGTGGTGGCAGACTTGGAAGAGAGTATGTTTTTCTTCTGGTGCTGTAGTCCTAATCCCTGGTGTCCACCCTGCCTTTAATCAGTGTTTGTCTACACTTACAGCGCTGCAGCTGCACTGCTGTAACACTTAGTGAAGGTGCTACCTACACCGACAAGAGAGCTTCTCACATCAGCGTTAGGTGCTCCACCTCCCCAAGAGGCAGTAGTTATGTCGATGGGATAAACCCTGCCATTGACATATAACTATCTAACCTCCGGTGTAGACAGTGCTAACTATGTCACACAGGGGTGTGGATTTCCCACATCCCTGAGCAATGTCGTTATACCGACATAAGTTTACAATGTAGACCAGGACTGAGAAAGCTAGTTTAAAAAAAAAACAAAAACAGTCTCTAAAGCCACCTGGTAGCTAAATTTCCTGGAGTCAGGTTGCAGTCTAGGACGTGGTATAGAGACAGCACTAATATTTCTGTTGAATGTTCTCCTCCTGTCCACAGAAAAAAGGAAGTTTGTTTATCCATATACACCTGCTAGACCTTTCTCTAGCATTTCATATGGTTGACCAGGAAATGCCTCATCTAAACCCCTATATGCTTTGTTTTGATCCACAAGAGCACAAGTATCTTGGCACTTTCTCCATCAGAAACAACATCTCTGTCTATGCTGGAACCTGATCCATTAGTGACTTTGAAAACCATTAACTGGCAGAAATAGCAGACTGGAAGAGAGTGGAGGACCCAGATGACAGGTGTGATGTGCCTATGGTGTAAGCAGGAAGCTGCATTTTATGCAAGTTAGAGTCTTTGTATTGTTTTCATATTTAGCTCCTTATACAGCGAATTACATCCTGCCTACAGTTTCTTTATATCAAGTATAAACAGCACTATCTCCCAGCTTTCCCAATGCCTAGCCAAAATCAGAACCTGGGAGAAGAGTAGTTGAGTAGAGTTGAAACTGGGAAAAGCTGAGGTGATATTGGCAGCAAGAGTCAAGTATTTTGAAGAACTTGCCTCCTATATAAACATGTACCCACTATTGAAGAAAACTGCCCTCATATTGATAAGTTGGACCACACCCCTGAGGTCCTTTGGTAACTCCACAGAGTAACTGAATGCCCAAATAGGCACAGTGTGAAATAATGACCACTTCTGTCTAAAACCAGCCAGAAGATTGCTCCCCATTTTAATCAGACACAGTCATGGCCATGGTGATTCTTGAATTTGTGACTTCCAGGCTTGAGTACTGCAACCCATATCAACAAAAGAGTTACACACACTGAAAGAGCTCCAACTGGTACAAAACCAAAGCTGCCCATTAGCAATACAGTGCTTTGGTTCTCATTTAATTCAGAGTCAAATTCAAGGTCTCCATCCTGATACTGAAAAACATCCAAACACTAGCTACCTGAGAGATCACCTCTCCTTCCGTGACCGTGATCTCACATGGCACCTACTGTTCCTTCAGAACAATGCAAATATCGACAAACAGAGGAAGGTCAGGTGCAGGAGACAGTAGTCTCAGAACTGAACCCAGATTATACTATGAAACTCCCTTTTGCAAGCGATAAGAATGATGACAAACCACATCATTTACAGAGCAAAATGCAAAGCTCAATTTGTTCTACTCATTTTTTCCTTCAATAACGTCTTCACATACGCATAGCCAAAAACACACACAACAAAAAGGGGGAGGAGGGAGAATCACTATAAACTAATCAAGATATTTCTCCAACAGTCTGGGAAGGATATATCATTTACTCTTTATACTAACAGAAACTCTTTCTTAACCACAGATGCTTTTAATACTTTACTTCCTCTGATGCTTGGGAAAAAAATATATAAATAAAGCTGAATATTTTCTAAAGTATTTGGCCCTCTCTTTATAGTTCTTCACTGCTCTCCTGATGTCCATCTTTTACCATTCCTTTTCTTTTTAGGTACAAGGCCAGAGCGGTGGAAGAGTTACAAATTTTTAATGTTAGGATTGAGATAAGTTTCAGAACACCACCCCTACACTGATTTCAGAATACACAATAACTCTATCCCCATTCTGACCCACTACTCCAAATTTAAAACTTGTCATCCAAAGCAAAATGTGGATATGACAGGTCAAAGAGGCAACAGAACAAAGGTGCTTTGGAAGATAACTGATTCAGTGCATCTTCTCAGAAGCTTCTGTCAGCAAGGCTCCTAGAAAGCAGCTGATGTGGTTTAAGGCTGCTTCCCCCCTAGCAGAACTCCTAAAGTAGAGAGGCAGCATTACGAACTCCTTTCCTAAAGCTCTCTGCTGGCACAAGGTAGTTGAAATTCTATCTTTTTGTACCCCGAGGTGAATCGAGTTCACTATCTGTAACAGTTCAAATGATGATTCTGACAGATTTTGGTCAGTAATATGTTCAGGTTTTTTGTTGGACTTTTGTGGTATCGATAGCCATAACTGACTATCAGTGCAATCAACCAGTGGTAGCAACTGTAGAAACTCAGTGTTAAATGACAAGTGGAAAAATCATTTGAGTACTGTCTGCACCAGTCTCCATGATTGCACAGCTACCCAACTGGTGAATTATGGCTATTAAGTTTGTTAGGCCTGGTCTACACTTACCCCCCAATTCGAACTAAGGTACGCAACTTCAGCCACGTGAATAGCGTAGCTGAAGTCGAAGTACCTTAGTTCAAACTTACCTCGGTCCACACGCGGCAGGCAGGCTCCCCCGTCGACGCCGCAGTACTCCTCTCGTATAGCTGGAGTACCGCAGTCGACGGCGATCACTTCCTGGTTCGACTTATCGCGTCCAGACAAGACGCGATAAGTCGAACCCAGAACTTCGATTCCCAGCCACCGAACTAGCGGCTGGGTGTAGACATACCCTTAGTGGAGAGGTCTGTGGGTCTACAGTAGATTTAGGTGAGCAGCTGTTTTTAAAAACCTTGATACATGCCACTATCATAATATGGTACTTGGCCTATGAGAGCGTGCCAACTTCTAGACACATTGACAACATCACTAGCATAACAGGAATTTTTGCAACATTTGGTTGTGTGTTCCTCACTCTATACCAGTATTTAAATACTATCTATAAAAAAAACAAAAAACACTTCATATGGTAGAACACCATATGGTAAACTGCACTAGTGTTTAGACTTAGCCGTATATCTTTTTTTTTTTCTAATCTTATTTGACTAGCCAGGATGTCAGCCAAAAATATAAGGAGGTTAGGACCCAAGACAATAAATATTTTTGGATTGGGAGTCTTCATGGTCTTCTGGTTTATATGTTTATTAGCTCTGAATACCAGGGCCTTCCAGGTTGGATTTCAGCACTTGGATAACTGTTGACTGATGAAGCAGGAGGGAAGGAAACTGGCACACTGATGGCAAAAATTTAAGGCAGACGCAGACAGATTTCAACACAAGAATATCCAAAAATCTTACACTTTAGTCATGGCAGAATCAAAGAGATAATACTTCTCCTCAGACATTGCAACTGCTAAGTCCCAACCAGCAGGGAGAGGGCCCGGATGCTGATAGAAGTTAGGAGCTGCTGGATGGGGGTTGTAACTACCTTTTTGATCAACTTGTCCAGGATGAGAAGATTTAAGACAAGACAGTAGCTTAGTGATGATGTTGGGGGTCCATCAATGGATTTCTGAGCATCATGGGAAGCATGGATCAGTGGTCATGTTGCACTCCCTGTCAGTACCCGGCCCAGTCTGGCCTAGGATCCAACCAGCTGACCAAATTCAGTGATGAATCCTGGTCACGTGCCATCTGAGGCATGTTGTGCATATGCTAAGAAGAAGTCTCATCATCATAGGCTTCAGGGATACTAGTAGATGTCCTTCATGAGGGATGAATTAGTGATAAGGGGAGTCGGGATGCTCTTCATTTGCTTTCACTAGCTAAGGCAGGCTGGGGTCTGACTCAGATTTTGTAGCACAGACTTCCTTTAACAAGGCCTTTTCCTGCTGCTCTTTCAGCCCCATCAATTCTACATTACACTAATGTAGATTACTTTAGACTCACTGGCTCAATCCATAGATAATTTATGAGGGCATGCAAGCTGCATATCAGTGAGTGCAATACTTAGAGTAATCGACACATTGAGGGGGACAGAAGATGATGGGGGACAGACTTTCTGAGATTTAGCTCTGAATTTGTCCCTTACTGTGTACCAGATTTGTTTTGGTAAACCATGAAGGAGGCTACAGACTGATCATTGCAATTTTCCTCAATAATACCTATCTTGCTGTCTGAATGAGGGGAGGACTTGCACAACTCTCAGTTTTCTTCTGGCTCCAACCTGAAGCAGTATTCTTCACATTTCCTAGACATGTGTTGAGGCCTTTCTGAGTGAGGCTGTCATCTTGGAAAAGGAATAACCTAAGCTGTGATGTATCTCAGAGAAGAACTGAAATCTTATCTAAGTTCAATTCTTCTCCTCACATGCACAGAACTGTGTCACACAAGGGTAGGTGTTCTGTTGATATATCCATAGTATGAGGCAGAAATTTCTGAGACAGCTGACTGGGTATTGCTACAGCCATCTCACATCCCTCACCTTGCAGTTCTGTCTCCTGTTAAAAGGTGGAGTTCAAATACACAATAGTGAAGATTGTCGGACATGATCCTTAATGGAGAAAGGTCTGGAAGCTTTATCATCTTAGTCAGATCTCCATAGAAAGAAAACATCCATCTGATTTATGCAAACTTTCTTTCAGAGCTAATAATTGCGTAAAATAATCCAGACAAATAAACATCATCAAATAAATACACCTGCCTGTAATTTCATATTCTTTAAAGTTTAAATTAGAGGATACTTTAGACAGGGAGAAATACAAATAAAAAGCTTAAGAAATCTTAGCTGGTCTATTTACTGAACTATGACAATATCAGAACAAAAGCCTGATTAAACAAGCAAAGGAAAAACCCTTATGTTGCTTGTAGTAAATAATCTTAAAATGTGGCATGATCCCATGAAAATCTTTCCAAGATCTACATTTACTTTTCTTTATTGTAGTTAATTATTAGGGATAAAAGTTTAAAAAAATATGACCTGAAAGACAGAAATTAAACTAAATTACGTAAACATAAGAGGGGAAACTTGGCTTACATAGTACACTAGGTTCATTTTTAATTTGTTTTCTCATTCTTTTAAATAGAAATATCACATTTTTCCCCCTAGTGTGTTATAAATTGTTTATTTGTTGAAATGACCATGAGAATGTCAGATTCTTAAAAATGGCCAAAATCTTCTGAGGTTTTGAGCTACAAAATGTATAACAGTCTGTCCCTAGTAGATTTCCCAGCCTGCTTGATGAGTTAATATTTCAAAGATGACTGGTATCCCACTAAAGGTTTACATGTACTTAAGTACTCAGGATTAGATCACACAATATTCTAACATTTTACATAGACTCTGATTTCTCCAGAGTTGACACCTTAAAGAGCTAAATTAACAATGAATCCAGGAACTGAAATTTCAAATGTAATACGATAAAATGCATTAACTCTTATGTTTAAGTTCCCGACCTGCCTGTGACCGATATATTAAGGAAAGTTTTGTGGAGGCTGGAAAAATATGCTCTTTCCTAAGTGAATCATTCCTCAAAATGAGAAGAAATTAACCCATATTACACTCTCATAAAAACATTAGATTGTGACAGGCAATATCAGGAATGGAAATGTAGCAGTTTGCGCACAAGTATGATAGTCATTGTACCACAAAATGAGTGTGAGGCAGATGTTGAAATGGTGAAAACTGGCTAATATGTTTCTTTGTCACTTAACCAGTAAATTAACAACATATTTACATCACAACAGTAGAGAGGTTACTCATTTACAGTAGCTGCCATAAGAGATTCAAAAGATATAAAAATCCCTTACAGTGACATCCTTCATACTCATTATTTCTTGTTCTAAACATAGGGGAAAAAACTCATGCCGCATGTGGACTTTCTAATGTTGATGCTGTTAATGGTAACCATTGTAGGTCATAAAGGAAAAATATAATAAAACAGTGGCAATTTTTGCAACATGATTATGTGTATAATGTTTATGTACCTCAATTAAATTAAATTAAAATTAAATTAATGGAGATATCCTATCTCCTAGAACTGGAAGGGACCTTGAAAGGTCATCGAGTCCAGTCCCCTGCCTTCACTAGCAGGACCAAGTACTGATTTTGCCCCAGATCCCTAAGTGGCCCCCTCAAGGACTGAACTCACAACCCTGGGTTTAGCAGGCCAATGCTCCAACCACTGAGCTATCCCTCCCCCCTTATCAAAACTAGAGGGACCCATTTAGAGTTCTGCAATCATTGTTGCAACGTTGTATATATGTATGAGAGAGGAACTGGACATTATGGGAAGATAATTTCAAAGAGATGAGTAATACATGCTGTATGCTACATGCACTGACAATCGAAAATGGATACTCTTGATTCTATTCTTATTGCTGTACGCTGGCTTGCTTCTTAGCTGGTGCTTTCCTCTTCCTTCTTCTATGGAAGGTGGAGGACTGTACCACAGACCCAAAAGAATAAAGTTTGCCTTAAGACTTCTTTGTCAGGCTATCCTCCACTATTTACCTGCAAAAGGTTCTCTCCATTATGAGATCCCTCGTGCATCTGATGTGACCCATTATGACAGGCACATGAATATAAGCATTTGTATCACTCAGCAATCCTGGTTGTCGTCAACCTCCTAACAAAGATGGTGCACTTCATTCCATGCTGTACTGTTCCTACCACAGGGGAAACGGCTCGGCTATTCCTGGAAAAACATCTTCTGCTACCACAGGTTATTGACAGGCATTGTATCAGGCTGGGGGCCTGTAGAGGTTCCGGACTCACCCCTGCGGCGCCTCCTGCTGGTCATCCAGGGAATTAGCTCACCAGCCTCTGGAGTGCCCTCTGCAGGCCGGTGATCCGCCTGTCCTCTTCTGGCGCCCGTGTCCCTCCCAGGACCCGGTGCCCCTATTACTGGGTCTCCCCGCCCTGGGGAACCTCCACCCACTATCCCCACCTTGCCTCAGCACTAGGCCACTGCCAGTCACCAACTAGCCCCCGCTCCCTGGGGCAGACTGTAGTATAGGCCACTCATCACTGGCGAGGGGGGTTTGGACCTGCTGCCTTGGGCTAGCCCTGGGCTGCCCTCTGCAACCCCCAGTACCCCGTGGCCTAATACTAGGCTGCAGCCTGGGGCTTTCCAGGCTGGAGCTCCCCAGCCCTGCTCCACTCAGGTACTCTGTGTCTAGCTCCCTGCAGCCAGGCCCTTCTCCTTCTGAAAGCAGAGAAAGACTGTTGGGCTTCTGGCTCCCAGCCTCTTTATACAGGCCATCTGGGCTCTGATTAGGGTGTGGCCGAGGTGCAGCCACTTCCTCCAATCAGCCAGGGTTTTACTTTGCCCAGCCCCAGCCCTCTGCAGGGCTTTTCCAACCCCGTTACAGGGCCCCAGTTCATCTCCCAATTCTGGAAGAAATTTTTCAGACCCTTTGGCATCGAGCCCCTCACCTCATCGGCCTATCACCTGCAGACTAATAGGCAAACAGAGAGAGTCAAATCAAATCTTGGAGCAGTATCTTCACTGCTTTTTGAATTACCATCAAGACAACTGGCTTCCCTTGCTGTGATATGCCTAATTCATACATAGCAATGCAACCCATGCCTTGACACAATATAGCCCATTTTTCACAAACACCATGGCTTTCACCCTTTCTTCTGCTCAGACTTACTCATGAGTTCGCCAGTACTGACCATGGTGGATTTAGCCTCCCAACTGCACCAAGTGTACACCAGGAGCTCAAGAAACACTTGTCCTCTGCCAAAGAAGCCTACGAACACCATGCGGACCAAGACCATGAGGTTGCCCCTAATTTGGCTGTAAGTGACAAGATGTGACTCGAAGCAAAACCTTAAATCAAGCTGCCCATCTGCCAAACCAGACTGCCGATACCTGTACCTTTCAAGTTCACAGAACCAGTAAACCCAATGGCTTTCAGATTACAGCTGCCAGTGTCTTTGAAGATGCACCCCATCTTACACAACTCACTTTTAAAGCTATACATCGAGAATCTTATACCCAAACTTCTCTAAATCACTACCACCCATAACAGTCTGCGGACAGGGGGAGTACTTGGTCCACCGAATCCTCATTTCTTGGCAAATTAGGGGAAGGCTCAAGTTCCGGTTGACTTGGAAGGTTACGGTTCAGTCGACCCATCTTGGGTACCAATAGAGAACATCCATGCCTGGACCTACTGTGAGAATTCCATTGGAAGTATCCTGAGAAATTGGGCCCCCAGGGGGCACCTTGGGGTGAGGGTACTGTCAGGAATTGGGACTGCCAACAGAGCCAGTCTGGAAGCAAGGCCTGCAGCACAGCCAGTCTCCAGGCAACCTAACAAGTGCAGCTGGCCTGTAGTAGGCTACCTAATTGGCTACAGCCACTGATTGGTTGGAAGAATCAGCAGACCAGCCCTTAAGCCCAGCAGCAGCAGTTCAGTGGCTGCTCAAAACATTCGCCCATGGCTATGATAGCTGTTGTGCCTGCTTGTCAACAGCCTTGCCCCTGCCTCGCCTCATTCAAGGTAACCTGGTCCTAACCTTTGGCTCTGATCCCTGACTTCTGATGCCAGTTATGACCATGGACTCCAATTCCTAACTACCAACACCTACTCTAACTACTGGACACAACTGCCCACGTCCCAGTCATTGACACCTCAAGTGCCTGTCATTTAGTGGAATAGCTGCATCATAAGAGGGGCAAGTTTTGAATCCTGAATTTCATTCAGCATTTCAGCTAAATTGGGTTCTCCAAATGTTGGGGAGTTCAGTGTCCAAGCCCAGCAGTGTTGCCCAGTGGTGAGAGTGTACGGCCAGCGGTAGGGGATCCTGGGCCCCTCCCGCTCCAGCAGGTTCCAACTCAGGGCCCTGTGGCTGGCTGGTCAGATATGCAGCGGGGGGAAGACGCCACCAAGTCTGCTCCCTGGATCACTTCCTATCATGTTCTCAGTCCCCTTCAAAGTCACAAGGGTTGGCTTATAGCTTATAACCTCACAGGGGATGTTTCTCATTGACAGTGATCTAGAGGCTCTTCTCCTTCAATCACAGCCATCTGTTTCTGGTCTAAATGGGGGCCATTGGCAGCTCTGCAGCAGGGTCTGGACCAGGCGGTGCGGTGCTCCTGTGGCCTCTCCACCAGATATACCAGCATAGGACTGCTCCCTGCTCTGTCCACCTTGACTGAGCTGGGCCATTCCCTTTTGAGCTCTGCCTCTATTGTGAGCATGGACATCAGGTATGACTGGGTGGGGCCTTTTGGGCCCAGAGCTGCTTGTTAACCCTTAGTTCCCCAGTGTGGGGCTTATATACCACATCACACCCAGGATTACTCAATTTGTCATCTAACCTTGTGGATGTATATTTGCCTTCCAAAGAATTAGTCTCTTCAGAGTACAAAATACAACCTCCCCCATGCTGATCCTCCTGATCAGCAGTACTCTTCTGTTCCAAACATGTCCCAAGTGTCATGCTGATTCCAACAGTGTACTCATGATCCAGATAAGATGTGTCAGAATGCTGCCTCACTATGGAAAGCCAGTGGTGCTGAAGAATACAACATGAGTTGTGCCATAATTACCACCACAGGTAGCACCAATAGATAACTGTCTTTGAACTGAAGCCCAATTCATCAAACATGATGGAGTCAAGGACCTACATCCCAGCAAAGGTGCAGACTTTGGCTCCACAACACCAAGAATTCAGACTAGGCCAAACATCAGGAAAGAGCTTTGAGTTATTCAGTGTGGTACAAACAGTCAAACAATCCAAGTGATCTTTTTGAACTTGGTCATGAGAGCAGGAAATATTCTTGGACATTACCTCTTGGAGTTTACAGTTTCAGGCACCTGCGCTGGTACTATGCAGTTCCACACGGTTCCACATGGAATGGCTGTCAAGCAGCAAGGGCAGAGTCACTGGAAGTCAGGAGACAACTGTTCTCATCTTTGAACAGACTGGACAGACCATTATCTGAATTGGTGACACTTAACTGGATGAGGAAAAGATGGTGTCCAGCACCAATGAAATAGTGTAAGTCGGTACAGGGAGACTGAGCAATGCTCTGAAATTTTGTCACACCTGTGCCAAAGCAGGCATTGAGAATATAACTTTAGCATTCCATTTGCGAGCTCAACTGGGTCTATATTTCAAGTTCCTGGATAAATACTATGCCAGACTACTGCAATTTCTGGAGGAGAATAACAGGGTTTCAGAGCTCTTTTCAGAGCCTAATGGCACAGGATGACATCCAAGAATCGGTGGCACACAAACTATTGTGGCCCATCCCAAAAGAGATAGTACATTAGTCATGAATGTCATGTTGTGCAAAAGGCATTAATACAGTTACAATCAAGCATTTCTAGAAGTCATTTGACCATTTTCCTCTAGTCCTACAATGAGCCAGAATAGAAAAAGAAACAACTAATCTAGCATCAGAGAAAGTTGACTGCACACAAAGCTGAGCCAGGCCAACAGCTCTGGAAAAAACAGAATTGTAATAACCATTAAAAAATACAGTGGGTACTGGTACGGTTAACTCTAGTGTTGTATCTTTAGAGGCATTAGAGAGCAGCATGTATCCATGACACAATGGCTGAAGTTAAGTAATACTGCAAGTAAAAATGCAGGCACAACATCCAGAGGCATCAAAGGCAAAGATAGCATCTCAGCAAAATGTAATCCTGGGGATCATTGATGAAGAAACCAAAAATCTTCAAATGTGACAATCACAAAAGTACTATATAAATATATAGGAAAAAGGAGGCTGAAACAGCAAAGCAATCAAGTGTCATGGAGAAAAGCACAATAATCCTGCGGAAACTCTTGCGTTAACTGCACAGGAAAGGAACCAAATAAGGAACACATGGGAAAGCCTAAGTACTTGACTAAGGCATGAACAAAGCACAGTGATATGGAAGCTCAAAGTCCCAAAATTTAAGAGCTAAGGCTCTAAGCTCCTTCTGCACTGGTAGCATGGACCCAAGAATAGAAATACACAGAATATGTCATCTGTGGAGTAGGATTTGACATCTGCATTGTCACAAGTCACTATTGTATACTAGTTTTGTCAAAGTCATGTCTGAAATTGCTATTAAGCCAATTACTGTTATGAGGTATGTTTAGTAGTTCAATGGCCTTGAATCATTGTTAGCAAACTCTGCTTTCATATTTCAAATATCCTTATTTATTTAGATTAGACCAATTCAAATACAGTCCTTACTCCACATTTAATATACTGACATAAGAAAGCTATGAAGTTACAATAGCTTTAGAGTTATAAAGAATGCAGTCCTTACTGATAAGATTTTTTTTAACATGTTCACACTAAATACTTATACATGTTCTAAGGCTGAATGTGTGCAGTGGGAGAGAAAGAAGGTGGCCTAGTAGCTAGAGCACTGGAATGGTGCTCAGACGGCTGGGTTCTATTCCTGATTCTGTCACTGGCCTTGTGGGTGACCATGAGCAAGTCACACTTCCCTTCTCTGTGCCTCACCTTCCCTATCTGTAAAATGCTATTAAGCTCTTTGAGTTCCAGGGATGAAAAATGCTATATAAGAGTGAGGTATTATATTTATTATTCTGTAGAATTCTTAATCAGAAATCACAGAATTGTTGTCACTCCCCAAAAATCTGTAATTATCTTCACGTCTTCAGGAAAATACAACAGAATAGTGACAGGCTTTTGCAGATTAGGATTACTAAACTAATACGGTTACACTTGCACCTGTAATTATTGTAGTATGGATATAATATTGCAGTTAAAAGGGTGAAGCCAGTAAAAACAGTGTAGATGAGAGGTGATGAAGGTAATTAATAGATTCAAAGATTTTAGGCCAGTGAGACCATTCTGGTTATCTAGTCTTATCTCCTGCATAACACAGCACACAGGTCGTCCCTGAATTACCGTATATACTCGATCATAAACTGGTTCGTTTATAAGACGACCCCCCGCAAGATGGATAAGTAAAAATGGAAAAAAATTTATAACCCATTCATAAGCCGACCCTATAATTCAGGGGTCAGCAAACTTTGACTCCCGGGCCATCAGGATAAGCTGCTGGTGGGCCAAGATGGTTTGTTTACCTCGAGTGTCCGCACGCACAGAGGTAAACCTAAGTAAACAAAGTGACCTGGCATGCCAGCTTCTTACCCTGACGAGCCAGGACAGCAACTGGTGGGGAAATTTTTTTGGGGGGAGAAGCTGGGAGTCAGGGGAGTAACCCATGACCATCCCCCACATGACCCCACCCCTAGCCCAGGACCCCCACACTCTCCTCATCCCATCCCTTCCCACCTTGTCTGGGGAGGGCCAGGGGAGGATGTCTTTGACCTGGTTGGAGCTGCTCCGGCAGGCTGGACAGCGCGGCTGCAGCCTGCTCCTGTGGGCCAGACTGGGCGGCGCGGCCGCAATGCATGTTCCAGTGTGCTAGGCCAGGCGGCACGGCCGCAGCATGCTCCGGTGGCATGGCCACAGCCTGCTCTGTGGGGCGGGGCCGAGCGGCACGGCTGCAGCCTGCCTGCCCCGGAGCTGCAGCTGCTTCAGAGGCTGAGGGGGAGAGCAGCGTGGCCAGAAGCAGAGAGATTCTGGCCCCGCCTCTTCCCTTCTGGCTGTGCTGCTGCTCCTTGCTCCCTCTGCTGGCGGGAGGGGCTGCATCCCACCTCTCCTTCTCTATACCCATTCATAAGCCGACCCCCTTCTCTGGTGCTTCCCTTTTTTACTAAAAAAATTCAGCTTATGAACGAGTATATAAGTAATTCCTGCTTCAAGTCTAATAGCTGTGATTGAATTAGAGCACATCTTTCAGAAAAAAAATATCCAATGTTGATTTAAAAATCTCCAGTGATGGAGAATCCTCAACAATCCTTGGTAAATTTTTCCAGTGACTAATTACGTTGCCTGTTAAAAATGTGCACCTTTATGTTTAGTCTGAATTCAGCTAGCTTTAGTTTCCAGATACTGGTTCTTGTTATACTTTTGTCTGCTAGACTGAAGATCCCTTTATTATCAAATTTCTGTTGCTCACATAGGTACTTATACACTGTGATCAAATGACCCCTTAAATCTTTGCTATGGTAAACTCCACAGACTGAGCTCAGAAGCTCTCACTGTAGGGAATGATTTCTTCTCTGAACCTTCTCCAATTTTTGAACATCCGTCCTAAAAAAAAAATTGAAAGATGTCCTGATGCAGCATGCTATATAAAATGGCTGTAATTAATTGCACCACAAAATTGGAGGTGCAATTTTCAAGCATGAAATGAAGTTATGGTTAAATCTCGTATACTGGATAAACTTGCCCATGCCATAATCCAGTCAATTTCAGAGCAATCTAATGGTCCCAAAACAGGTCTAATGGTCGGGGATGCCTCAATTCTAATTTCACATCTGAAACCTCTCTTTGTGGCTTTCAGTGAGTCACTTAAGCTTTCTGATTCAGTTTCACAATCTCTAAAATAGAGGGGAAAAACACTTATCTACCTACCTTAATTAGTTAATGCTTGTGAAGCCCTCTGAAAATGGAAAACACTTTTTTATTTTTACAAAGTCTTAAATCTAGAGAAGACATATTTCAACACAGCATTAAGAGTGGCTAAACATTAGTGAATTAAGAGATTCAATTGCTTTGACAACTCTATATTTCACCAAAAGCCATAATCACACGTACATTACTTTTTTACATTAAACAAATATGTTATACTTTGACTCCTTGCATGGTTGTGTTGCTATTAACTAAGCAGAACTGCTGCTAACATGTCTACAGAGTATAATCAAGTAAGTTCCCAAAGACATGAATGAGCAGTGAAAATTATCTTAAAACTGTAGAACATACTTTACCAATTATCACATACACATTGTCTTATTTATTTGAGGGGAAAGTTATTCTTTACACTTGTTCCATACTGGAATATTAACCACTAATGTATATTTTAACATTAAATTAATTTAAAAAACACACACACAAGACGGGTATTGTCCTCACTGGAGTCCCCTGCAATCCAAAATTGCTCCTGTTTTGCACATGGTAACGGGATATTAAAAAGATATTAAAGCTATAGGAGAAGACTAATTTTTTTTCTATCTAAAATATTTTTTGCTTTTCTCATGCTACCTTGAAGATTGACTCGGTGCATGTTTGTAGAAGAGGTTGGTTGCAGTATTTTAAATGGAGGCTGGCATATCTGATGTTATTCCTCCTCTGAGTACTGTGATCTCATTGACCAAAATGTGGCAACTAACCACTGAGGCAACAGGAAAATTTGTATGAGGTGTATTCATCCTAGGACTCCCTGATCTAAAAGAATGTCTTTATATGACTTGAACATAAACAGTCTACAAGAAATGATATGTTAAATATAAATATTACGCAGAGGCAGACTATTTGATTGGATCCCTAATGTTTTGTGCCAAATCAGAGTACCTGAAAGTTTGACTCCTCTTTTAAAATAGATCTGAAGTAGTAACTAAAAATTCAAATTAGTGAGACCAGTTAAAGGGAGGATGGATTAACAGATCTCCACAACAGCTGTTTAGTAGAATGGTTTCAAAGAATCACAAAATGACATGTTCTCATGCAATTTTAAGTTTATAGTGCATATTTTGAGAAAATCTTTTAGGGGAAAAAGCTATACTTTTCATCATAGGAAACACACTGTAGCTCAAACAAAGGAATTTCAATTATCAAGTACAAAATACAGAAAATTAACAAAGGCAATAGTTTACAAAACATCTCCTACAACCCATACAAAAAACTTGTATTTTTGCAAAAGAACTTTTTTTAGAAATGAAAATGAATAAAATTTAGCTGTAACAAGTCAGTGCACTTTGATAAACACACTGAGATCTGCTTAATTCATACAAGTATAATTTTAAATTAAAATGACCAGATGCCTTATGGGATACAACTTTTATCACACTTGGGTCAGTGGCTCAAATCTGGCTCATGTTGGAAATTTTCAATAGTTTTCAATGGCCTACGCAAAGTGAGCAGGTAGCCTCAGTCAGGTTCCTAGTTGACAAGTGACACCACAGAAACTACCATCATAACTGTACCCTCTCTGACAGTCTCCAGAGAGATGGAAAGGAGTAAGTGGGGGGAAAAGAATCAACTCCTCTCCCCCAAAGGTCATTGCTCCAAACCTGGCTTGAGGTATGTTGGTGGGGCAAGTCTGGAGAAACCGGCAGTGCCAATGGCCATGCTGTAACTACTCTGTGGACTGAAACCTCCAGTTTCCAGTGCTTGCAATCTGCCCATTTACATGAGATTCACAAAAGGTCATTAAGAAAATAATTATACTTTGTTCTTATAACATTAGGTTATTACAAACTTGCCACAGCCCTTATTGAATTCTAGGATACAATTATTTTAATTCACATGATGTTTAGCGAATACCATCGCTTACATGCTTATGTTTTAGTTGGTTACTTAAATATATGGAATCTTCCTAGGAACCTGCTTTTTGTCAATCAGGGGCAGACCAAACACATAAAAAATAACACCTCAGCATAAAACTTCCAAGTGTATTCACACAAACTCTGGAATGCAGCCTTATAGCTTCTATTTAGCTTTAACATTCTATATGATTTTCCTTTGTATACCTTTCAAAACATAGTATAATCAGCACTAGTTATTGTGACATTTACCTTACATAGAATATTTGACAGGAATCTAATTGCAGGTTGTAAATGCAAAAAGGTTGTAAATTCAGTCAAAAGGCAAACAAACCTACAAGCGTGTCTTATCGAAGACCGAGACACACCCTCTTGTATAAGGTACCAGTTTGGTATAGATATGATCCTTATCTCAAGACAACCATCTAAGGTATTTTATGTTACTAGGAAAAGATCAGATTGTGTAAAAGAATGCAAGGATGTTCTTCATTCAGGATATTCAAAGATAAGAAGAAGTTACTCACCTTGTGCAGTAACGATGGTTCTTCGAGATGTGTGTCCCTGTGGGTGCTCCACTCTAGGTATCGGTGCGTCCCTGCGCCGGAGATTTCTCGCAGCAGTACTCGGCCGGGGGAAGGGCGCGCACAAGAGTTGTCTCCTGTAGCCGTTGGCACCTCCTGTAGCGCGCACTCCCCCAACCGTCCCCTCCGTTCCTTCTCTACCACAGAGCTCAGCTGTGTGAACTCCGAACTAGAGGGGAGGGGAGTGGGGAGTGGAGCACCCACAGGGACACACATCTCGAAGAACCATCGTTACTGCACAAGGTGAGTAACTTCTTCATCAAGTGGTGTCCCTGTGGGTGCTCCACTCTAGGTGCTTGTAGAGCAGTACCCTACCAGGGGTGGTAGGGGTTCAGAGTTATGTATAGGTGTGTGATGAGAGCACTGTAAGGCCAATGATAGAGTCTGAGACAAGGCCTTGGGTGATAGCGTAATGCTTTGCAAAAGTGTGCTCTGATGTCCAGGTTGCAGCTCTACAAATATCTATTAAGGGGACATTGTTCAAGAACGCAATCGATGTCGCCATGGCTTGCGTTGAGTGGGATCTGATGCCCACGGGGGTGGGGGGTTCTTTGTGATGCAGGCGGTAACAAGTTTGAATACAGGTAGAGACCCATTTGGAGAGTCTCTGGGTCGATATTGTAGAGTCCTTGGAGTGCTCTGCTGTACAGATGAATAGTCTTGGTGACTTGTGAAATGGTTTAGTTCTGCCAAGTAGAAGGCTACAGCCCGTCTGACATCCAGCATGTTCAACGTTGCTTCTCGGGAGTCATTATGTGGCTTGGGATAGAAGGCAGGTAAGTGTATGGTTTGGTTAATATGAAAATTTGTAGCCACTCTGGACAAGAATTTTGGTTGAGGAACATAACTTGATTTTGTTTTTGGTAAATACAGTGTACGGTGGTTCAGCCATCAATGCTCCTATTTCGCTGACACATCTGGCAGACATGATTGCCACTAGGAATGCGACCTTCATTGATATATGAAGGAGCGAGCAGGTTGCTAGAGGCTCAAAGGGTGGTCTTGTGAGACATTTGAGCACAAGATTGAGATCCCATGGTGGTGCAGGTTGGCGTACTTCTGGGTACATGTTCTGTATACCTGCTAGAAAGCGCCGTGTAATCAGGTGAGTGAATATTGAAGCCTCTTCTATCTGTTCGCGGAGGGCCGTCATGGCAGCGAGGTGTACTTTAATAAAACTTATGGCTAACCCCATTTCCTTCAGTTCTAGTAGGTAGTCTAGGATCATAGATAGAGGCGCCATGGTCGCGTCCAGCTGTTTTTGCTGACACCAAAGGGAGAATCTTCTCCACTTGTGGTGGTAAGTATTTCTAGTGGTGAGGCAACGGCTATTTAGTAATACCTGTTTTACTTTCTCTGAACAATTCAATTCCCCATGTTGGAACCAGAGAGGAGCCACGCTTTGAGATGGAGTTTTGCTGGGTCTGGATGGAGCGTCAGGCCCTTGTTCTGGGACAGGAGGTCCGTCGGGAAAGGCAGTGGTTGTGGGGCACAGACTGCTAGACGTGAGAGGTACGGAAACCAAGTCTGTCTGGGGCATGTGGGAACAATGAGAATGATGTATGCTCTGTCAAGTTGTATCTTGCGGATGACCCGTGGGATCAGTAGTATTGGCGGGAAGGCGTACATGAGTGATGTTCCACGGGATGAGGAAGGCATCCCCTAATGATCCTGGTGCCAGGCTTGCCCTGAAAAATAGTGGACATTTGTGATTTGTCACTGAGGTGAAAAGGTCGACTACTGGGTCACCTCATTTTTGGAAAATTGTGTTGAGAACACTGTCATTGATTTCCCACTCGTGTTCCTGTGAGAAGTGCCTGCTGAGGTTATCGGCTGTAGTGTTTTGGCACCCTGGTAGGTATGATGCTATGATGTTTATATTGTTGCGGATGCAGAAGTTCCATAAATTCATGGCTTCTACGCATAGCGAGTGAGACCTGGCTCCTCCTTGGCGATTGATGTAAAACATGCATGCCACATTGTCGGTGAGAATAGAGATTGAGGTTTCTCGTATGAGTGGGAGGAAATGTTGGCATGCATTATGTACCGTGCGGAGTTCCAGGAGATTGATATGTAGTCGGATTTCCATAGCAAACCACTTGCCTTGTACATTGTGGTGACTCAAGTGGGCGCCCCAACCTGTCAGGGAGACATCTGTTGTAATAGTCACTGATGGGGGGGTCTTGTTGAAAGGGAATCCCGGAGCATACATGTCCTGGCTGCATCCACCATTATAGGGAGAGGATAATCCTTGGTGGTAGTGTCACACGTCTGTTGAGAGCGTGTTTGCTGGGTGCACAGACCGTGCTCAACCAGTGCTGCAGCAGCACATATGGAGTCTGACAGACTTTACTACGAAAGTCGTAGCTGCCATATGTCCTCATTGAAGTTTGTGGGATAATGGTCACCGTGGAAATAAGATTGGTCAATGTAGTAAATCTGTGGTTTGGCAATATTGCCTTGGCTTGTATGGAGTCTAGGTCGGCTCCGATAAACTCCAATAGCTGGGTTGGTTCCAGGGTGGATTTCTTTTCGTTTATCTGTAGACCTAGTTGGTGAAACAGGTCTATTGTGGTCTTCAGCATGCCTGCCGTTTCTTGTCAGTTGGCACACTGGAGAAGGCAATCGTCCAAATAGTGGAAGATTATGACTCCATTGCATCGTAAATGTGCTGCTACTACCGCGAGCGTTTTTGAGAATACGGGGGGAGCAGTGGACAGTCCGAAGGGAAGGACCCTGTATTGGTAGTGATTGGGTCCTACTGTGAACCTCAGGAACGGTCTGCAGGCAGGATGTATTGTAATATGGAAGTATGCCTCTTGGAGGTCGAGGGCTGCAAACCAATCCCCCGCATCTAGCGCTGGGATTATTGTGGCCAGAGTGACCATTTTGAACCTGTGGTTGCGTACGAACCTGTTGAGTTTTCGGAGATCTAAGATTGGTTTCCATCCCTCTCCTTTCTTCTCTGTCAGGAAATATTTGGAATAAAACCACCTCCCTTGGTACTGATGTAATACTGGTTCCACAGCTGTTGCAGTTATTCGGCAGCTGTGTCCGCTACATCCATTGAGGCTTGCAGCGCTGTGCGGGCTATTAACTGACCCTTGTTGATAATGGCAGTGAGTTGAGGACATTTATGCTCGGGGAGGTCCTCCACGAGCTCTCGTATTTTACTATAGTTAGAGTAGTCGTAATTTGCTAGTAGAGCAGAATAGTTGGCAACTCTAAGCAGAAGGGTGGCTGACGAGTAAACTTTCCGCCCAAAGAGGTCCAGTCTCTTGTGTTCTTTATATCTTGCAGTGAGGAGTGGAAATGAGGCTGTTTACTGCGCTGATTAGCAGCCTCTACTACCAGAGAGCAGGCTTGAGGGTGTGAAAACAAAAATTCTATGCCTTTGGCTGGAATAAAGTATTTCCTATCAGCCCTTTTGTTGGTGGGTGGTGCCGATGATGGTGTTTGCCATATTACCTCTGCAGGCTCTATTACACTGGTCTACAATTTTTGAGAAGTCGTCTGCTTCAGAGATAAAATGTGGTATTTATTATATATTTTGATGTGCTGAATTCAAATATGACAATTAAAACAACTGATTGGCTACTGTTTCTAAGATATTTAAGTTTTGACATTTTATGTCTATGTATATTGTGTAGATAGTAGAGTTTTAATCATAAATTGTAAACCTAGGTCTTTTCATCTGTTTATGGTTGCTTTACATGATAATATTTCACCTGTCCTGTTTATGTAACACTTTAAAAATCAGCAAAAGGGTTATATAAATAAAATTTATTATGAAACAAAAGGCAAAAAACTATTATGTACATAGTTTAGTCCTATTCAGTGTCTACTCGGCGCTTCTTGGCTTGTCTCTTGTATTCATTAAATGGAGCATCTCTTGTCACTGTCCAGCAATAGTCTGCAAGCATTGATGGGCTCCATTTGCCCTGATAGCGTTTCTCCATTGTTGCAATGTCCTGGTGAAATTGCTCGCCGTGCTCGTCGCTCACTGCTCCGCAGTTCTGTGGAAAAAAATCTAGATGAGAGTGCAAAAAATGTATCTTTAGTGACATGTTGCAACCAAGGCTTTTGTATGCCTTGAGGAGGTTTTCCACCAACAACCTGTAGTTGTCTGCCTTGTTGTTTCCGAGAAAATTTATTGCCACTAACTGGAAGGCTTTCCATGCCGTCTTTTCCTTGCCACGCAGTGCATGGTCAAATGCATCATCTCGAAGAAGTTCACGAATCTGAGGACCAACAAAGACACCTTCCTTTATCTTAGCTTCACTTAACCTTGGAAATTTTCCACGGAGGTACTTGAAAGCTGCTTGTGTTTTGTCAATGGCCTTGACAAAGTTCTTCATCAGACCCAGCTTGATGTGTAAGGGTGGTAACAAAATCTTCCTTGATTCAACAAGTGGTGGATGCTGAACACTTTTCCTCCCAGGCTCCAATGACCGTCGGAGTGGCCAATCTTTCTTGATGTAGTGGGAATCTCTTGCACGACTATCCCATTCGCAGAGAAAACAGTAGAACGTTGTGTATCCAGTCTGCAGACCAAGCAAGAGAGCAACAACCTTCAAATCACCACAAAGCTGCCACTGATGTTGGTCATAGTTTATGCACCTCAAAAGTTGTTTCATGTTGTCCTAGGTTTCCTTCATATGGACTGCATGACCAACTGGAATTGATGGCAAAACATTGCCATTATGCAGTAAAACAGCTTTAAGACTCGTCTTCGATGAATCAATGAACAGTCTCCACTCATCTGGATCGTGAACGATGTTGAGGGCTGCCATCACACCATTGATGTTGTTGCAGGCTACAAGCTCACCTTCCATGAAGAAGAATGGGACAAGATCCTTTTGACGGTCACGGAACATGGAAACCCTAACATCACCTGCCAGGAGATTCCACTGCTGTAGTCTGGAGCCCAACAGCTCTGCCTTACTCTTGGGTAGTTCCAAATCCCTGACAAGGTCATTCAGTTCACCTTGTGTTATGAGGTGTGCTTCAGAGGAGGAGGATGGGAGAAAATGTGGGGCCTGTGACATTGATGGTTCAGGACCAGAAGTTTCATCCTCTTCCTCTTCCTCGTCTGACTCAAGTGAGAATGATTCTGGTGCATCAGGAACCGGCAGTCCTTCTCCGTGGGGTTCTGGGCGTATAGCTGATGGAATGTTTGGATAATGCACAGTCCACTTTTTCTTCTTTGACACACCTTTCCCAACTGGAGGCACCATGCAGAAGTAACAATTGCTGGTCTGATCTGTTGGCTCTCTCCAAATCATTGGCACTGCAAAAGGCATAGATTTCCTTTTCCTGTTCAACCACTGGCGAAGATTTGTTGCACAAGTGTTGCAGCATATGTGTGGGGCCCACCTCTTGTCCTGATCTCCAATTTTGCAGCCAAAATAAAGGTGATAGGCTTTCTTAACCATAGTGGTTATACTGCGCTTTTGTGATGCAAAAGTTACTTCACCACAAACATAGCAGAAGTTATCTGCACTGTTCACACAAGTACGAGGCATCTCTGCTCACTTTGGCTAAACAGAAATGTGTCCCTTTGCAAAATCAAACACTGACAAATAAGAGAGCACGACACTGTATGATTTCTTGAGCTGATATAGGGCAATTTGTTCAGCAGAGTGATGTAAGCTTCGTTATGATTGCATCATCCATCACTTCTAGGAATAACATGATGCAATTCATATCATGTATGACGCAATACCAGCTTCAGATTGCATCATTCATTGTTTTGCCTAAAAAGCAAGTTCTGTCCAAACCCAGTTATAGATTTATTCATAGATCCAGTCAAAGATGTATTTTAGTCATTTCTGGTTTAAATTGAGATCCCTTCCCTTTATAACTCACTTATCCTCCGCCATTCCCAAGTCAAGGGTTGTATATACTGACCCAATAGCATATCTTGAAAACTAGAGCCATTCAACAATTTTAAGCATCATTTTCATTCTCAGTGACCCAGAATTACTAAAGTTTGACTACATTTATTTCAGAAGCATTTTGACTGTAGAGCAGTGTTATAGCCTCATCCATGGGGAGGGCAATCTTGGTCGATGATGCCGGTTGTAAGATTTTTAACAACTTATGTTGTTTCTCCTGCACCTCATGTAAGGCAATTTCTTGGTTGTTTGCTACTCTTTTGAAGAGTTCTTGGAACTGTTCCAGGTCATCTGGTGTCGTAGGGGTAGACGGCGTCACTGCTTCGTCTGGTGTAGAAGATGAGTGTGGGGCAGGTGGTGAATCATCCAGGTCTGCCTGAGATAGTATCTCTTCCTCTTCTATCTCGGTCTCAGGGGGTCAGAGGTTTCTCTGTGTGGTAATGATAGGTGTACTCTGGAACCTCTTGTTGCTGGGGAAGGGGGACCAGAATAGGGGTTCTGGTATGTGGGCCAAGGACCCCATTGTGGCCATTGCATGAGGTAAGGTGGTAAGGCCAGTGCTGTGCATATCAGGGCTGTGAATGCTCTGAGGGATGGGGCTTCGGCTTCACAGCATTCCATGTAGGTCTCAACTGTGACAGGGATGAATGTTGAGAGGAGAAGCAGGTGTCCTGCATGTCTCCTTCCTTCCCACTATGCATGGAGGGTGGTTCAGGAGATGAAGGATGGTACTATGCTAGGTAGCTCGGGGAATGTTCGGTGCCGAGCAGTGGTGACTGCGGTGACGAAGAAACTGCTATGTCAGCAGGACGCAGGAGTTGTGCTGGTCCCGCCTTGGGGTTGCGGTCGACCGTTGGAGCGCTGACCGGTGCTGGGTTTGGCTTGTTAGACGGCATCAAGTCTTGGGTCGGTACTGGTGGCGGCAGCATTGATCGCGGTGCCGCTGCCTGTGCCATGCTCTGCATCGGAGTCATCGGTACCATGGAGGAGACTTGATGTTTCAACTCCAGTGCTGCACATTGGGGCTCAGCAGGGGTCCGCTGAGGAATGGTGCCGGAGGAGCCCGGTGCCTCGTAAGTGCTCACTCTGGATGAGTGCAGCACTGAGGGTAACGACCTCACTGGGGAAGCTCTCTTTTTCTGAGAAACCCTTGCTGGAGAGGTCGAGGCTCATTTCCTGACAGTTTTGGAAGTCGGGGCCTTATCAGAGCTCAGGGATCTCGGTCTTTGAGACTCCCCAGAGAACATCTCTTGCAGAGGTTGGAGGGATTTCTCCAGCAGAAGCATTTTCAAGGGGAGATCCCTGTCACATCTTGCCCTTGATGTTAAGTTGGTGCAATGTGAGCATTTCTGGGAGATACGAGTTTCTCCCAGACAGCGAATGCAGGATGTGTGACCGTCAGAGACCAGCATCAGTTCACAGCAGGAGTCACACTTTTTAAATCCTGTTGAGCCAGGCATGATTATAGTTAAGCCTCTACCGCCTCTCAGGTGGGAGTTAATTGTAAAGGTAAACCGTAGAAACTGTTCCCAAATGGGGAGTTAAGGGGAGAAAAAGCCTCCTCCTTCTTCTTCGCCAGTCGGTTTCTTTCTTTCTTTTTTTTCCCCTTTCTTTTTTTTTTTTTTTTTTTTTTAAATAAAGAAAAACCTCTAAGGAAACTATGTAACTATGTATAGACTAAGACTAACTAAACAACGTAACTAAATATAGATTAAAAAGAAGTTCCTTTGTAACTTTGTTGGGTTTTTTTGTTTGTTTGTTTTGTTTGTTCAGAAAGTATCAAAGAGAGCTCAGTCTGCAGCAGAGGATGGTTGAGAAGAAACTGGGGGGATGGTCGTGGGGGGCGCGCACTATAGGAGGTGCGAACAGCTGCACGAGACGACTCCTGTGCGCGCTCTTCCCCCGGCCAACTACTGCTGCGAGAAATCTCTGGCGCAGGGACGCACCGACAGCTAGAGTGGAGCACCCACAGGGACATCACTCGAAGAAGTGATGCTTAGGATGTTATCTGAGCTATAAATTAAGTCATTAAAGTGGGGTTCTTTTCACCCCTCCCCCTTGCAAAAAAAAAAAAAAAAGTCCACAGTTTAAACCCACACAAAAGGATTCTAGAATTATAAAAGAAATTAGTTTTAATAAGAATAAGAACTCTGAAGTCTTCATTCTACAATTGTTAAGGAAGAACAGTTATGACTGGAAAATGTTTTACAACAGATATTAATTACTTTTAACTCATTTTCACTTGTAGGTGAAAACCCAGTTGTTCCTCAAATGTTTAGGAGGGAATAACCTTCTTTGGAAATGTATACTTGCAAATGTGTTGTATCTAAATGCAAGCCTTCATATAATTGCTTGATAAGACTGTTAAAACATGTTACTACTTTTATATGTACAAACATAGCAAGATCATTTGATGCTATAACCGATTACTAATGTAAGAAGCCATCTGTGTACAGAAATATTTATATTAATTGGGAGTTGCTTAACCATTACCAGATAACTAACTCCTTAACCAAACTCAAAAGCAAAAGTTTCTTTTCCAAGGAAAGGTAAGAACAAAGGACAATAACTTATTTGAGAACTATTAAAGTTTACAAACTCTCTAAGAATTATTTAAGTTTAAAAAAAAAAAGACTATTTTGAGTGATGAAAGACTTTTACAGAGAAAATAAGGAGATTTTGGACTCATTTGAGACAGAATATTTCAGAAAATGGACTAAATAAAAGAAACAGTTCAAAGTAACTTTAAGGATGTTCTGAGAATTTCCCGCCACAAAGATAAAAGTAATTAGACTCCTGGTGCATATATGTTAGGAGACTGCATAATCATGAGCTGGAGATACTACCAAGACAATTCCATAAAGGTGTTTAGCCAATGAAAGGCAGTGGCTGATATCTGAATCTAGCAAACCCTGAAAGAGGCATGCCTTCCTTCTTTAGTGAAATTATGGAAAGAGAAAAGTATAAATCTATCTGAACTGCACAAGCAAGCAGTAACACTCTCCTCACAATAGTCTCCTAAGCTCGGCCTGCTCAGCATCTCTACAAACAAACACAAAAAAAAACCCAGCAGCAACCAGACAACCCCAAGAAGAACAAAGGAGCAACAACATAGCATCAAGAAGTAACCACTAGCCCAACACTCCTCCCCAACAAGAAAGAAAGAAAGAAAGACTTAATAGATGTGATAATTTTACTTGTTTTTAACTGTGGTGTCCCCTTAAGGCCAGGCAAAAAAAAACCAGGTGACAAACAGTGGGAGTGACATCCCTGAATTGGGATTAAGAGAGAAAATTATTAAGATTTGGACTATCATTTTTTGTTTCTCTAAATTATAAATGTTTAGAATAAAATTACTTGCTGCTCAACAGCTTAAAATACCACATGTATAAAGATATTTCTAGGTTTTTAGAAAAAATAACTAATAAAACAAATTCTATCATGTGGCACCAGAGTAACATCTACATGGTTCATCGGTAGAGTTGGACCCTTTAGCTTCACCACCTCTAGCACTTGAGCTAACAGAACAACTGATGGTGAGTAGTAGATTGTCATCCTTAATGTGGAGTAGCATTAGAGGCGGTGAGACACGCACTTTGCCAGTGGGTTTCACAGATATTTGATGACATCAGAGGAATGTTGTGACTCAGTAATCTTGGATTCCACTCCAGACTCTGGAGAGAAGTGTACTCTAGTGGGTAAAAACTTCTGCCCATTCCCCACAAGCCTGACCTCCTTCTGCATTGTCCCAGTCCTGTCTCTTCCCCACCCCTAGTTCCTTGTCACAGTTTCTTTGCCCAGCAAGTCCTAGTGTCACCCCACTGGGCTCACTGTCCAAGTCCCAATTTCTCCTCCATTCCCATTCTATCCCCCTCACCACATCCAATCTCAATCTCTTTGCCCAGCCAGTCTCAATTCTCCCATCCTGGCTCCTCATCCAATCAGTCTCTCCCCTCCCCCAACCAACAGCGATTCCTAGTCTCCCTTCCCAGCCTCCTCAACCAAACTCAGTTTCTCCCCCCACTGAGACTTCGCCTCAGTCTCACTCATCCGTCCCAAGCCCTTTGCTCAGCCAGTCCCATTTTTCCCCCCTGTATCCCAGCTCCTTGTCAGATCTGTCTCCCCACCTCCATTTTCCCCCACACTGGTTGCTAGTCCTAGTGTCTTTATCTAACCAGTGCCAGTTTCCCCTCTTTTTGCTAATTCCAATCCCAGGGTTCCCCACCCTCAGCCAATTGGCTGCCAGCCCCTCCGTCTCATTTCCCTCAATACAGCTCTCAGTCCCAGACTCCCCACCCCTAAGTAACAGTCTTCTTGCCCAACCTGTCCCAGTTTCTTCCCCACCTTCACCAGATTACTTGTTCCAATTTATTCCTTTCCCTCCCCTCTTATACAGCTTTTGTCCCCTGTGCATTTGAATAAGACCGCATCCTCCTCCACGCTGCCTAGAAGCCAGCATAGGGGTCATTGACAACACAGAAGAGAGAGGCTCTTAGTTCCAGTGCCTGGATCCACCCTGGCCTAGAGTGGCAATTGAATGGGAGTAGCCATTAAAAGGGAAAATCCAGCTTCACCTAGCTGCAGAGATCATGCTCAGTCGCTCTGTGGAGATAGCACATATGCAGTCTCGTCAGCACTAGGAGTGGAGAGCTCGACCTTGGTCAATGAAGGCAGAATCTTCAGAGATTTTAGCTGCTACAAATGAAGTCCCGACTGAGCATATGAGAACTACAATTTTTCAAAAGCTTGTAACTTGGCCAAATTTGGGCAGATTTTTCATGAGTCAGCAAAAGGCATATGCATCCCTGATACAAAGGCCACACTCATTTCAAGTCTCTGCTCCATAGCATAGGTGCATTAGAGCTATTTAAAAAAAAAAAAAAAAGGGTTTCCAGAATTTTTTTTAACAATTGGCAAAACACGGTATTTTTCTTTAGCCTCATGGTCAGAAATGGTTGAACCATTTTGGCTGAAATGTTTAAAAAATAAATCAGCCTGAGGCAGACATGGAAAATTTCAACCAAATGGTCAAAGTTTGGCAAAGTTATAAGCAACTTAAACAGGGTCTTATAATGGGAAGAGTTGCGTAACCTTAATAATAGGCAATACTACCAGCACCACCTACAATAAGGAATTACTGGGTAAGGTCCTAATTATCTAAATATAAATATGAAACTAAAAACAATATCAAATTAACTGTCCCGATGGGGCAATTTACCTTAAATTCTTCCACAATAATAGTCAGGGCTTCATGTCCAGCTTTCCTCATGTCTTCAAACTCAAGCTTATGTTTCTCCTGTTTAAAAAAAAAAAATGTAACAAATATTATACAATAACTACATGGGGTTAACAGAATCACATAAATTGAGATGCAACATCCAGTCAACCAAGTACACCTCTTTCCTAGTACAAGATTGTTCCTCATATTTTCTGATGTTTTGTGCAAACTAGATTTAAAAGTCTCAAGCAACAGAGTTTCTATCACTTGTCTTTAGATACTATCTTCCTGCCCACCTCAATTCAGTGCTAAAAAGTCATTCCTAATAGTCAGCTTAAGTTTTCCATTTCTTCCTATTAGTTCTCCTTGTGCCATACTAAATACTTCTCCATTCTTTATATTTATACCCTTTAAATATCTGAATACCTATTGTCTTTTTTGTTGTTGTTGTTATTATTATATCTATTACCCTAATGCCTTTGTAGTTGCGTGACGAAGATGTTTTAAATTTTGATTCTCTTTTGCCTTAAAAGGAGTTGGGGTGGTCAGTAGCTCTCTGGATCAGAACTTTATGACTTACCTCAATTTAATCCCTCAAACCCCGTGACTATTTTTATTACCTATTTTTTAACTCAGGGAAAGGCCTTGCTATGACAGTTTCTGTAAGGAGTCTTGTCAGCCTTCTAGAAGACTTATAAAGGAAAGCTTCAGGCCTGATTCTTTCATCTCTAGTCTGCTTAAACTTTGAACAGGGGAAGTATAAGTCGTAAGATGGAGATCTTTCAAACATTCATTTGGAGTAACCTGGAAAATGCTTGGAAAGACCTTAACAGACTTTACATCTAAGCTGCCTTTGAATTCTGACTTGTTGGGATGATTCCAGAGAATCTATTTATTCTATTACTGCTGTGATCCTGAACTATGAACACTAGAAGTCACTTGTATGTATATTTATGTATGTATGTCTTTTAACTGTTTGCAACTCTCTTTTTTCCATTTATTATTAAACCTTTAGTTTTAGTTACAAAAGGATTGGCATCAGCGTGATTATTGGGTAAGATCTGAGACTCATTGACCTGGGGATAAGTGTCTAGTCCTTTGGGACTGGTGAATCAGATTTTCAGTAACCTCTCACTATATGGGATGCCTAAAGGGGACTGTGTTTGACTTCTTGGTAACCAGTGTGGTATTACAGAGCAGCTGTTTTGTTACTGGCTTTGTGAATCTAAATATAAAATAAACCACCAGTTTTTGCGGATTGTCTGCCCTATTTCTTGCAGTCTGCCCTGAGTAAGGCACTCTCAATGTGGCCCATCCAGGCACCCAGTCACAAAGGACTATTATACGGCACAAAAATACATTTTTTTTTTAAGTGCCATAATGTTCAGTGAATTCATATTTAGTTTACTGTCCACTATCACCCCTAGATCTTACTATTACTGCTTCCCAATTTTCTTCCTTTAAATAATTATACATTTTGAAGTATTATAAACCACATTATTGCATTAGCTTGCATTTTTCTAAATTGAATCTTATTTTGTTATTTTCTGTACATTGTTCTGAATTCTCTGGGTTACTTTGCATTATTTCTCACTAATGGCAAGTGTTCACAATTACTTTCAAATTTCACTGTCATGCTATTTACTACTACTCCTATATCATAAATTAAAATATTAAACAGACCTGTCTGTAATCCATGTTGAACCCTTAGTACACACCTCTCCCCAACTCAATACATTGGGTTTTTTTGTTATTTTTCTTATTTTGCCAGTTTTCAGCACATGATGTTCTCCAAGCCAATCTGAATTAATTTTCAATTAAAATTTAGAGACCATACCAAATACTTTACTCACATAGAAATATTACACCTTTTGCATTCCCTTCATACATTAACAATTCTAACAAAAAGAAATGTTGGTGAATTGGGGGAAGCACTAGAAGATAAATGGAACAGTATAATGTTCACTGTATCTAAAGCATCTGTCAGCTCTCTGAGTTTGCATTTGGGCATCTTGTTAGATCTTCTGTTGCTTTTTGAGATAGTAACCGGGATCAACACATTTTTTTCCATCTGTGCCTGATAAGGAGGTTGAAACCCTTTCTCTCCCACCCCCAAATGTGGGTCTTGCTACACTGGTCTACTCTTGAGATTAAGCTATTACAATGTGCTGTTTCACAGATCCAGTTGGGCTCCCATTAGGGTTTTACGCCTCTGGAGTGTGTGTGGGGGTAATCTGTGTTCAGGAAGGCAAAGCTCCCCAAATTTGTATATGCAGTTCCTCTCAGCTAATAAAAATGGCTGAAGAGAGACAACAAATAGAGGAGATTCTTCCCTTTTTATAACCTTGCAGTCCCCTCTGTTAGCTGATTCTATTCAGCCTCAACATGTGACCACAGTCCCTGATGAGATGATCCATTGCCTACTTACCTCCCCCTGGAGGTCAGATTTGAAAAGCTCTGGGTGACAGCCCTCTCTTTGTCTAAGGGTGCTAAATTTGAATAGGTAGTCATTGAAGTTTAACAACCTTCTAGTGTCAGCCCTGTACTACTGTCCTTTGGAACTTCTATCCATCACAGAAGTAAAAGACTGCAAAAGCAAACACCTGGTTTACACTCAAAATGGAGTTTGCAGTCTGGCACACAGTGTTCATAATCTCACAGAATATAAATTATGCAGATTCTCCAAATCATCACAGTTGTACCTGGAGACACGTTTTAAATCCATTTGAAAACCTGACCTCCAATGCAGAAGAACACTCGTCAAGCAGGATATCTTGCAGTGAGTATACGACAACCTGTGCTACATGACCTGCACTGCTACTTATTGCTTTCTGGGCAGAATTTGAAGAGTTGGTTTCAATTTATAAAGTTCTAAATGTTTTGAGACATATTTACTTGAGATCCAAATCTTCTTATGTGCAATATGCCACAGTTGCTATTAGCAAAAGCATTTAATTGGAAGCCCTCATACGTTAAGAGAAAGGGTCTACTGGCCAATCACTCTCCCCAGTGCCACCTTGACTCTGGAATCTCCCTTCTTAGAATGTTTTTGTGGGGTTGTGATCTTTGGAAAGATGATGAATGGGGATGTTTTGCTCATTTTAATTAGTTAGAAACTTTTTTGATGTGAAAACTACTGTTGATTTTTTATTTCCCAGTTGTATTGTAATTGTAGAAATTGTTTAAGAACCTTGGGTTAATATTCAAAGATATTTAAGTACCTAAAAATGCAGATAGTTGTCAAGTGCGATTTTCAAATGAGCCTAGGCACCTAATTCCCATTGAAGTCATATGGGTAAATAAATACCTTTGAAATCCTGGGCCCTAGACCCTAGAATAGGATGTATTTTATGTATTTTTAAATTTATGAAACATTTTATTGCCTAATAAATGTTTATTTCATCAGTTAGATAGTACATCATGAATGCCCAACTAACACACATCATCCTCTTCCACTGCAGAACAATATCCTACACAACAAAATATTTTTCAAATTAAAGAACTGTAATAAGTATGGAAATTAAAATATAATTTAATACAGATACTTTATGTACCCAAGTGATAACAGATTATAGTAAGTGAAAGCAGTATTTAATGAAATTTAAACATTTTAATTGTTTGCTACATCTCTAGATTTTTCAATAAACAATGAGTCTGAATCACAGCTTTTTACATTGGCATACCTCCTGATCTATATGCAGCAAAAGTATTTGGTTACTTGAAGGTAATCACCTGTAAGAATTTTAGGAGCAATCTTGAATATCAGACTCAAAGCAGAAGATTTAATTGCGGCCGGGGGAGGGGAGGATTTTAATATGCAAATACACTACTATGTTTAGATATAGTCATGTGATGTTAACATCTGGTTGTATAAGTCAGGTCACATCATGTAACTCATATCAATGACACCACATGCTAACTCAGACATTGTAAAAAAACCCACACTTGATATGCTGAGAACTAGCAACTTTTTTAAGTACAAAAGAATAGAATCTACTGTATGGGAAAAATATGGTCCAGAGCTTAATATCCAAAACTTCACAAGTCATTAGCAAATTAAGTTAGCTGTAAGAAGTGAACATGGGAAAGTGCAGAAAGCAAGCATTTCCATGCCACTATATCTTTGATCATAGATATGGAGAAGGGGACTGCGGGTAAAGATCATTTTCAGTAACAATTCTGGCAGAACAGCATTGGAGAGAAAATGTTATGAATTGAAAAAGCTTTAAAATAAAAATAGTTAAAGGGTCAAGACAGGAAAATATTTTTTCAAAGATCATTTCAAATGTAAGTGAGCAATACCAAGATTGATGGGATTAAAAATGTTAGTTTCACTGTGAGAACAACATTTGATTTTAGTTTATAAGATCAGGTCCCCTCTTCGGCTCGAATGGAGGCATCTGAAAAATGCAAAAACAGAAGGATGACCACCATGTGTGCCCCGTAAACTTCTCTTCATAGTGAATCTTTCAAGTTTTAATATAAAATAACTTGTTCATACCCACATCTAAGCAATACATGCTAAGTCTAAACTAGTAACTCATGCCCATGGGATTATTACATTCAGATTAGGTTATAAATAGTAATATGAAAATGCCAGATTAAGCAGATGAGTACCGTATATACTCGTTCATTAGCCCGTTCGTTTATAAGCCGACCCCCCAAAATGGATAGATAAAAATAGCAAAAACTGTATGACCCTTTCATAAGACGACCCTATATTTCAGGGGTTGGCAAACTTTGGCTCCTGGGTTTACATTAGGGTAAGCCGCTAGCGGGCCTGGACGTTTTGTTTACCTGGAGCGTTCACAGGCACGGGGCCCCTCAGCTCCCAGTGGCTGCGGTTTGCCGTTCCCAGCCAATGGGAGCTGCAGGAAGTGGTGCCACTTCCTGCAGCTCCCATTGGCTGGGAACGGCTAGCCGCGGGCACAAGAAGCTGAAGAGCTCCATGCCTGCAGACGCTGCAGGTAAACAAAACAACAACAATGTATTATTCAATCCAATGATTCCATAGAGCAGTGGTTCTCAAAGCCGGTCCGCCGCTTGTTCAGAGAAAGCCCCTGGCGGACCGGGCCAGTTTGTTTACCTGCCGTGTCCGCAGGTTTGGCCGATCGTGGCTCCCACTGGCCGCGGTTCGCAGCTCCAGGCCAATGGGGGCTGCAGGAAGCGGCGCGGGCCAAGGGATGTGCTGGCTGCCCTTCCCGCAGCCCCCATTGGTCTGGAGCGGCGAACTGCGGCCAGTGGGAGCCGCGATCGGCCAAACCTGCGGATGTGGCAGGTAAACAAACCGGCCCGGCCCGCCAGGGTATTTCCCTGAACAAGCGGCGGACCAGCTTTGAGAACCACTGCCATAGAGTTTAAAATCATCAAATTTTGGTGTAGACCCATTTATAAGCCAACCCCCGCTTATGAATGAGTATATACGGCACTTAAAAAAATTATGAATAATTTTTTCACAAAAATCAAGGAGAGATGGATCACTGGACATGCTAGTGGTGAAGAAAAAAGGACAATAGGAATACAAGTATAATGGGGACAAAAATAGGTAGAACCCACAAAGCTGAGTACCTCCTAGACAAAAGCTGTATCCAGGCATCCCTGCAGGTCAAGCTTGTAATGCTTTGTGAGTGCGTGCCACCTCGCATATTTTTTCAACCAACACTTTAGATTTAGCTCACAACATGGGCTGCAAATATGTAAGAATGTGCTTTAATTCCTTCTGATGGTGGCAGGCCTTTTATTTTTTAGGCTTGTCAAATACAATTTAATATCCTCGTGGATACAGTGTTCTTTAGTGTTTTCTGACCTCACCACTTCAGATGAAAAACAGAGGAATAGGAAATTACACTTTCTGAAATTCTGAGTTTTGGAAGGGTAGATCTTGACTGATCATCTAACAAACAAGTTATGCCGAAGTAGTTTGGTTTTTGTGTGTGTTGTGGACAGAAGGGTGGAATGGAAACATGTGGTGATCAATGGAATACAGGGTTTTTTCTTTCATATGAATTTGCCAGAAGCCCTGTATGACTTTGCCCATAGGGAAGATAGCACTTATGTTGATCCACAGTGTGTATCAGAAATACTAATTTGATTTTAAGGAAATATAGGGAAATTGGGTCTGAAAATGACTCAAGAATAATTCTGAGGTTTCATCTCAGGCATATGAGGATTTTAGGTGGTTTTATATTTTCTGCCTCCTGAAAGATCTTTAAGTGTGATCAGCCTGACTTTGGGGACCAATTTCTGTAAGTTTTGACAAACCTCTGATGAGACTCTTGCTGTTCCATTCCTTTATTTGATCACTACTTCAATGGAGGGAATGATCCAAGGAAGACTGAGATTTGGAATGTCACTAACAAACAAACCTGTCTTCTGGATGCTCTCATGTGTCTCTTTTTGCTCTCTCACAGCTGGAGACCCGTACCAAGATGTTCATAAATAAGTGAAGGCATAGGCTTGTTATGATGTTCTAACTAGAACCTTTGTAAATGTGCCGGGTGCCACTGAGAGCCTGAAGAGGAGGCATTTTGTACTGAAAGTTAAAACATACAGAAGCAAACTGTAGGAAGTTATTGTACAATGGCTCTTTCTCAGCATTTCTCAGCCCTTTCAGTTTAGTGACCCCTTATTCAAAGTTTAAAAAAAAAAAAAAAAAAAAAGTGATCCCCTTATATTTACTACAAAAGTAATACAAGAATGTAACAATTATAAGTCTACATAGATTTTGTGTTTATTTCATGAAGTTGACACAGAATCATGACTTTGATGGCCAAATGTGTGTGGGCAATGGGGGCACAAATGTTTTTTTTCTTTAGATTGCAATAAAATTTTCAATACCTTATGACCTCCTTGCTTGCCTTTCATGAGTGCCTGGGAGGGGCTGGGTGGGTTCTGACCCACAGCTTGAGAAACAATATTGTATCTTTTCAGAATGTGCAGCAGGCTTCTGAGACATCTATTGAAATTATACCTGTTCAAGTAAGTATAGAATGTGTTTCTAAAGTGCTGAATTTCTGCTCTCTCATGTGCTTATTCAGGGCCATTAGGTTGAGCACTGTTCTGACCCCCTCATACTCTCAAGAACTGTAAAGAACATCAAACAGATGAATATTAATCTCTCTTGTTGTGGCACTGGTTATCACTCTTTTGAATACATAAGGATATACTTAAATTTACAGAGCCGTCTAATTGTGTTCTTTTCCATTTAGTCATGTGTTCTTTCAGTTGAGGACCTATAGACTGGAGGTGGACCTTTCCCAAGCTAGCTAGAAAAGAGAGAGAGAGATGCTCAGCAACTAGATATTGATCCTCAGTGACTAAGTGTGCAGTTGCCATGTCAACAGAATGCCAACTGGCTGCAGCTGAGGCCTAAAAGGAAGATCCTTTTCATTGCAATATTCAGAAAATAGCTTTTCCCCTCAAAACAAGCAAAACAATTAACAAGAAGTACCTTACATCGAACCAATATATGGCTGTGGTCAGTTCCATGTAGGGAAAATTTCTAATCCACATTTCTAGGTATTCTCTTCCCTCAAGGAAACCTGCACAATCTCTACCACTTCCAAGTAGTCAAACAGTTTCTTGATTGAGCCTTCTCTTCCCAGGGAAGTCCATAAAAGCCTGTGAACCCAGTTTCCCACTAAGCCTCTAGAGATGTATGTTGCCTAGTTAGTACAGCTGCCTCAGAAGTTTGCCTCCTATCCTTTCTATTCTGTTCCCTCCTCAATATTGAAGTTGGAGGGCTCTTCCTCCGGCCAGGTGTTAGAAGTGAGACTGTCTTTTAGATGGGGATTTAAATTAAAAGTGCCAACCCCTTCATGATCTGGCACAACGTGATGTTTGTGCCTCATCACAGGAGAATTGCACACTGGGAGGATTTGGGATCTCTGGAGTTCTGTAAGGAGAACATAGAATTTAATGTATACGTTTTAAAAAGCTTTTATCTGAACTGTGACTTTTTTCCTTCTTCCTTATAATGAGACTGATCCTCTGGACCTTTCCTTGGACTGCTCGAACCCACTGGTGCTGAAGAGATTTTTTCCCGTGTCATACAGCCAGACAGTGTTCTTTGTAATTGCAGCTGGCAGAATTGTGTGTAGGCAAGGGAGAAAGGATACCAACTGAGCTGAACTTTTCCTCTTCATCTAGTTCAAACTGACTCCTTTTATTGTACCCAAGAGCAGAAAAGGCAAATAGAGTACCCTCACTGGTTATGGGTAGGATGCCTTGAATATACAGTAAGTATGGGAAAACTACTGCTCCTGAGTTTTGCAGCCAATGGGCTGCTGTTGTCTTTGTTTAGGTTTGCACTCCATATGGAAGAAAGATAGAAGCATGAAAAGCTGGAAGGACCAGGAGAAGAAAATTTTAGTGAAAGGAGGATACTGATGAACATATCTGAAGAAAAAAGGGAATCTGAATGAACAAGTGGGAACTTCCTGAACTGCCTCGCAGACAAGACCAAATAGAAACCTGTGGGAATGTCATCCAATGGCCGCCCTTCTGAATTGCAGATTCAGTTACCAACTGTCAAAACCAATGAAGGGACCAGACATACCAATTCAAAAGGGAAACGAGGTTTTATTTCAAAATAGCCTTCAAACAACAACAACAACAACGATCAGCCCACCAAAATGAATGCATCAATAATATTACAATCCCAGGTCTTAGGCTGTGCAAACAACACAAACAAATCCAGAGCACTCAGTACATCCTGCACTACATAAATGAAGGAATAATGAATGATACTGCCATTAAGCTGGTGAAAGAGGCCTGGTCTCCCAACTATTCTGCTCTTGTGATCAGGCAGAGAATTGAAATTAAAGGAAGATGGAAAAATCTTTCATGAGAATATCAGTAATCATCATTTGGAAAGGAATTCAGAAAAGTAATAATGTTAGAATGGACAAAGTTTGGAAATCTGCAGCAGCAATCAGTATGAGGCTGCACTTATTTGGGAGAAATAATATAATGGATGGAGAAAATACTGATTAGGATAAAGTCCTTAAAATATTGCCTGGTATTATTAAAATACACCACTACCTCGATATTACACGACTCGATATAACACGAATTCGGATATAACGCAGTAAAGCAGTGCTCCGGGGGGGCGGGGCTGCGCACTCCGGTGGATCAAAGCAAGTTCAATATAACGCGGTTTCACCTATAACGCGGTAAGATTTTTTGGCTCCCGAGGACAGCGTTATATCAAGGTAGAGGTGTATAATGGAGTAGTAATAATCCATAATGAAACATCTTAGGCCCCCTCAGGACAATTGACATTCTATGTTGTTTACATAAAACTAGTCATGAAACATATTAAAAACATGTCAGTAATATATTAAACCAAATCCATGTTATAATAAGCTCAATACATGTTTCTATAATGGCTGGGAAAAGATCAGTGTTACCACATAGAATGGCAGCTACATGTTGGTGCTGACTCAGCACTGCCTTACAGATGGAATGCAACTCCAGCGTTAAACTGAGTTGGAAGCAGCTATTTTAGAAAGTGACACGCTTTCACCCTTCTCAGATACAGCACTGCTGCACAAGCACAACTGCAAGTAAGAACAATTGTCTGAATCACCTTTTATCTAAGCAATTAAGTCCAATATATCAAGATTTCTACACCCCTAAAAATTAGCGTTTTTCCACAAGAAATTCAAGTAACTTTTTAATAAACTTAATAAATGCACATCAAGCTCTGTATCAGTCAATATAATTATATCTCAGTTGTATTTTGACACTCTGGTACTTTCGTATCTCCCACGGGGTAAAGCAGGAGTAACTCCACTGAATTCAATGGAGTTAAACCAGTATGAAACGGATGTGTGAGGAAAATTAGTCCCATCATGACCAATGAACATACACACTAGAGCAGGAGTAGGCAAACTTTTTGGCCTGAGGGCCACATCGGGGTTCCGAAACTGTATGGAGGGCCGGGTAGGGAAGGCTGTGCCTCCCCAAACAGCCTAGCCCCCGCCTCCTAGCTGCCCCTTCCCACTTCCTGCCCCCTGACTGCCCCCCTCAGAGCCCCCAACCCATCCAACCCCCCCTGCTCCTTGCCCCTGACAGCCGCTCCCGGGACCCCCCGCCCCTAACCGCCGCCCCACCCCCAGGACCTCACCCCCTGTCCAACCCCCCCCCCACAGCTCCCTGTCCCCTGACTACCCGAACCCCTATAAACACCCCCGCGCTCTGACAGGCTCCTGGGACTCCCAGGCCTGTCCAACCGCCCCCTCTCCCCTAACCACCCCCCTGCCCCATATCCAACCTCCCCCCCAGCTCCCCTTCCCCTTACCATGCAACTCAGAGCACCAGGACTGGCAGCCACACCGCCTGGCCGGAGCCAGCCACACTGCCGCACAGTCTAGAGTACTGGGGCAGGCCGGCGGCTCTTGCCGCCGCGCTGCCCAGCAGGAGCTCACAGCCCCGCCGCCCAGAACGCTGGTGGCACAGTGAGCTAAGGGTGCAGGGGAGGGGCCAGGGGCTAGCCTCCCTGGCCGGGAGTTCAAGGGCCAGGCAGGACGGTCCCACGGGCCGTAGTTTGCCCACCTCTGCACTAGAGCATGCTATTATACCAGATACAGATAAGTACTGGTAACTATTTTTGTTTATCATAGAATGTATATTCTGTTATTATAAGAGCTAGGGCACAAGAGTGTCTTCAGATCAACAGGTTGTAAGAAAGCCAAACATTTTGTGCTGCTGGAACGGAGCCAAAACAGGCTCCTCATCACCTGTGCTCCAGGTTAAATCCCTAAAGCAGGGAATGTAGGCTAATCAGCACCGCTCCCCCACAACTGCTCAATGGGTGCCAGAGTCTCTAAAAGCAGGGAGGAGCTACTTGGTGCCCCCTCAGCAAGTGTCTCCCTCCCTCACTGCTGGGGCTGTCCCCCCTTCACTGCCAGACCCATCAAGTTCCCCCAACAGTTGAGATAGGTATGTAGCATTTGTGAAATATGCAACAGAGAACATGGAAAATAAGGTGAAAAGATATTTCTCTAGAAAGCAGCAAAAATAAATAAATCATGTTTCTTCATGTTAATTACAAAATTTACAATGTTCACACACTGTGTCCCAGAAGCAGTCTTTACTAATTCTTCCAATGATAAGGATTGCTCTGGCTCTTAATGTAAGCCAAAAAGACCATTATTTGTATTCATAGTGTACTACAATAGCTGACTTTACAAAGAATAATTAAGTCAATAAGGTAGTGAATTGACTCTCATGAGAAATTTCTTAATATACTGGTTAGGACACTTCCAACTTCTGCTGGAGCTGAGCAAGTGTGAATGTACCAGTCTGCTGGGACAGATTATGATTGATTAAATGTGAAAAACTATGTTAATGCAATGCTATGGTGGAGATTTTACATGCCCAAAAGTAAGGAAATGTAAGGTTCTAATTCCCACAGCCATAGTAACTCAACCCCTTCAGCATTTGTAGTATATTATATGGCTCTCTAATGTGTGAGCATTAATCCCTTAAAATATTACATGCAAAAAGACTATGGATGAATTCTACTCCCACATACGGTACAGTGCTGGGAATCCAGAGTATCTCCACTGAAGAAGCAGAGCACAGAAGAGAAAGGAAAGAGATGAGTTAACTCATCTCCTGTCCTTCAGCACAGAACTCTAAGGACACGTTTTATTATTATTACTACTACTTTATATTTTGCTAGCAGCATAGTGTGGCCTATTGGATTTGTAAGGCAATATTATCCCCTTTTTACACAGGGGGAACTGAGGCACACATTACTTAACCAAAGCCAAAAAAGAAGCTTGTGGCACACCTGGGAACTGAACTAGTAATTTCATGCTCTAATAAGAATATAACATTAGGGATCTATTATCGACCACCTGACCAGGACAGTGATAGTGATGATGAAATGCTAAGGGAAATTAGAGAGGCTATCAAAATTAAAAACTCAATAATAGTGGGGGATTTCAATTATCCCCATATTGACTGGAAACATATCACCTCAGGACGAAATGCAGAGACAAAATTTCTCGATACTTTAAATGACTGCTTCTTGGAGCAGCTGGTACGGGAACCCACAAGGGGAGAGGCAACTCTAGATTTAGTCCTGAGTGGAGCGCAGGAGCTGGTCCAAGAGGTAACTATAACAGGACCGCTTGGAAATATTGACCATAATACAATAGCATTCAACATCCCTGTGGTGGGAAGAACATCTCAACAGCCCAACACTGTGGCATTTAATTTCAAAAGGGGGAACTATGCAAAAATTAGGGGGTTAGTTAAACAGAAATTAAAAGGTACAGTGACTAAAGTGAAATCCCTACAAGCTGCATGGGCGCTTTTTAAAGACACCATAATAGAGGCCCAACTTAAATGTATACCCTAAATTAAGAAACACAGTAAAAGAACTTTAAAAGAGCCACCGTGGCTTAACAACCATGTAAAAGAAGCAGTGAGAGATCAAAAGACTTCCTTTAAAAAGTGGAAGTCAAATCCTAGCGAGGTAAATAGAAAGGAGCATAAACACTGCCAAATTAAGTGTAAAAATGTAATAAGAAAAGCCAAAGAGGAGTTTGAAGAACGGCTAGCCAAAAATTCAAAAGGTAATAACAAAATGTTTTTTAAGTACATCAGAAGCAGGAAGCCTGCTAAACAATCAGTGGGGCCCCTCGATGATCGAGATAGAAAAGGAGCACTTAAAGACAATAAAGTCATTGCGGAGAAACTAAACAAATTCTTTGCTTCAGTCTTCACGGCTGAGGATGTTATGGAGATTCCCAAACCTGAGCTGGCTTTCGTAGGTGACAAATCTGAGGAACTGTCACACACTGAAGTGTCACTAGAGGTGGTTTTGAAATTAATTGATAAACTTAACATTAACAAGTCACCGGGACCAGATGGCATTCACCCAAGAGTCCTGAAAGAACACAAATGTGAAATTGCGGAACTATTAACTAGGGTTTGTAACCTGTCCTTCTGTACCCAACGACTGGAAGATAGCTAATGTAACACCAATATTTTAAAAGGGCTCTAGAGGTGATCCCGGCAATTACACACCGGTAAGTCTAACGTCGGTACCGGACAAATTAGTAAAGAATAAAATTGTCAGACACATAGAAGAACATAAATTATTGGGCAAAAGTCAACTTGGTTTCTGTAAAGGGAAATCGTGTCTTACTAATCTATTAGAGTTCTTTGAAGGGGTCAACAAACATGTGGACAAGGGGGATCCAGTGGACATAGTGTAGTTAGATTTCCAGAAAGCCTTTGACAAGGTCCCTCACCAAAGGCTCTTACATAAATTAAGTTGTCATGGGATAAAAGGGAAGGTCCTTTCATGGATTGAAAACTGGTTAAAAGACAGGGAACAAAGGGTAGGAATTAATGGTAAATTCTCAGAATGGAGAGGGGTAGCTAGTGGTGTTCCCCAAGGGTCAGTCCAAGGACCAATCCTATTCAACTTATTCATAAATGATCTGGAGAAAGGGGTAAACAGTGAGGTGGCAAAGTTTGCAGATGACAGTAAACTGCTCAAGATAGTTAAGACCAAAGCAGACTGTGAAGAACTTCAAAAAGATCTCACAAAACTAAGTGATTGGGCAACAAAATGGCAAATGAAATTTAATGCGGATAAATGTAAAGTAATTCACATTGGAAAAAATAACCCCAACTATACATACAATATGATGGGGGCTAATTTAGCTACAACAAATTAGGAAAAAGATCTTGGAGTCATCGTGGATAATTCTCTGAAGATGTCCACACAGTGTGCAGAGGTGGTCAAAAAATGAAACAGGATGTTAGGAATCATTAAAAAGGGGATAGAGAATAAGAAGGAGAATATATTATTGCCCTTATATAAATCAATGGTACACCCACATCTTGAATACTGCGTACAGATGTGGTCTTCTCATCTCAAAAAAGATATACTGGCACTAGAAAAGGTTCAAAGAAGGGCAACTAAAATGATTTGGAAAGGGTCCCATATGAGGAGAGATTAAAGAGGCTAGGACTTTTCAGCTTGGAAAAGAGGAGACTAAGGGGGGATATGATAGAGGTATATAAAATTATGAGTGATGTGGAGAAAGTAGATAAGGAAAAGTTATTTACTTATTCCCATAATACAAGAACTAGGGGTCACCAAATGAAATTAATAGGCAGCAGGTTTAAAACAAATAAAAGGAAGTTCTTCTTCACACAGCACACAGTCAACTTGTGGAACTCCTTACCTGAGGAGGTTGTGAAGGCTAGGACTATAACAGCATTTAAAAGAGAACTGGATAAATTCATGGAGGTTAAGTCCATTAATGGCTATTAGCCACGATGAGTAAGGAATGGTGTCCCTAGACTCTGTTTGTCAGAGGGTGGAGATGGATGGCAGGAGAGAGATCACTTGATCATTACCTGTTAGGTTCACTCCCTCTGGGGCACCTGGCATTGGCCACTGTTGGTAGACAGGATACTGGGCTAGATGGACCTTTGGTCTGACCCAGTACACCCGTTCTTATGTTCTTATGTAACTCACGTCACCTGAGTCCTGGACCAGTAACTTAATCACAAGGCTATCTTCCTTCCCTCAAAGTCTTCCATCTACGTAATATTGAAAAAGTATTTGTCCTGTTTTAAGAGAAGATATATCACTGAAAGTCACATCTCATGACATCTCAACAGGATCAGAGCAGCCTATTTCTTATTCTTAGTATTTGGTCCAGAAGCCAACTTCACCTTCCCTAATCCAAAATGTTCTGGGTCTCCCACGGTGGTTAAAACTAATGAAAGATTATAGTTGATCTGAAAACAACCTTTTGAACAGTTAGTCAAAAATGCAATGGCATTCCCGAACGCAGACCCACTATCCTTCCAAAATTGCATATTTCAGTGACCTATTACAGCTATGTCACAGTAAATTTAATGCAATTGGATGGAATAATTTACATTGCATGTAACAATTCTATGAGGAATATGCTTATAGTAAGCTCCATGATGCTTATAAAATGTTCCTGATATTGACATACATTATAGTTCCTCTGGTAGGAGCATTCATGATCAAAAGGCAAAATAGGTCCAAAAAGAAATTTGGCTTTCAGTTTAACAGCCTAAAAAGCAGCTAGTTAAGATTGTTTTTTAACTGTCAAAGTGGCAACTTCAAAGATTGCATTTTAACTAAGCAAAAATGACATTAAATTACTATATTTTAAGTGGCGCCAATCTTAATTTCCTTATTTATATTTTTTTTAAAATTCAGTATATAGAAGCTACTATATTTGAGATAGCTAACAGGAGCAGCACGCAGGGGAGTTTTGCAAGGGAGTTCTCCAGGTGAAGAAGCGACTACATGACCCTTGGGGTGCATTTGTTCTCTGTTAGTTTGTTGTCATGTGCTTGTTTGCTTGAAGCTTATAGCGTGGTCTGTTTTGAAGGGCTGTGTGCTGAGCCTAGAGGCCTGCTATGCATGGCTGAGTGATTCCTAACAAAACTCTAACCTACCATCCTTTAATCCCTAAGTCCCTTTAGGATCCCTTCAACAAGGGAGCAGGGCTCACTTAGGGAAACCAGGGGTATAAAAAGCTAGCTCAGAAGCAACCACAGGAGCTAGTGAACAGGAGCAGCAAATGGGGGAGTTTTGCGAGGGAGCCAGATGAGAGACAGATACACCTAATAAACATTCTCTAAACTTAGGCCAATAAACCGACCTCTCTTCTCCCCCAAAACCACAAAAACAAAAAAACCCCTGCAAGAGTAAAAATAATGCAGGCAGAAGTGCAGCAGCAGACTGGGGCTGATCCAGTTTATTGCACTGAATGCAGCATGCATGATTACCTTGTGGGCAGGTAGCATGTGTGTGTATTTGGTGCAAGCAGCTCATGGCTCTCAAGAGACCAAGTATGGGCTTTTGAGACCAGAGTGGCTGAATTGGAAGAGCTAAGGGAGACAGAGAGGTACATACACAAGACTTTCTGGGACATAGTTGAGTGGTCCCATCCTAACAGTCTTTGTGCTGTTGAGGAGGATGAAAGTCTCAGAGAAGGAAAACTTCAAGCTGGAGTGGAAGGAAATGATCCTAGTTGGGTCCCTCCTTCCAGATGATATCATGCTATCTTCTCGCACTGAGGATACCTCTCCAGGGGTTGGACCCCTGTTATTAGGAAGAAATAGGTAACAGTAATCTGGGATTTGATTACTAGAAATATAGATAATTGGGTTTGTGATGAGCGGGAGAACTGCATGGTGAATTGCCTGCTGAGTGTCAAGATTTCAGATCTCTTGAGACATCTAAACAGACTTATGTTTAGTGCTGGGGAGGAGCCAGTGGTCATGGTACATGTAGGTAACAGTGACATATGGTAAAGTAGAAAAGAGGTCCTGGAGGCAAAATTTAGGCTGCTAGGTAAGAGGTTAAAGTCCAGGACCTCAATGCTAGCATTCTCTGAAATACTTCTAGTTCCATGTGCAGGAACAGTTAGACAAGCAAAACTGCAGGACCTCAACGCGTGGATGAGTCAATGGTGTTCGGAGGAGGGATTTAAGTTTAGTTGGAACTGAGGAACCTTTTGGGAAAGGAGGAGCTTATACAGGGTGGATGCGCTCCACCTAAACCAAAATGGAACCAGATTGCTGGCATGTAAAATTAAAAAGGTAGAAGAAGATATTTTAAACCAAGGGTTGGGGAAAAACTGATAGGTGCAGAGAAACACATGGTTTGGACAAACACATCCCTTAGGGGCGGATCTGTTAATGGGGATACTCTATATCCAAGTAAAGAGGAGAGAAGTTGATAAAGTACAGACAGGAACTGAAGAGAAAGTCAAACGAAAAAGAGCCCATTCAATTACATCACATGAAGGCAGACACACTTAGTACGAACAAATTTTTATAAATGCTTGTATGCATTGACAAGACGTCAAAAATACTAAGGGTGAACTTGTGTGCCTGGTATCAAATGAGGATATTGATATAACAGGCATCACAGAGAGTTGGTGGAAAAATGATAATCAATGGGACAGAAATAGTAGGATGCAAAATATATAGGAATGACAGAGTAGGTCACCCCGGTGGGGAAGTGGCACTATATGTGAAAGAATGCATAGAGTGTCAAATATAGTAAACATCTTAAATAAATCAAACAGTACCACAGAATCTCTATGGATAGACATTACAGGCCAATAAACCTAACTTTGGTACCAGGCACAATGGTTGAAATTATAGTAACAAGCAGAATTAGCACAATTACCCCCACCAAGTCTGACCTGTACCTCATCGTGGTGGAGGGGGTGTAACATCTGAAGTAGGGGATTGCTCGTTGGAGCTATGCGATCAGAGATGAAGGCTTGTCCAAAATATCGCCTTGGGCATTATGCGAGATGGATAGAACCGACGTGAACACTGAAAACGATGGCTAACACAGGTGATGAAGATGCAGGGCAGCATCTGCACCTAGCTACCTGAGGAGAAGGAAGTTGCTGAGAGACTCAACGGCTCGGGTTGCACAGTGTGAAGCCAGTACTGGTAGACCAGGAAAAGGGTCGCATTACTGCACCTCTGTCTCATCCCAGTGGGATGAGGTATTTCCCGGGATAATCATTCGCTCTTGTTTTTTTGACCATGAATAACCTAGTACTCAGCACCCGGGTTAAAGCCCCTGCCTTACTTTCAGCCATAGATGCCTTGTCGGTGCTGTCTCCCCTCGGTGAAAACATGACGGGTTCGTGCCAAAGCCGCCCTGGGGATGCGTGTCCTCTGATGTCGGCAGGCCCGTCTGCAGTACATTGTGACAATGCATCCAGTTGTATCTGGGATCTCCGACAGTCCACCAAAATTGCAACTTGTTGAAAGTCCATGCTAGTGAAAGTCCATCGTGACAGAAGTCCCGTGTCACTTCCAAAAGCCAGTTTGATCATGGAATTTTCCATGCCTCCATATTTGAATTCAGAAACTGAAAAATATTCTCTCCAGTGGCACTTTCTGTACACATTGGGACTGATAGCAACAAGGTGATCGCTTCACCTTTGCTGTCATCAGAATGCTGAACGACTATCGGGAACAGCCTGATGTTGCTCACATCATTGCTGTCATCAGTGGCTAGACTAAATGATGAATGACGCATGCTTTCTGCTAAAAGGTTCGCGCTGTCACATTCCATCTCTTTTATAATGGCTGTCACCTTTCTGCATGGACATACTTATTTCCTGGTGACTTCCAAATCAGGAATAGCAGTTTTCTGCAGTTTCAAGATATGATTTTTGCCACAATTGGCAAATTATGCTCCATAGTTAATCCCACTACTAACTCTTTCGCATGGATCATGTTACTTTTGATGTCTGTGGTGAAGAACTGCTTTATTTGCATGCTCCTAGTTGCTGTTTTTGCAACCTCAACATGCTTTTTCATGCCAATGTGAACATTCACATTGTAGCGATGCGGGACTCACCCCTGCGGCGCCTCCTGCTGGTTGTCTCGGGGAATTAGCTCGTCCAGCCTCCGGAGCGCCTTCTGCAGGCCTGTGTCCCACTGCCGCTTGGCCCCTGTGTCCCTCCCGGACCCGGTGCCCTGTTATCTGGGGTGCTGCCCCTTGGCCGTACACCCCTCAGTCTCTCCGGGTCTCCCCACTCAGGGGAACCCCCACCCACTACCCTCACCTCACCTCAGTCGTAGGCTACTGCCAGTCACCAACTCGCCCCCGCGCCCTGGGGCAGACTGCAGTGTAAGCCATTCATCATAGGCAAGGTTGGGTCTGGACCTGCTGCCTCCACCTATTGCAGGGCTGCCCCTTTGCAACCCCAGTACTTGCCTTAGGCCCTCTGCTAGGCCCGCAGCCTGGGAGTTTTCCAGGCTGGAGCTCCCCAGCTCCTCTAGCCTTCCCCCAGCCCTGCTCCACTCCCAGTACCCTGCTCAGCTCCCTAGCAGCCAGGCCCTTCTCTCTCTACCAGCAGAGAGAGACTTTTGGGCTTCTGGCTTGCAGCCTCTTATAGGGACCAGCTGGGCCTGATTGGGACATGGCCGCAGCTGTGACTGTTTCCCCAATCAGCCGAGGCCTGCTGCTTTCCTAGCAGCAGCCCTCTCGCAGTCTCAGCCCTCTCACAGGGCTGATTTCAAGCCCTTCAGGGCAGGGAGCGGGTGACCACCCCGCTACACACATCATTACGACCACCATGCCCAACAGATACATCCATGTGAGGTAGTTCACAGTGTGCATAATTTTCAACCTCTCTCAATGGTTTAATCACTTTACATTTGGTTGTATAGTATATTTTGAACTTCTGAGACCATTTTGGTTTTTGTTTTTTTTTTAATATTTGGCTCATTTTTCTCACCAGCATCAGCCATTTTGATCGACATTGGAAGCTGGTAAACACTGGGGCAAGTGGGGCACAGTAAAAAAAATCATGCACGGTGGCCCCTTTACACTACTCCCACCAGGGATGATACCACAATTTTTCTAAGGAGGCAGCCGAAGAGGAAAGTACGTGTGTATGGCATTCCCCCTTTGCATAACCTTGACCTCTCTCCTTCCTCCCTCTTGGTCTATGGCTATGGGGAGGCTGCCCCCCCCCCCCCACACACACACACACGTGGCATCCCACACCTTCCAAGGAAAGCTGCCATCCTGAGCCTGTATCTCCTTACCAGGATGATGATCCTCCTCATCTACCTCTTCTACTGTGTTCCCTCTCTCCTCCTCCACCACCACCTCTTCCAGCCTCTCTGGCTTCTCCTCTCCTGTAAGCAGCTTAGTGTGGGTTTGATAGGAAATTTTGAATGGATTTTGGGGTGCAATATTCATCACCCAAGCCACAGGCTGCGTGTTGCACAAACTGCCCTTCTGTGGACCCTGCTGGCGTGCTATAAAAGGTACCTAGACAACATTAACATAGTCCAGCAGGGACCACAAAGGGCAGTTAAAGAAGAACACAGCCTGTGGCTTGGGCAATGAATCCAAGATCCCAAAGCCTATTTCAAATCATCATGGCACAGTCTATGTATGTGCCAAAGAGACAGTGAAGAACACCCCCATCCACAGTGGCGATGGCACTATTGCTTATTTTGTCAGACTAGAGTGGCAGTGAGTGATACAAAAATTTTAGATTTAAGACCTGAATTTGTAATTTAGTAATTGAATGTAAAAATCAGGAGAATTGCAAAAAATTAGGGAAAGTTGGCAACTCTGCCTTTGTATGTAAAGACGGAAGAAAATGAACCCAAGTCCTTTATACAAGTATGGACCTCTTATGTACTTAGCACTGAACAGAACCTGAGACTGTAGTCAACGTCAAAGCTGAAGTAGGCTCTGGAACCAAGGGCTTCACTAGCCTTCAGTGTAGATTTCAAAGTTTTTTCTGTGCCAGAGCCTACCCAGAAGCAGAGCCAAGGTTGGACTGTGATGGTGATGCTGAACCAAAGTGCTTACTTTGCCAGAAGTAGAGAGCTTAGGAACCAATGAATGCCTTATCACAGCCCTGCATGAAGCTGCCACCTTGAAAGTTCTCAGAACTGGTCACGGATCTTCTCAGTGAAATCCTGTAGTGTACTCTGCCAATCCTCTCTGGCTTGGCACACTAAGTTTCAGTCTGGAGCCTGAGTCTCTCCCAAGCAAATGACACCTTGTGTGGGCACTTGACATGGAGAATATTGAAGGGCAAGAGATGCCTCTCTTAAACCCTGATTTTCTGAAACCAACATTGAACTAGACTTGACCAGAGAGCTGATAGTGTAATTACTGTGCACAAAGAACACTATACTGTCCTCAAACTCCTAATTGTTTATGTCAAGGCAAAATAAATGTATCAATTATAAAATGAGACATTTAAATTCCTCATTATTTTATCATATCAAACATTTCAGAAAAACAGTTTATTTTGACAAAAACATGATGTTGGGCTTTTTTTTTCTGGAGAGGGTGTGGGACAGAAAAGAGGTGAAGAAAAGACGGGGTGATTTTCAGCACTTTTTTTGTCGTGGTAAATGCATGTCCAGTTTTTTCCTACCAACACTAGTTTTGTAACATGCAATACAAAAACAGTTCCACAAAGAATTCACAAGTAAATCTTTCCAACATAACTTACTGCACCAAAACCACATGAATTATTTGTGCTATGGAACACTCTTCCAGTATGTTCTAGAAGGGTGGAGTAAAACAATGTCAAAAAGAGGTAAAGAAAGAAAAATCTACCCAGCCTGCACAAAGAGTAATTTACAAATATAAAATATAGTAAAAGTTTGAGAAAGTATGATAAACATAAATAGGATCCTAACCCAAGCAATTTCAATTTGAAGGATTCTAGCTAACTGACCATGGCATCATTACAGAAATAACCTCTTCTCAAGAGGAAATGGTTTCTGAAAAATATTCCCCAATATATAAGGAACAAACTACATTCCTTCCTTATTTGACCTGTGGACTTCACAGAAAATATATACTTGAACTTCCCTCTTAATTCCAGAATCCCAAATTATTTCCTTGGTTGGCGGGGCTTGCTATAATGTTCTAGTAGCAAATGAGCATATTAAAATCAATATGGTTGCAATCTTCAGTGTTTCCATTGCTAGCAACTCTGCCTTTTTTTAAAATTTCAGTTTCAATTACATAACTTGGAATATAAAACAGATCCAGAATCAGACACACCACTTCAAAATTAGCTGGTCAATAGTAGTATGTCTAACAAAGAACTTCTGAATGATGCCATCACAGGAGGTAAAGTGTTTGTCATGTTCATTTATGGTTGTAAGATCAGTTGGGCAACAGAATTGGTTAACAGTGACAAGTTTTTGCCAAACCTACACTGTCCAACTGTAGCAAGGCTCTGCATAAATGTTTCAACTGGATTGCAAGTGCAGTTTTGAATACACCTTTCCAATACCGTGATTATGAGACATTTGTAGTGGATTGCTTCTGCAGGTACAGAGTGTGCCATGGAACCAACAACAGAGGAGGCAGAGACAGCAGCTTTTCAGGAATTAGAAGTATCAGTTAAAGATGTAAAAGCAAACATGGACTATTGTCTGATGAAGTCCTCTCCCTCTGTTGGTGCTTAAGCAGTAAATATACAAGCGGTCTCTTTGTTTTGGAATAATATATTTGGTATTAAAGCAGAATGTTACTGACTCCAACCTTCACTCTAGTACATGGTCAGACAAAACCATCCTTATTCAGCATGCTGACATGTCATTCCAAAGTGGGGGTAATGGTGGTGTGTTTTTTGTTTTAATTTTAAATACTGTTCCATGTTCCTATCTTGGCATGCAGCCATATATTCTAAATTAGAGCCCTTATCTGTTTGTGTTTACATAGGAGAAAAATCCCAATTAAGTTTTTGTTTCCTGATATGATGAAAAAAATATGCTGAGAATTAAAACTAATCTTCAGCATCCAGTTTGTGTGGGTGGGAGGAGTGAATGTTTGATGTATTGCTGATTTACATAACATGTACCAACATTCTATTGCTAGAGACAGCTTAGAAATGCATGCAACAATAACAGTAAAACAGAGAAAAAATAATGTGACCTAACTGATTACATTTTAATTATGACTAAAACTCATCCAGAACACAGAGATGTTGCATAGCAGGACTTCTTGTTCTTACAGGGCACATATATTTCAAAACACTAAAACTTTAGGAATTCAGTACAGCTGTGACTTAAATTTAAAACCACCGATATTCTTAGTAGTATAATATTTCATATACTGTATGAATCAGATTTTTGGTACAAGCATATCTTTCCTGCCCTGCCCTAAATTGCTAATATGTTTCTGCTAACAGCTAATCAGGCCAGACAAGAGTAAAATATTCCAACTAGTTCATGGGAGTATCCCATGCATTGAGTTATGACCCTAGTGACTGGGAGTTGACTATTTATTTTTCTCCATTAATGGCCAAAATATTAGATTAAATGATCCAATTTATGTCTTCTTTGGTGGGTGGGAGTCTGTAGTTTGGTTGGTTGTTTTACCACAATCAGCCCTTGAGGTGGCTATAATTTCTCTACTTGATAATAAACTGATGTCCGACACTTAGATCTGAGGGAAGGAAGATTCTCTTTCTGCCTTTTTAAACCACAACATACAGCCGTCAAAATTAAGTGCCTAAAGTGAAGCTCCTAAATCCTTATTTATGTTAAATAAATATTACTTGATTTTCAAAAGGTGCTAAAGGGGGGAAAAAAGACCCTTTTTAATTTAGGTGTTGTTCCTAATACTTTAGGAATGAAATCCTGGCCCCACTGAAGTTAATGGAAAAACTCCCCAACTTCAATGGAGTCAGGACTTTCACCCTAGCTTATTTCAGGTGATTTCTCTAATCTCAATTAAGTGAAGATCAGAATAGCAGGCAATCTTTAGTTTCTTCTCTCTGTGTAAACAGACATCTGTTTAAGCATCTGGAGCAGGCAGCAATGTTTAGCCAACAAATCTATCCCAGCAAAATCTAAACATTTAATATTTTGTCCAAATGGGTTGACAATCTTTAATTTACACCACAGCATGTTATATATAAATGACAAATTTCTGGAATATTAAGGGAGAAATTAATATATTTAAATGCACTCTAAGACACCATTTATCACATTTTATTAAAGATAAGTCAAAATGCCCATACCAATTTTCAAGCAGCTAGATATAAGACTAAGCACCAGTACTGGTAGCTAAGTGGAAACTATTAAGGCTGTTCTGTTTTTTTAAATCTTTTTAATTTGTTGCAAATTTTTGAAATAAACATAAATCTGCTACCATTTTTTAAAAGAGATCATCAATAAACCCTGCATTTTTCTCAGTTTTAAAATGTAATCCTGTTCTAATTGTGAGATGTAATGACAAAGACACTCAAACAGGCTAATCTTCAAAATACAAAAGTTTCAATGGAAAAAAAATTGCAAATTCAGGAGTCAGATTCCAGACAGTCAATGGTTGTAATAAAATGCAACGAGTTCCCAGAGTATAATAAATTAGACACACCACTCACTCCCTCATATTTAAGATTTCATATCATATAATTTCATGTCAATTCAAAAATGTACTAAAGGAAGAGATATGACAATAAAACACAAAGTTAATGTCCTTTTAAATATTTACTTTAAAAAGTACCAAAAATATATTTGTGTTCGACCATACTGTAATTTTCAAGTTTATCCATGCTTCTATTATACATTAATATTTTTCAAGATTCATACTTCGAGTGAAACAACAGTAAATAAATGTCCATGCTTAGGAAGTGAAGGGAAAGCACCTTATTTTTTTTTTTCTGGAAAGTACCTAAAGTCTTCCAAAAAATAAACAGGAAATGAGAAAGAAGTGAAATTTTGAGGGAAAAAAATGACTAAGGGCTTGTCTATATGAAAATTAGATTGCAGCAAGCTGAGGTGTGACTCATACAGTTTGCTGTGGTCTCTCTGTGTGCACCCTGTTGATGCACTTTAACAAGACTAGCTCAAAGCGTTCTACCAAACTGATACAACATGTCATCAGGGTGCACCCAGTTAGACCTCAGTAGGCTAGTAGCACAGGGTAGACTCACACCCCAGCTTGCCATAATTGAATTGTTTGTGTAGACAAGCCCTTCGCTTTGCAATGTACTTTTAGAGTCACTAGGCCTTAAGAGCAAGAAAAACAGTAGTTGAAAGGTAAAACATGGAAACAGAGAACAATATTACAAAAAAATCCCCAACATTAAGGGTCAAACTGACTTCAGATGTGTATGAGCGCAACTTCAACTCACTTGAATTGAAGCTGCACATCTGAACAATGATTTTTTCCCCTTCTTGGTAAACTCTTTTCCAAGTAGACGTAGAAAGAAAGATCTGAGAAAGAACCTGCATAGAAAATGCTTTTTCTGACATGGAGTGAGATTAAGTGGCATAAACAGACAGAATGTATGTAGATAAAATTTAACTTTTCATCTTTCCTCTTACACAGACTTTCCTCTCCTCATTCTCTGTCACTGTTGACAATGCCACTTTCCTGCCAATCTCATACACATGCAACCTTCAGGTAATTGTTGACCCTTTCTTTTCTCTCTCTCCTAACACTTAGATTCTCTCCAAATCTTGTCCTTTCTCCCATTAGAACATTTCTAAAATCCACTCCTTCTGGTTCTCATCTTGGAAGTGTGGTTTGTAATCTCCTTTTCTCCAGCTTTCCTGATTCTTCCCTCTTTAGGCTACCCAACATGCCGCAGTTAAGATAATGTTCCTTTTCCAATATAAGGTCAGAAATAAGAAGAAACAACCTTGAAAGTAAGCAGAAGGCATTTAAATTTGATGCAGAAAAGTACAGAGAACCAATGACAGAATTCCAGATTGGAGATGCATGTAAATCCCTCAAACCCTATATTCCACAAACCAAGAGCATAAATTTGGCCTCCCTCCCCCTCCCCGCTAATGGACCCTCACTTCCTCTCTTTAGACAACTGGAATAGTCACAGAACCAACCTCTCTCTGTTGTAAAAGAAAAATAAATCAAATTGTAAATAGTTTTAAATGGTTGTAATAGAGATGGGTTTAGGCTGAAAAGTTTTATTTTAACTTTTCAATTGTTTCAAGCTTTTTGATATTTTATATTGCATTGGGCCTCTCATCAGATGGCAAACCTACAATGGTGAGTAAGGTTTTCTTAGATTGTAAACTCTTACAGGGAAGGGAATGTCTTTTTGTCCTGTGTTTATAGAGCACAGAACACAATTGGGTTCTGGTCCATGACTGGAGCTCCTAGGTGCTATGCTAATAAAAATAATAATAATAATAATATTTAGATTTATGCTTCAGACAGGCACTCAGTTAAGGATTGGGACAGGACACTCAGTTAAAGGTCTTCTTAAAAAGAGACATCAAACGATCTGGATATAGCCTTCCTGAAGTGGATGTAGTCTGAGATCTGGTAAACTGCTGCATAGTAATATACAAGTTCGGAGGTCACATTTAAAAAGCAGTTGGGGAAAGCAATAGAGCCTGAGAATAGGAATTTCAAAAGCTGAATACAAAACTATGTTTTTTCTTTTAAAAAACAGTAGCACTGGGTTTCTATAGTATATTGGAAGATTAATCAGTTACCCCTGCCAAATCTTCTTCTATACTGTAATCTAACAGTGATTAGTATCTGCTAAAATAATTTAAGCAGTGGTGACAGAATGGGAATGTGTTGAAAGTTTGAAAATACTATCTAAGGGATTACAACACACTGTAAAGACCTGTTATTTTTATTCATTAAATATTTTAACAATTCAGTTTCCTTTCCTAAAGAAAGTGTGCATGTAAAGATAGATAATCTTGAAGTAAAGAAGGCACACATGCTAGTGGAGTCTCACCCATGTGAGAGTTTAAGCAAAGTATCTTCCTGAGATACATGAGGAGCTGTTAGACCCAATGGTGAAAGCTTTTTTGTAATAGTCAAGTCTCCTTTCTTTCCCCTTGTGCATGGGATGTCTTCTGTATCTTTGGCAGTGCCCCAAAAATCTCTGAATGATATCCCCCAATTTATATTTATGGCCACCATCCTTTGGGCAGCTGAGGACGACATGGCCAATAAGGGAGCGGCCTTTACACTAGGGAATAAACTTGCACCCAAATGGCCCCAGTCCCAGGAGAGGACACAAGTGGCTTTAAAGGCCAATTTGCTTATAGACAACTACTAATCTGTTCTATGCACTCCTCAACAGCAGTCCAGAATCTAGCCCCAAATTATTTGATTATTAAAAAAATAGAAATGGTTAAGGATATCCTGAAGTGTCATTGTCATATATCTAAAAAGAAAGGTACTTACCTGTACAGTAACTGTTGTACTTTGAGATATGTTGTGCACATATACATTCTACTCTAGGTGTGTATGTGACCAACAAACTTCAGTTGGAGACATCTGCCAGCAGTGCCGATAGGCAGCACATGTGCTCTGGCAATCTTCATGCTCAGAGCTGAGGGTATAAAGTGGCATCACCAACAACTCCTTATCACCAACATAGAAGTTTTTGAAGGAATGAGGAAGGTGAGAGAGTCGTGAAGTGTATGTGCATACAACACATCTAGAAGAACAGTTACCGTGCAGGTAAGTAACCATTTTTCCCTCCTTAGAGAGACTGTGCACATATACATTCCATTCTACACGATTCTCCAGCATTTCCCTTGCAAGTGGTGGGACACAGAGCTACTTGAATAATGACTATAACACCAATTTGACAACATTCGCATCAGCATGGGAAGCATAGGTAGCAGCATAATGCCTGGAGAAGGTGTGCATAGCCTGCAGATGTCCACAATAGGTATGTTCCATAGAAAGGGTGATGATGTAGTTTGGGCCCTTGTGGGATGGGCTGTTATTGTCAATGGAGCAGGTATCTTAGCAAGGCCATAGTAATATTTGGTATACTCAGAAATCCAGTGAGGTCATCTCTCAGGTTAGACTAATAGTCCTTTAACCCTTTTCAGCATACATCCCAATCATATGGGAGATGTTCGGAAAGGTTTGGTCTGATCTAAATAATAAAGTAGTGCCCTCTGGATGTTCAAAGAATGAAGTCTCTCTCTCTCCAGCTTTGCTTGCATGAGGCTTAGGAAAGGACCCATCAATGGGTGGATGAGTGGTTGAAATGCCCATCAAATGAACCCTCAAACTAATAGAAAGATCTACAGATTTTAGGAATTAAATAATCTAATATATGTCTTAATTCTGTGAATACCTAGCTCTTGCTGAGTCCTTTCTACTGTTCACCAGGATGGCCTGAACATCCTGTGAACAGCCCATTTCAAGAGCAGTCAATGACCATCCAAGCTCTGAGATGAAGGCTTTGCAACTTTGGATGCATAGTTCTGCCTTGATTTTGAGAGAATATTGTAGATCAGGGGTTCTCAAACTGGGGGTCGGGACCCGAGGGGGTCATGATGTTATTACAAGGGGGGGTCATGAGCTGTTAGCCTCCACCCCAACCCCTGCTTTGCCTCCAGCATTTATAATGGTGTTAAATATATTTAAAATTGTTTTTAATTTACAAGGGTGGGGGTCGAACTCAAAGGCTTGTGATGTGAAAGGGGTCACCAGTACAAAAGTTTGAGAACCAGTGCTGTAGTATATCAAGCATTGGTGAAGGTCCACGCACCAAAACTGCCTCAAAGAGGCCGGTGCTATGACAATTAGTGTTGCTCTGCATTATTTCAGTTTTCTGATTACTCCTGGAATTAAAGGAATTGAAGGGAAAGCATACAGGAGCTGTCTCAACCAGGAGAAGAGAAAAATACCTGTTATTCTGTCTGAACTGACATCTACCCCGGAACAAAATTTCCACCGTTTGTTGTTCAGCTTTGCTGCAAAAAGATGTATTATGAGAGTACTTCACTTGCAAAAAACCTGGGTGCAAACTCAGACTTCATAAACCAGTCATGATCATCAATGAAGCTTCTGCTGAGAGAGTCTACTATGGCATTTCTGACTCCTGGCAGATGAAATGCCTTTAGAGAGATTTTGTTCTTTATGGAAAATTTCCATAAATTAATTGCTTTCTGGGATAACTGAGTCAAATTCATTCCACCCTGCCTATTTAGAATAAATATGACAGTGGTTGTCAGTAAATACTTGAATAACCTGATTCTTGATCATGTTGAGAAATGCTTCACAGGCATGATGAATGGCCTGAAGCTTCAGGATGTTTATATGTAGTGAAGCCTTTTGATTTGTCCACAGTGCCTGGAGCTTGGACCTGTCTGAGATGCACACCCTTGATGTAGGCATCCGTTACAAGAGTTATTGTTGGGTAGGCAGGTTACAGAGACACTCCAAACATTCTGTGGACTCATCCACCAATCTAGGGATGCATACACTCATGCAGGTATGCAAATCAGCATGTCTAGTGAATGTCTGCTTGGATGGCAGAGGGAGCCATGCCTGAAAACACCCGAGGCACAGTCTGGCATGCTGAGTCACATATGTGCCAAGATCATGTGTCCCACGAGCTGGAGGAAAGACCAAACTGTAGTTCTTGGATCAGCTTTGTGGTTTTCAGACAAGCTAACTACGGTCAGGGAATTATCTTGCAGAAAGTAGATAGCTGCTGTCATGGCATTCAGAACTGCACCTATACAGTTTATTTGTTGGAACAGAAGCAAAACTGACTTCTCCATATGCAATTTCAGTTCCAGATGACCAAACAATGCTAAGATTTGAATAATGCTGTCCAGGATGTGCTCTTTTGAAGTCCCCTGGACCAAGCAATCATGCTGGTAAGGAAAAAAATTGAATGCTGGAATGACAGACTGCTACATTGCTATACGTTTGGTAAAAATCTTTGGAGCTGAAGATAGGCCCAAGGGTAGTACTATGTAGTGATAGTGCACACGCCAAACCACAAACCACCAATATTTTCTGTGGCCTGGATGTATAGCCACATGAAAATAAATGTTCTACAAGTCAAGAGCAGTGTACCAGTCTCCAACCTTCAAGGAAGGGATAACTGAAGAAAGGGAAACCATCCTGAATTTGAGTTTCTTGACAAACTTGTTCAGTTTCCTCAAGTTCAGAATGGGTCATAACCCACGTTTTTTTTTTTTTTTTTTTTTGCGGGGTGGGGGGCGGAGATTCGGGAAATATCAGGAATAAAAACCTCTCTCTTTGTGTTGAGAGGGAACTTCCACTATAGTTCCCAAGTCCGGAAGAGACTGTCTCCTGAAGTAAAACATTCTCATCCCATGAGTCCCTGAATAGGGACAGGAAAGGTGGGTAGGGTAGGGAAGGAAATTTGAACTGGAAGACATATCTGTTGTTGGATGTTATATATTGGCCCACACACTGTGAAAACGGGACAAACTATTCCCAAAGGAAAGTACAGAGTCTCAAAGAACTGGTGCACTGCCCTCAATGAAAACATTAAAAAAAAAAGCTTGTTTTGCTGAGGTAATGTCTGTTGAATGGATCTCACAGCTGATTAAGTTGAAGGTCTTAAGGGTTTAGCCTTCTTTTGGTAGTGGCCTGGAGTCTAGATTGATAATATAAGAATCTGAGTTGTGATTGAGGTTTGAATTGCTTTCTCTTTGGGTAGATGCATAAACTCCTAAAGAATGCAGAGTCACCCTAGAGTCTTTCAATGTGAGCACAGCATCATTTGTCTTTTCAGAAAACAATTCTGATCTTTCAAAAGGAAGGTCTTCAGTCATGTTTTGCAGTTATTCTGGGATCCTTGAGGCCTTAAGCCAGAAGGAAAACCTCATAGAGATTGCATTGGTCATCAAATGTGAAGCACTATCGGAGAAGTCAATGGCTGCTTGAAGAGATGTTCTCGCTGTAAGATGACCCTCATCTCCTATAACCATGAATTCTTTTGTTCTTTAGAGAGCGTATAAAGGTTGCAGCTTATCTACAACCTCCAAAATAGATGTCCAGTTATGAAACATACATTGACATTAAACTTGATAATTTGCAACTTTCATTTGTAGACTTACTGTAGTATAAGCCTTTCTACCATAGACTGAGTCTTTTGTGTTCCTTGTTTTTTAAGAGAGACTTGGACGAAGACTATCTTGAACTCTCATTAGCCACTGTGGCTACAAGTAAGTTCAGAGCAGGATGAGTAATGAAAAAAAATTCCTGCTGAGGCACTAGAAGGAATTGATGTCAGGGTCAGACAGTCTGTTTTAGCAAGATCCAGAAGGGCACAGCCTGCAAAATATCCAAAAGTTAATGTGGATTTTCTTGAACTACTTTTGCCTGGATACAAAATGTTCAGCTACTCTCCTCTTTAGGTCTTAGAAAATCTTAAAGACCTCATGTGCAGGAGAGGAAGATTCAGAGGTAATAGCCTCATTTGGCAAAGTTGAGGATATTTGAGAAGGTTGAGCCACGACATCCTCCCATGTGTTCTCATCTGTAACGTCTAGAGGTGGCAATTGTTCTTGAGGCAAAGGGAATGGTTCTTCCCTGAGCAGAACTGTAACTGGAGATGAAGATTTCCACCTTGAGTGAGATGCTGACTGAGATCTACAGCCTCTTGAACCAAAGGGTCCAACATGGCTAATGTGGATAATCAAACCTACATAATGCCCATAGTTGCGGACATGTCCTTAGACAAGTAATGCCTCTATTTAATACCACAGGTCCTTGCAGCATATTGAGACTGCAGTAAACAGTAAGTGTACCAAATAATTTGGACGGTGAAGCTGGCCTGTTACCAGCTGAATCAGAAGAAGAAAAGTGTAGCTTTCTTAAGGAAAGGGTGGAGGAGTTCGGATGGCGGTTAAAAACGTCTCAGTACCAGTGATGCATGCTGTTGCACCAGTGATACCAACCTCTACATCGATGGCGACTCTGATAGTACTGATGCAGAAGCTGGTATAGACGACTAAAGAGCAGACTGAAACAGATTGTTCTACAGACTGCACTGACAGTACCATTGCTAAAACCTTGCCAGGTGTCAATACCAGATGATGCAGAATGTGAGAATCCAGTACCGAACGATGCATTAAGTCCTTTGTAGTGAAAAATGCTTTAAAAACATGTAGAAGGTATCAAGACAGGAGATAAGAGATCAGTAGTTAAAACACCCAATACCAGTCCCTATGGTGCCAGAGTAGAAATCCTCGAGCAGGTCTACTTAGGTAGCATGGATGAAGACAGTACCGCCAATGTCTTGGACATCAAAGGCATTGGTCTTGATGGTCCCATAGGTGCCAGCATAAACGCTACCTCTAATAGTACTGGCAAATATTGACACTTCTGTTTGGACTCCAATTAGGATCGGGGGGATGCATGTGTCTTACTTGACTTAATCATCTTCGTGGGTCAAGAATGCAGACTTCATTGGTCTCATCTCCGTTCCTCAAGAAGACGCAGTCACAGGAGGAGAAGAGCACCTTGCCTCCTAAGTTTTTGCTTTAGATGCCAAGGTAGCTAGGGTAGCCCTTTTGTTCAGTGAGCTCTTTGCCGTCTCATGAGCAGGGTCAGGTTCTGAAAAGGGACAAATAGCTTTTTCTAGCAAGGGGCCCTGAGGCTCTCTAGGTTTCTTTGTCCTTTAGGGGAAAACATGCAAGCAGAGTACTTATCCCTCAAATGCCCATCTCCAAAATAAAATTAGCAAATGAAGTATTTATCACTTGCTGGAATCACTGCCCTGGAAGCTGAACCCTGCTTAAACATTGGAGATCCCTGATTTTGAGAGAAACCTAGGAGAATTAAGCTAAACTACACTAACCTAATAAACACTTAACACTAAGAACTATGTACAGAATGAGACAATGCTGGCTAGACAAGATAGGAAAACCTATGCTCAAAAAGCAGTGGGGTGCTCCAACTTTCACCCGGGGTGGTAAGAAGGAACAAAGGAAGTTGGCAGCCAGGTCTCATTACACCCTTGGCTTCAAGCATGAGGATTGCAGGGGCGCAGGTGCTGCCCACTGGTACTGCTAGCAAAAGTCTCTGACTTGAGTGAATTGAATTGAATGCATGCATATCTGGAGTTAAATGTGTATGTATACAATCACTCGAAGGAGAAATTATGTTTTGAATGTGCTTCATTTTGTGTAACCATAACTTTGCACAAGGTGACATCTTTTTCTATATCTATTTAGCGGGTTGGTTAGAATCTTGCCACAGCTGGTCAATACAAACTCTAGTTCTGTGGGGTTTTCCTGTTGGTTTTTAATTTGTGTGTGGTTATTACAGTGAAGATATGTAATCCAAGTATTTTAACAAATGGACAGGTTTATTAATTACATAAATATGTTACTTGAAGAATACTATGCACATATAAATGTATGCCAGAACTTAATGGGGTTTTGAGATGATGACGTAGATTTAAATATGCTTTTTCTGTTCATATGAGAGAGCATTTCCCTTCCAAATCACTGGTTCAAATGTTACCCTGTTAATGACATCACAAAATTACCACTTCCAGCCAGCATTTAATGGTCTCAAAGCGAACAGAAGTCCATATCACATAAAATACCTTCACAATAAGCATCTTTGTTGGCAGTCTCAGCAAAGGACAATGACTTAATGGCAGGGAACTATGAGGAAGGTTTAATTTTCCTAAAAACAAACATTTGATACTGCCCACTGTCAGAAATAGGACACTAATCTAATCCAGTATGGCAATTCTTATGTAAAAATAAGAGTATGCTTTATAATTTGAAGTGATGCTCAACTATCACGGTGCAAGACATCATACAGCAATTTCACATATCTCCATGTTATAAGCTAGATTTATGAAATTGTCAAAACAAAGGAGCAGTCAACAAAATACTATACATTTCTCCTACCAAAACGCTTTACAATATTAACCCCACAAAAATGAGTAACCCTTGAGGTGTAACATTCACATACATTATTTTATTAGTTAATGAAGATATGAGAAAGAGAGCATTTATTTTTAATCTGATTGATTAGAAGGGCTCTTCCATTTCCTTCAGTTGCGCCTCAATTATTTTTAAGGGTGAGACTGGCTAAATTTAAGGGTTGAGAAAAAAAATTGTCCATTCTTTCTTCCTAGCCACCATTATTTTTTAAGCCTTTCTTTAGTTATGTGCTCTGTCTTATCAATTTGCCTTACCCTATAGCTATGAGGAAAGAGTGCTTTTGAATGATACTGTCATTCCCTTAAGAATTTAAAAGCTTATAACATGCACTATGACCAGCCTTCACAAAGCAAAGAAGAGTGAATTTGATTTCTCTGCCCAAACAGTTAGGAAATAAACTGCAGTTACAATAGCTACAGCCAATTACATTGAACTCATTCTTTAGGTTAAATCAAAATGTATAACACGATGACATTCAAAATTTCTTTCGCACTCTCACATCATGAAATCCTGAACAGAGATGTTTTAAAAACATTATTTTGAGCACAGTTCGGAGGTTTTAAGTACACTCTCATTATGGTATTTAGTTCTGGCAATGAAGGCTGCTCACCCTAAGTCATGTATTATGCTTGAGGATACTTAAATTTGTAATTTAAATCTACACTCCATGCATTATTAATTGTAGGTATGTTATTTAAAGTACTGTAATACAAGGGAAGTCTGTTTGAAAGGGCAGTTCATTTATCTCAATATCCTTCAACTTTGAGAATACATATTCTAGTTTTGTTTAGTGTCAGTTTTCTCTAAATGAACTCAGCATGCAGACATAACTTATCTTCAGCCAAGAAAACTAAAAAATTGTTCTTAATAGTTTAAGTACATGATTATTTTAAATGTCATACAGGCCTTGGTTTAAATCAAGCAAACCTTGATTTAAATCTTCAAATTAATCATTTTTGTGAGCTTGCAAACATTTACCAAGGAAAAAAAATTATATAAATATCAGCTACAAAATATTTTTTTTAAAAACAACAGTAAATGGACAAAGTTATTACAGCACCACTTTGGTCATATATAAACTGAATCAAAATGATTCACATACAAAAAAATGCAAGTCAGTAAAACAATTTAGTCATACACGATGTAATAGCTAATTCAAGAAAAGCTTTTAGAGATGGGTCAACAGGAGGTGGGCTGACTTTCACCTTTCATCTCCCCAGCCCACCATAAACACTGCATACCCCCTTCTTGCCCTTCATCGGGTTCTTGAAATCACATGGTAACCATGGACTGTGGTGGGATGCCAAATTAGCTGTAATTGTGTCTTGTCTATCTTGATCATTTAATCAATCAACCTTTTCTCAAGGTAGCTGTTTTTACAGCTAACATTTGTATAGAACTGACCTGTTTCCAACTTAGCATTTTTAAGTGTTTCTATGCCATGGCAGTAATGGTATTTAAGAAATCATCTTGAAACAGAAAAAAAATTAAAAATTAAAACAAAAAATGAGTTTTATAATGATGATAAAATGATTTTAGAGAAAGGATACAAGGCATCAAAAGTGAAAAAATATAAAGGCCAAAAGGTAAACAAATGTGAAAAGAATAATAGACTTTCAAAGCATGCATGTCAGGAGGAACTGTACATAGAGTAATATGAAAAAAAAAATAAAGGTGAAGAAATACATGTGAGGTCTCTGGCACAATTTTGAAAGAGGTGGGCAGGGGATTGTAGCCACCTACATAAATACATTTAACCATTCAGCAAAAAGCCAGGTTAGTATCTACTATGAAAGTGCTTTTTGGATTCTGAAATTTTCACACTATACAAACTTCACACTGTGTTGTGACCTGTGAAAGTTCCTGGAATCTGGTATATAAATTTAGTTGCAGGTATAATAGGCAATTTTTTTTAAACACTTATTTTTCATTATTAGTATTCTGTCTCCTCTATGTCTGCACCTAAAACCAACCTAAATATTTTGTTAGAAGATGGTATTTAACAGGATGTAAGTCATATATTAGTTTTGTAAAAAAACATACATTTTCTAGTACTCTAGCCACAAACAGCACCTACCTCAGGACCGGCTTCCAATCCTCCTTAAACACTTTTTTTCAGATTCATTACATGTACTGAAAGAAGCAAAATGTTTCATCTTATTTTTTTAAGTAGTAGTTTTCAGACTAAGAGTTAGGATGAAAGGGAAGTGATAAATGGATTACAAAGTACTGCAACCTCCAGGATAACACACGACTATTCTGCTAGCCCAACCTTCTGGAATACACCTTTTTCCTTCAGTTATACCCTTTACAATGGGATCCAGCAGCTGTAGAGTTATAGTAGTATTGAGCTTCTGCATGAAAAGCACTTCACCAGGGATGCTATAAAGTGATTCAACTCAGTCATTGTACCACACTGAATACAATTCACTTCAGTGCAGGACCTACCACTACTATAACCCTCCAGCTTCTGGTGAGAAGAGAATAGAAACAAAAACGGCTGGGATTTTCAAAAGGAGCTTATGGGAGTTACACACCAAGACCCAATTGAAAATCCCAGCTTAAATATATTAGACCTGTTTAAAACATTTCTACTACTGAATGTGGGGCAAACCTGTAACTGTTCTTAAACCAATTCTGCACCCCTAGTGTATACACACAGAACTATTTGTTATTGAACCAGTTAACATACATACAGTTCAATTCTATAGTACAGACATAGACTCATCCTTGGACTCCTTAAAGGATGGAAGACGTAGGCGTTTCTTTCCCATGTTTATGACCCAAAAATGACATTCAACTCCAGGTCCCCACTGACAGATGAGGCAGAGGAGTTGTGGTTCAGATTCTAATTTCTAGTTAACAGGAGAACCAGTATCTCAGGTGTTTCTCGGACCAGATCTCTCAAACCGGGTCTACGAGAAATTTCCCCAAAGAATTCTATTCTATTTTAAAAATAGTTCAGCTGAATCAATTTTAAAACCCGTTGGAACTACAGTATAAACCAGGCTCCCCTGGCCTGAACTGCTTTTGCTAAACCGGTTATAAAACAACAAGTACTCTCTTATTTCTGTTATTTGTTTCTGCATCTATTTAGAGAATCAGTTAAGAGCCACTCTTCCACCAAGAAGATTAGATTGACAGACTAGGAAAAATGATCCATTCTTATACATTTACTTTCTTCAAGAAATAAGGTCCACAGAAACATTAACAATGGGTACTTCAGTCTACTTATAGTTCAGGAGAAAAACTAGACCTGTCAGTCACTAGAACAAGGGAATACCCTACCTCAGGGGTGGACAAACTTTTTGGCCCGAAGGCCACATCTGGGTATATAAATTGTATGGAGGGCCATGAATGCTCATGTAATTGGGGTTGGGGTATGGGGGGGTGGAGGGCTCTGGCTGGGGCTGCAGGCTATGGGGTGGGGATGAAGGGTTTAGGGTGCAGGATGGTGCTCCGGCTGGGACCGAGGGGTTCTGAGGGTGGGAGGGGAATCAGGGCTGGGGCAGGGGCACGGGGGGGGTGGCTCAGAGATGCAGGCTCGGGACGGCGCTTACCTCAAGAGGCTCCCAGAAGCAGCGGCATGTCCCCCTTCCGGCTCCTACGGGGAGGTGTGGCCAGGAAGCTCTGCTGCGCGCTGCCCTGTCTGCAGGCGCCACTCCTGCAGCTCCCATTGGTCACAGTTCCCAGCCAATGGGAGCTGCGGGGGCAGCTTTTGGGGCGGGGGCAGCGTGTGGAGTGGAGCCCCCTGGCTTCCCCTAAGTGTAGGAGCTGGAGGGGGGACATGCCGCTGCTTCCAGGAGCTGCACGGAGTGGCCCCCAAACCTGCTCCCCAGCTGGAGCGCCGGAGCGAGGCAAGCCCCAGACCTCGCTCCCCAGCGGGAGCTCAAAGGCCAGATTCAAATGGCTGGCGGGCAGGATGCAGCCTGCGGGCCATAGTTTGCCCATGCCTGCCCTACCTCCTTAAGTTCCCCTCGGTTGAGATAACTTCTGCAGCTAGGATAATTCAAATCTGCTTTCCTAAATTACAGACTGTGTTAAATATATTTTGAAGACAAAAGCATTATTTATTCCACCTAATCACCATAACTCAAATCCTTGGATGTCCATTTCCATCTCCATTCTGGATTATTCTTTTGGCTCCATGATGGACTGGATCTGTGGACTTTACTACTCAAAGAAAGGAAATTTTCAGGTAAGCACAGATGCATTTTCCTACTGTATTTTGTTCTGAGGTCCACAGATTCATTACAATGGGATTTTCATAACAGGTTGCTTCCAGCATAGGAAGCTGGATCATCTTTTAAATGTGGACATCCAAAACGAGGTAGATGATACATAAGTAACTCCTCTGTCTTCCCCCCAGCACCAAGGCACAGAGAAAGACTTCTGCCAAAATAAAGGATATAGTATTGGCTAAGATTAGATGACCAATACGCAGAATTCAGTGAACTTATGCACTGGTGGCCATGTGGCCAACTGGCAGATCTCAATACAGGAGACATCACTACTCTGGCCTGAGAGTGTCTGTGCTCTTAAGCAGTGGACTTTGATAGGTAACCAAAAAAGGAATATTTCACGAATGTATGTAGAAATGAATGCTGTGACAGTGTGAATTAAAAGTACAACACTGGGCCTTGTCAGAGAAATCTCCCAACTTCAAATAAATTCATCTGATAGGAGATCAGAGTAGGTCTCCCTCTGGCTACTAACAGATAAGAAATATAACAATATCTCCTGCAAGAGTTCATTCTGGGTAGTGCTATACAGAGCAGAATGAGGATCCATGGTCATGCTGTATGACCTTGCAGGGTAGAAATAAGATTGATGACCTAATGTTGGAATTTGTACAAAACTTTCTTTTCTTGAACGTGCTGAGAATGCTACATTACAGAGATTTGACCTTTTAGTTTGGATACTCTTGCACACCCACAATAAAATCCTCCCAGACGAACTCAAGGCTATGTTTTACTGATTTAAAATGTGAATGCGTTGAGGAATGCATGATTTATTCGATTTACATTAGATGGAAAAAAGGGAAACCTAAAAAATTCATGTTAGTTTTTCCTTGGCTTCATTGTTAACGTTTCATATGCTATAGCTCACTGGTGTTTCAAGTGTCTATAGTTACTATAAGATGTATATCTTGGACATGTGACCATGACATTTTTAATGATCTTCATTCAACACAAGCCAGGTAGTAACCAAAGATCAGTGCATTTCTGTACTCCTAAATTTTGAATCCATAAGGGAAACAAAAATTCACATGTGGCTGATAAAAACACCTATAAAAGACATTACAGTATAACCACACCACCATACCTGTTTTACTCTGCTGGCATTTTTTTACCATAAGAAAGTTTCAAAACAAACCAGTGAACATCTGTTTATGGGGGGGCGGGGGGGGAAGAGGAGAAAGACTGTCAAAACCATCACCAAATAGGTAAACAAGGATATTCTAAGGAATAGCCTTACCACATAATCAGATGTGCATGACAGAGATTTCTCTAATGTACAGGTTGCTCCCCACTGGTTAGTTTCATAAACAAAATATTAAAGTTTTATGGGACTTTGGCATTACATACAGTAGTATATTTATTCCATACCCTGAATGACATTTTGCTGAAATGATGATCAGTCACTCTTAATTGCAATCTTTATGTACTTTTCTGGTTCCAATGCCCTAGATTAAATATGAAATTAAAGATTACCAGAATCTTAGATAAAAGAAGAAAAGGCTGAACTCTGAAAAGGCAGGGGTCTCTCTTTGGATAAGACAGTTCTCTAGAGCTAAATGTTAAAAGAATGTATATTACTTGAGCACACCAAAAAAAAAAAACCACTCTGGAAGACTCAATCTGCAAACACATAACATTTGTAGGCACAAAACTGACTGTCTTCCTGAACAAGAGGAAAAATAATAATTAAAACAACAACAACAGTACAAGCTTAAGACCAAGGGAACTTAGCCATCTATTTAAGAGTACAAGTAAAATTTTGCCTGAAGTAGTACTTAGATTTCCAGAAAGCCTTTGACACCAAAGATTCACCAAAGACTCTTACGTAAATTAAGTTGTCATGGGATAAGAGGGAAGATCCTTTCATGCATTGAGAACTGGTTAAAAGACAGGGAACAAAGGGTAGGAATAAATGGTAAATTTTCAGAATGGAGAGAGGTAACTAGTGGTGTTCTCCAAGGGTCAGTCCTAGAACCAATCCTGTTCAACTTATTCATAAATGACCTGGAGAAAGGGGTAAAACATGAGGTGGCAAAGTTTGCAGATGATACTAAACTGCTCAAGATAGTTCAGATCAAAGCAGACTGTGAAGAACTTCAAAAAGATCTCAAAAAACTAAGTGATTGGGCAACAAAATGGCAAATGAAATTTAATGTGGATAAATGTAAAGTACATTGGGAAAAATAACCCTAACTATACATACAATATGATGGGGGCTAATTTAGCTACAACAAATCAGGAAAAAGATCTTGGTGTCATTGTGGATAGTTCTCTGAAGACGTCCACGCAGTGTGCAGCGGCAGTCAAGAAAGCAAACAGGATGTTAGGAATCACTAAAAAGGGGATAGAGAATAAGACGGAAAATATGGTATTGCCCTTATATAAATCCATGGTACGCCCACATCTTGAATACTGCGTACAGATGTGGTCTCCTCATCTCAAAAAAGATATACTGGCACTAGAAAAGGTTCAGAGAAGGGCAACTAAAATGAGTAGGGGTTTGGAATGGGTCCCATATGAAGAGAGATTAAAGAGGCTAGGACTTTTCAGCTTGGAAAAGAGGAGACTAAGGGGGGATATGATAGAGGTATATAAAATCATGAGTGATGTGGAGAAAGGGAATAAGGGAAAGTTATTTACTTGTTCCCATAACATAAGAACTAGGGGCAATCAAATGAAATTAATGGGCAGAAGGTTTAAAACAAATAAAAGGAAGTTCTTCTTCACACAGTGCACAGTCAACTTGTGGCACTCCTTGCCTGAGGAGTTGTGAAGGCCAGGACTATAACAGGGTTTAAAAGAGAACTGGATAAATTCATGGAGGTTAAGTCCATTAATGGCTATTAGCCAGGACGGGTAAGGAATGGTGTCCCTAGATGGATGGCAGGAGAGCAATCACTTGATCATTACCTGTTAGGTTCACTCCCTCTGGGGCACCTGGCATTGGCCACTGTCGGTAGACAGGATACTGGGCTGGATGGACCTTTGGTCTGACGCAGTACGGACATTCTTATCTTCTTAGAGTATGATAAACATTCCCAAATTGCATATTTAAATTATGAATTACTGAAAACTATTCTGTTTGGAATGCGTTGCGTGCCATTCCCTAGAAGTCAAATTAGAATCAGATGATTGATTTTTAACAAATCCAGAAAATGTTTCCATTGTTTAATTTCTTTTTTAAAAATACAAAAATTATAAAATTTCGAAAGTCAGCCACAAAACCCATAACTAACTCCAATCATGTACATACAAAAATAACCTCCCAAAATTAAGGAACAAGCATTTACTGATCAAAATAGAAACATAACCACATCAACTTGCCTCAAAGATTATATTGGCATGAACTGCACCCCACAAAATTTAGAGTTTATTATTTACAGTTATATTGTTTCAAATGCACTTATGCAAATACAGTAATTTTGTGTTTCTCTTCTCACAATTTTACACACTCTATGTCCAGAAAGGCCAGTTACCAGTTCCGTAACTGGCGTTCTTCAAGATGTGTTGCTCAGGTGTATTCCACCATAGATGTGCATGCTCGCCATGTGCACCGATGCCGGAAGTTTTTCCCATAGCAGTATCCGTAGAGGGGGAGCACTGCTGCGACCCTTGGGGTGGCGCCGACATATCGCGCCATAAAGGGGGCTGCGTGCTCCCCCAACCCTCAGTTCCTTCTTGACAGACAACTCCGACAGAGGGGAAGGAGGGTGGGACGTGGAATACACCTGAGCAACACATCTCGAAGAATGCCAATTACGGAACAGGTAACTGTCCTTTCTTCTTTGAGTGATTGCTCATGTGTATTCCACTATAGGTGACTCCAAGCTATACCTGATGGAGGCAGGTAGGAGTTTAAGTGTAAAGTTTTAAGGGTTACCCGGGTGGAGCACCGCCCTACCAAACCCGGCGTCATCCCTCGTTTGGGAGATGATCGCATAGTGCGATGAGAAGGTGTGGACAGAGGACCACGTAGCAGCCCTACAGATGTCCTGAATAGGGACGTGAGCCACATAGGCCGCTGACTAGGCCTGGGTTCTCGTTGAATGGTCCTTCACAATAGGAGGCGGGGGAATCCCTGCCAGGTCGTAACAGGTGCGAATGCACGAGGTGATCCAGCAGGAAATCCGCTGGGTGGACACCGGTCGTCCCCTCATGCACTCGGCCGAAGCAATAAAAAGCTGGGGGGAACTTTCTAAATGGCCTGGTTCTGTCCAGGTAAAAGGACAGTGCTCTGCACACGTCTAACATGTGCCAGCGGCGTTCCTCATTGGAGGAATTGGGCTTAGGGCAGAGGATCAGGAGGAAAATGTCCTGATCCATATGAAAAGCCGAGACTACCTTCGGCAAAAAGGCGGGGTGAGGGCGGAGCTGAATCTTGTCCTTATGGAAGATCGTATACGGCGGTTCAGAGGTCAGGGCCCTGAGCTCGGAGACCTGACGGGCTGAGGTGATAGCCACTAAGAACGCCACCTTCCACGAAAAGTGGGACCACGAACACATGGCTAATGGCTCAAAGGGAGGCCCTGTGAGGCGGGAAAGCACTAGGTTCAGGTCCCAGAGCGGGACCGGGGGTCTGGCGTAAGGGAATGTCCAATCTAACCCTTTCAGAAACCGGGCCGTCATGTGATGTGAAAACACAGACAGGCCCTGCACCGGGGGATGGAAAGCCGAAATGGCCGCCAGGTGCACCCTGATGGAGGAGGGTGCCAGCCCTTGGGTCCTAAGGGAGAGGAGGTAATCGAGGACAAGCTGGAGAGACGCGGAAGAGGGAGAGGAACCTCTATCCCTCGCCCACCTAGAGAACCTATACCACTTAGACAGGTAGGTTCGATGCATGGAGGGCTTCCTACTCTCCAGAAGGACCCTGCTCACATCCTCAGAACACCTTCCTTCCTCCTCATTTAACCATGCAGCAGCCACGCTCTCAGGTGGAGCGCGGCTAGGTTGGGATGGAGGAGACGACCTTCCTCCTGGGAGAGGAGGTCCGGGCGGAGCGGCAGCTTGCGAGGGGGGGGCCGCTAAGAGCTGCAGTAGAGTCCCGTACCAATGTTGATGGGCCCAATCCGGGGCTATGAGGATAATCCTCGCCCCATCTGAATTCACCTTCTGTAGGACCCTGCCTATTAGGGGGAAGGGCGGGAAGGCGTAAAACAGGGGCCTCTATCATGGAATCAGGAACGCGTCCGATATCGGCCCATCGGCCTCTCCCGCCCTGGAGCAGAATCGTGGGCACAGTCGATTCTGGGCAGTGGTGAACAGGTCTACCTGGGGAATGCCCCACTGTAGGACGATCCACCTGGCCACCTCCTTGTGCAGGGACCACGTGTGATGTTGAGAGAACACCCTGCTCAGGCAGTCCGCGAACGTGTTGCTCTTGCTGGGCAGGTAAAAGGCCTGCAGGAGTATGTTGTGGGCTATACAGAACTCCCACAGGAGCTGGGCTTCCTGGCATAAAGCCCAGGAACGCATGCCCCCCTGCTAGTTGACATAATACATGGTGGTCGTGTTGTCCATGAGGACTCTGACCACCTTCCCCTCTATATGTTGGCAAAAGGCAACACACGCCAGGCGCACGGCCCTGAGCTCCCTGACATTTATGTGCAGGGTCAGTTCCCCTGGTGACCACATACCCTGGGTCCTGAAGTCCCCCACGTGGGCTCCCCAGCCCAGGTCCGAGGCATCGGACACTAGATCTAGCGAGGGAGGGGGCTCTCGGAAGGGGATACCCCGGAGCATGTTGCTTGGGAGGGACCACCATTGGAGGTCTGCCACCACAGTTGGCGGCACCATGACGACCTTGTCCAGGCCGTCCCTGGCCTGGGAGTACCGGGAGGCCAGCCAAAGCTGAAGGGGCCTCATCCGGAGCCTGGTATGCCGCACCACATAGGTGCCTGCTGCCATGTGGCCTAGGATTTGAAGGCACACCCATGCCATGGTTACCGGAAAGGTCATGACCAAGGCAATGAGAGCTTTGAGCGTCTCGAATCTGTCCCGTGGGAGGGAGGCCGTGGCCACCCGGGAATCTAACAGTGCCCCTATAAAGCTTATGCGCTGAACTGGGATTAACGTGGATTTCTCCTCGTTCACCAGTAGGCCTAGATCTGTGCAGGTGTCCAGCAGGAAATTCATCTGCTGCTGCACCAGAGACCGAGACTGGCCCTTGAGCAGCCAGTCGTCGAGGTAGGGGAAAATCTGCAGCCCTTTCCTCCTGAGGTGGGCCGCCACCACCGCCATACACTTTGTAAATACCCTGGGGGCAGTAGAGAGGCCGAAGGGGAGGACTGTAAACTGGAAGTGGTCCTGACCCACCAGGAAACGGAGGAAATGCCTGTGACCCTCGAAAATGTGGATGTGGAAGTACGCATCCTGGAGGTCCAGAGCTGCAAACCAATCCCCCTGGTCTAAGGATGGAATAATAGAGGCCAGGGACACCATGCGGAATTTGCAATGAACCAGAAACTGGTTTAGATTCCGCAGGTCGAGGATGGGCCAAAGCCTGCCCTTTGCTTTCGGGATGAGGAAATACCTTGAGTAAAATCCCTTGCCCTGGAATTGCCGGAGGTAACCTTTCCACAGCTCCCAGGGAGAGGAGGCGCTCTACCTCCTGGCGGAGGAGGAGGGTATGCTCCGAGTCCCCGGCCAACTCCCGGGACGGGGGATGGTTGGGGGAGGGGGTTGAAACAAACTGCATCCTGTACCCTTGGGGGATGGTGCTGAGGACCCATTGGTCCGACGTTATACGGGACCATTGCAGTCGGAAGGCTGATAAACGGTTGATAAAACGCAACTTTAACAACTGGGGGAGGGGTACACTAGCAACTGGCACGGTGACCCCCCTCAACGAGTCAAAAACGCCATTTCCCCGGCCTCTTGGCCTTCGAGGGCCCGGGCCTTGGGGCCGAACGGGATTGGCATTGGGACCGACGCCTTTGGTCTCTATGCTGCTTAGGCGGGGGTTCGTATCTGTCCCGAGCCGGAGGAGCAGAGGTTTGAGGCCTGGGCTTGTCCTTAGAGGGCGGGACACAGAGGCCCAGCGTCTGCAGGGTGGTGCGGGAGTCCTTCAGCCCATGCAGACAGGTATCAGTCTGGTCCGCAAATAACGCTTTGCCATCAAACGGAAGGTCCTGCATTAATCGATTGGGACTCCACAGACAGCCCCGAGAGCGAGAGCCACGACGCCCTTCGCATGAAGGCCACCGAAGCCATTGACTGAGCAGCGGTGTCTGCTGCGTCCGAAGCTACCTGGAGAGCTGCTTTGGCCGCCGCCGCACCCTCTTCGACCACAGCCCAGGACTCCTTCTTGTCCTTATCTTGAAGAAGAGGTTCGAACTTGGGGAGGGATCCCCAGAGATTAAACTCATATCGGCTCAGCAGTGCCTGGTGGTTGGCCACTCTGAGCTGGAAACTGGCAGACGAATAAACCTTTTTACCAAAGGTGTCAAGTCTCCGAGAGTCCTTGTCCTTTGGTGTGGGCGCGGGCTGGCCATTTCACTCACAGTGGTGGACCGACTCTACCACCAAAGAGTTCGGGGCCGGGTGGGTGTATAAGTACTTGTGACCCCTTGCGGGGACGAAATACTTCCTTTCGGCCTTCTTGGAAATGGGGCCAAGAGAGGACGGGGTCTGCCAGAGGCCGGTGGTGATGGAATGGGAGGGCAAGGCCTGGAACTGGGACGCCTGGGGCGCCGGCAGAGCTGGCTGCTCCTGCGGTGCAGTGCGGCCCGGGGAGAGACGGCTGCGCGCAGACATCGAAGTCCTGGAGGAGCGCATGGTGCCGTAGGAACGACTGGAGCGGTCTCTATCGTGACGGCTCCTGCCCCAAGACTTGGACCTGGATGAAGTCGAGAGGTAGATGTCTGAGGAGCTGTCTCTGGATTCCCTACGGCGCCTATGGCCATGGTGCCTCGGTTTCGGGTACTCTCGGGACGGACTTGGAGCACGGCCTCTGTGACGGCGGGCGCTAGAGTACGAGCGTCGGTGCCGACGGTGTCGGGAACTGTTCCTGTCAGACTGACTTGAGGAGGAACGGCGTCACCTCTTGTCACCTCCTCTATGGCGCCCGAGACCAGAGGAGTGGGACTCGCTCGCAGAAGAGCCGGCACGCGGCGTTGACGTACGACGCGGGCCTCTGCTCGGCACCTCGACCCGGGAAGTTACCTCGACCTCCGATACCTCCGGGGAGGGCTGATGGGCGCCCAAAAGCGGCTTTCCACGGGACCGGGAGCCCGACTGAGGTGGCGCTCCCGGCACCGGAAGGGCTAGGATGTCACACACGGCCTGAGCTGCCTCTGGCGTCGAAGGCATGCGCACTTCAAGTGAGGCTCGCGCGGACGGGACCGGACTACTCCGCTCAGCGTGAGTCGGAGGTCTCTGTCCCGACGGGGATCGTGGGCTGCCCAACTCGGGTCTGGTCTCACCCCTCTCCTTCTCTTGGCGCCGTTGAGTCTTCCCTTGCTTCTTACTGGGAGCGCAGTGCTGAGTCGACGACGGTGCCTCGCTGCGCACCGACAACGCGGTGCCGGGCGTGGAGTCGGGTCGACGCGCCGGTGCCGGGGCCAATGCCGACTCCATTAGCAAAGCACGGAGTCGGATCTCATGCTCCCGCTTCGTCCGAGGCTTGAAGGAGTGGCAAATCTTACAACGCTCACTAATGTGAGCCTCGCCCAGACAGCGAAGACACTGAGTGTGTGGATCGCTTCTGGGCATAGAGTTGCGACAAGAGTCGCACGACTTGAAGCCTGGGCCACAGGGCATGCCCCGAGCCAGGCACTAACGAAGAAAAGTTCAGTAAAGAAGCAGTTCAGTGAACAAGATACCACTAAGGCTATAAACAATGCAGCCAAGGCTGGAGCAAGTTCCGACTACCTTCACTGGCGGCAAGAAGGAACTGAGGGTGGGGGGTGCATGCAGCCCCCTTTATGGTGCGATATGTCGGCGCCACTCCAGGGGTCGCAGCAGTGCTCCCCCACTACGGATACTGCTAAGGGAAAAACTTCTGGCACCGGTGCACGGGGCAAGAACGCACACCTAAGAAATCACTCAAAGAAGAAGAATGTGAGTTTAACAGGCACTCTTTGAATCCCCTATAATATCAAACACAGCAATGTAAGAATACATATGAATTTTGTCATCTAACAGCAACAAGAACAGTATTCCTACATGAAGTGTTGGCTCCCAATTCAATCCCAATTTATGTTAAATATTTGATAAAGTACACAGGAAATTAGATACAAGTCCCATTAATGACAATGGACCTTGTGTAACTCAAACATTCATTATGTATTGCATTGAAAATGTTTCCCTCTGAAGCACCAGTTTCCTTTTATTCTTATATCTATAAAACATTTTGATATCATGGAGTCTACTTGACCTGCTGATTACCCTCCAGTTTACACTATTGTTATGAATACAAAGAGAAAAACAATAGCTGTTTCAGCCTAAATGTCATCAAAATGAAATCATTTTTGCTCATGACTATTACCACAATTGGAATATTGTTAACTTAAACAGACAGAATGAAATCAACTTTGGAAGTAAGTAAGTTGCAAAGACATTCCCTAAACAAAAGGAAGAACAATGAGAACAAGGATTAAAAAAAAAAAAAAAAAAAAAAAAAATTCAAAAAAAACTATTTTTTTTTTTTTTTAAATTAAAAACAAAAGAGGGCTGCCAAAAGAAAAATCTTGAAACTGTGTTTCAAAGGAAAGATCATCCCACATCAATTACATTGTTCTGTGGGGAAAAAAAGACCTACTCAACTTCTAAAAGGGTTGGTGACGGGGAAAATTTGTATAGCTGCAATTAGAATTTTCCAACAGTGAGGCTATATCACTTCAAATAAATCTGTGTGGTAAATCAAAGAAAAGGCAGAGGAAAATAATTATCCACTTTTTAGTGAACCATCTAATGCTGTTGTCTGCAAACAGATCAAATATCAGAAGTCATATCAGATAAAGAATGTATCAAAAGAATTAGTTTCCACTTCATAGTTTTGGAGTCTAGTTTTACAGCAACACATGAAATGCAATGTTTTCTCCTTCTCAAATTAAATATTAACTGTTTGTTTTGCTTTTAATATGAGAATGTCATCTATTAATAATGGACAATTGTCTTCAGTATCACTGTAATATCTATCTTTATTAGAAATAGCTCCTTATCACTGAGTGTAGATCTGCAAAATTTAGTTAATATTCAGTTCTACAGAATATCAATACAAAATATGCCATAGTTTTATTTTCTCAAGTTTAAAATGATAACTTTCATTTGCAGAGACAGACATATGTATCCACAAAAAAAGCATTAGAAAAGGTCCAGCACAGGGCATTCAGGGGCATAGAGAGACAGAGCATGAGAAATTTGAGGTGAATATACATTTGACTGATCAGAAAATCAGACACAAATACTGGCACCTGCTTCCTTTCTTTCTCTTTAAGTAACCAAGGAAATTATATGGATAAAACTGCATTAATGCAATTTTATGGTTGAGAGGCTGCATACAGAAAACTCAGGAAATTCAAAGTTATGGTTCCCACAGCAGTTGTAACCTGGCCACATTTCATATGTAAAGAAGTTAAAGTTACAATATGTTGTTCTGTATTTTAAAATATTACAAATACTCAAGTGAGAATGTGGGAATCATAACTCAATTTACTAGTTTGTGTATGTGAAATCTCAACCATAAATTCGCATTAAATATTGGATAAAGTATATAATATCAATTAAGAGCAATTTGTCCACTCAATTTATGAATGTTCTGCTCTGCCCTTTTATGGTTGTTGCAGAAATATGTGAGAAAAACATTAAGAATGTGAGAATACCACATGCTATGTTCACACTTGACTTTTTATACTTGAATTTTTAGAGAAACACTAGTCTGAGAAATTTTTATTTCCCTCTTTTATAGATAGTACAGATGAGTGAGAGAGCACTGTATTGTCATCTGTTAGGTGAAGTGCCGGTATTAAAGCATACAATCTCTGAATTCTAGTCCCAGCTATAACAATAATTATCTCTCTGGCGCAATACCGTAACCTCTCTGTCTCAGCTTCTCCATCTGTATGTGTTCATCAGACCACACGTCAGCTTTGCAGTTGTGGGGAGTTCTTTTTTGTGGGTCCTGGTAGCCCTAAGCAGCTTTTATCTCAGTAACACACACTAATCCATTTACAGAACACAATTTTATTTGCTTTATGCTCTTTCCTTAGTCTTTCAATACATTTAAATGAACAAACAAAAAATTAAAAAGCTTATACATATGAAATTCTATTTGAATACTATCAACTAAGGCACAAAAACAACAGTCATCCTTGTTGGAGGGAGATGTGCATAAGAAAAGCACGAAAGACAATATCTTGAATCAGATATTCAGTGGGGTACTTGTTAGCAGTGGATGGAACCATATGTAGAACTATTTTGTTTTTGTGGAAAACTGAAAACAGAAGACTTTAAAAGCATGGGTATCATCTCAGAAACCTGGAGGGCAAACAACTGCCACCAGAAAACGGAACTGGAATGATTAAAACTTGTGACTTCCTTTGGTTCAAAAGGAGTACCATTATTAAGGTTGTTTAAATGAGTAACTGTGTCAAGACAGAGGAATCTCCATTACACTTCTTTACTTTTCCAGCATGCTTTGTAAAACAGGAGATTTATCATTTATTCATTCTTTGGATTTATATGCTCTACCTATCAATGTCTATGTATGTGTGTCTACATACTGCTGACATCCTCTCAGGCCTCAATACAGGTAGCTGCTGGCAGTAAAGGAACTGTCTACTTATCCAAATATTTCCTAGCCTAAAAAAAAATTAATTTTACATTGTTTCAAGATTTGGCCTGCAGTCTGGATCTATTGTTACTTCCCAACAACTTTGTATATCACTAGTTCTCCACTGAAAGTAAGTTGAGTCATCTTGAGGATTCTTTATGTTACAAGTGTTGGATAAAAACTTTTTTTTTTTTTTTTTTTATAAACAGCACATAAATTTGTGGATGGTAGTATTCAGTGGTATGAAAAGAATCTACTCATTGAGATGTGGGTGTTCATTATAGATAGCATGAGTAGCTTTATAAAACAAATATATAAGGCCATCTGAAACAATGCATTTTCACATAAATGAGCTTGTATAAGGATCCTGAGATGTATTTGTACTGGCTATTATATTCAAACATTAGAATAAACAAACTTCTTATAACAGGAGGTAAATCAATGAAAATTATTGTTTGGGAAGACAGAATCAGTCATAGGCTGAGTCTGAGAACTCCCAAAGATATTCCAGTCTCTAATATAGTCCATTCTTAAGCTACTCAAGTCAACAGACTAATAAGCAGCTGTTTCTGCTGGAAAAAGATTTGTTGGCAAGCCGGACATCTGTATTCTGCAGCAGCCAAGTTTACTCAGTGTGTGGCCACAGGTGTTGACCTAAGTGCTATGAAGCCAAAGGAGGAAGACAAAAGGAATTGGCATTAATAGCTGTACTAACAGAAAGAGTCCAACATTCAAGTTACATGAAAGTAATTTTAGCTGTCGGCTCCTAGAAGTAGGACTACTTCTCTTCTCTGATTTGATTCAGACTATACCCTGAAGACAACAGAAGAGGGAAGGAGGAAGTACAAGAGTCTTTCTTCAAAGTAAGTTAAAGGCTATGACCCTTTCATTTGGCATTCTTGAAAGCCGTTAAATCTGACAGTGAAAATGTACAATACAGACACTCCAATTCTTGTTAGCCTGATTAGTAGTCCCTTTTCTTAAACTCTATTCATGCACCAAAAGAAAGCCTCTCTCAAAGTATTAAAAAAGTAAAGCTGGTAATTCAAATGTCTGGGTTTATGAACAATGTGGTGATTAACCTTATAATCGATATATACTATGACTTTGTAAATAAGAAAGGATTTTAAGTCAACTTTATTTTAAAAATGTAGTTAGCAAACTGATCCAGTATATCCAGTTCTGTCATTAGGCAAAGATTCCGGATTTCAAGAGGCTAGTTGCATAGAGAGGTAGAAAAAAATATCACCATATGGCTTGAAGGTAGAGCAGCCAAGAATTCACTCCTACCTGATGGAGAATATATTTTATTGCAGCCAACGTTAATTGTAATGGAAAACAACACAATTACCATTTAGGAATGTCAAGAGTCAAGCAATGTTGGAGCCCCAGGAGAAACCTTTGAGAGTTTTTGTTTTTTTAAGTCCATTCCAAGGTAACTAAATGATACTGAAAACTTTTTTAAATAAAAGAAATTAAATAACCTTTCTTTCTGGTGTCAAGGGATTTGGGCATGTATCTAATGCAATGACTTGACGTTGATGTGATGAAAGTGGTTTTTATCCTGCTGTCCGGCAATTACCTAGTTACACTTATTTTTGATCCACATGTTTCTGATGTGATTCTCAAACTATTTTACTTCCTATTTAAGTCAGCTAACACCTTTTAAGTATAATCATTCATATGTGTAACAATTTAAGATAAAAAAGTCTGGTCATTAAGTCCATGCCCCTGCCAGTGAAGAATATCAAGACTGCTCCAAAAAGGCCATAAAAATAAACCGAAATTCTCTCAGTGACTTTAACAGGCTGTGGATCAGGCCCACAGATACATAGATGCAGGACTTATGGAATATTAAACACATATTACACATGATCTTTGCCAGAAGGACAAGCAGCGAAAAAGAAGCAGAATTACCTGCAGCTTTTTGTAGCGATCTTGGTGTGAGATGAATTCACCTTCCTTTTCTTTCAAGAAATCGGTTTGCAGGATACTATGCTTTTCCATCAAATCTTCTAACTCCTAACAATAGAAAAAGTTACACAGATTTTTGTTTTTATTTTTAAATGTGAAAGTACAATCTTCAGGAAGTCATTCCAAACTAGCTATACTACTGATGGTTTTACGACACCTGCTATCATGCAAAAATAGACCGCATTTGGGGTCTCATGAGACCCCAAATGCCACACACTGGCAAACTACCATGCAGATCACAGACCTAGGGGATCCCTGTAACCATTATACACTCCTCTGCCAGTTGGCACAGAGGCCTCTGGGTCACACTAAGCATCTCCCCAAAATGAACAACAACATGTGTTGTATTAAATAACTGTATGTATTAACTTCTGCCTTCCATCTAAAAAAATTGTGTGCTAGATTCACAGGGAATCCAAAGCACACACCCATATCCTGGGGGATTACTGAAGCCAAAATATCCCCTGGCTCAAATTAAAGAGGTGTCAGGTAAGCTGGCATTATCCCAGTATTTCTGCACCTGTTGCCTAACATGTCTCCATCTCAGTCTATGCCAACCTGCTTCTATTGCCCTTCAAGCCTATCCCTGTCCTCCTCAGCCCTTATCACCCCTAGTCTGTCACTGTCCTTGCTTCTGTTCCTTAACACCTCCACATTCCAATAAAACTAAATTCCTCCTTCTTGTCCATACTGCCTGGGCATCAGGCAGCAAGGCATTGAGAGCACAGGAGCCAGTGTGTGCCCATTCAGTTCCAATATCCAGTGCCCTGGTACCCTCAATAGCTGGGAGAAGCAATTGCAAGGAAAGAACTGCTCAGCCCTGGGCAGTAGTGTATTCATTGTATGTGTAATTAGAAGAATTTGACTGCCAGTCTCTTACAAAGCTGTACTGAACATGATTTCCACAGAGACAGCAAAAGGCACCTGTCTGACCCCAGGGCAACCCCAATTTCAAAATGTCAAGTCCCTGTTCCACAGCAAGGAGGTGCTAAAAAGTCTCAACAAAATGATTCTAAGTATATTTTCACACTGGAAAGACAATACTTTTCCCTAACCAAATTCTTAGAATAAGTTGAACCATTTGTTGCTTAAATTTAAAAAAAAAAAAAAAAAAGTACAAAAACAGCTTGAGGCAGACCCCCACATGGAAAATTTAAGTCTGAATAGCTAAAGTTTGGCAAAATTATAAGTAACTGAAAACAAGGTCTCGTAACGGAAAGTATTAAACACCTTAGCTATGGGTGCCAGTGCCAGCTCCTGCTACCATTAAGTTCTGCGTGCATTTAAGAGCAGCCATACCTTTTTAATTCTACATTTTTCTTCTTCAGCATCTTTAAGTTTAATCTCTAGACTTGCAACTGTTGGTTGAAGATGCTTCTTTGATCCATTTATTCCCGGCTTCTCAGAGTCACCCACAGGGATGGTTGAATTTTCTGAAGGTTTTCCTTCCGTTAAACTCAAAGAAGGAATTGAGATATCCAAGGAAGAACTGGCTGATAACTGAACCTAATTCATAAGAGAGACAAATTATATTATTTCATCATAAATATATGACAGACATTTTGAAATTATATTTCATATAAAAGCTATGAAAACCTTACTTTCAGTATCAGAGGGGTAGCCGTGTTAGTCTGGATCTGTAAAAAGCAACAGAGAGTCCTGTGGCACCTTTAAGACTAACAGATGTATTGGAGCATAAGCTTTCGTGGGTGAATGCCCACTTCGTCGGATGCATGCATTCACCCACGAAAGCTTATGCTCCAATACATCTGTTAGTCTTAAAGGTGCCACGGGACTCTCTGTTGCTTTTTACTTTCAGTAGAAGATTTAAATGCCAGTTTGCCAAAACACATACATTACATAATGGTTAGCAGACCTGTGTCTGAAGCGCTACCATCAAAACATTTGCATATGAAATACCATTAAAATAACAGTTTGCCAACAGCCAGATGGTTATCCCTAATTCACTTTGGATTGTACTTCACATGAGTAGCCGCACTGAAGTTAATGGGAATACTTGAAGAGTAAGATACTATTAATTTTGAGTGAGGGAGCTTGTAAATCTTAAGGTAACTGTCTAATTCTAAAGCTGCTAGAAAAGACATTTTTAAGCAGGGACTATTTCTGAAATTTTTGGTAGCTTTAACAGCAATCCTTTTTCCAAAGAACATTCCTGCCAATGCCTCCCGTATTTCAGCATTATGGTACCAGTTTAGCAAAGTATTTAAGCATATGCTTAAAATTGAGCACGTTTTAATGTACGCAGCTTAATTGGGGACCATATGAAAGTATTGTGATGTCTCACAAATTACTTTAAAAAAATCTTTTATTTAAGAAAGAGTAATTATATACTGAAATTACTGTTTTGAGGTTGAGAAGCATTTCACTGTGGATTTAAACTACATTTTTATCTAATATTATATACACATGCTAAAACATACATTGCTTTGTAGCTTAATTATATTCTGCCATCTCAAAGAATTCAAAGGTACTCATCTTCACAATGAATATTCAGAGACTGGTAACTGATATCTTTGTTTTGAAATTACACCTGTAGAAACTACTCAAGAGTCAACTTTTGTCCCTTAAGAAAAAAAAATATCTCTAATTTGATAAGAAAAAATACAATGCCAAGGGATAAAACACATCAACTTCCTGTAATAAAATTAAGATTATGTGCTTACCTGTTCTTTAAGAACAGCTGGGTTTAAAATACTGTTGGCTGTTTGAACAGTTGTCAGTACATCATCACCTGATAAGATGAATGAATCAGAAGGCACAAGGCAAGCAGAAGACAGAGAATGCTCCAGAAGAACATCTGAAGGTACATGGACTTCAGATACTAATGCAAGAAAGAAGACATGAAAAAAATTCCAATATTAGTAGATTATGTGCATGTTTCTGAAATCTACATCTAGTGAACCTAACAGAAATAATTTTTGTTATTAAAGGAACATCATACAATACAAACAAAGAGATAAAAATATCTTGTTGTTACACTAGTGTAAATTTGGCTTGACTTTATAAAAGTTAAGCCTGCCATAGTTTTATATCTTGAATAATGTTATTGACATACTCTCCATGCTTGTACGATTTACCTTTGCGCTCAAAGATATCACCAGCTAGTGATATGCCCCTTCCTCTGAAATTGCCTGAACTTGAGAACCTTTGAGGCACACGGCAAAAGCCATTTATTTGACAAGGTTTTCAGGAACAGATGAGAATATGCTCTTTTGTGGCAGAGATGGTGGAGGAGGACTAAAAGTGGCTCTTTTGCTTCTTTGAATTATTGATTGCCTTAGATAATTCATTATTTATATATGATTATTTTTTGCTACTAGGTAGTCATTTCTAATGGTATGCAATTGTTAGGGCACGTAGGGCATTTTGGATGGGTAATTTTTGTTATTTAAATCTAAAAAAAGAAAGAAAAAAGACAGCTTTTATATAAGGACATTTAGATAAACATCTCACCAAGCAACATGGAGACAACCAATTTTACATGTGTTAAACACGTTTTATACATTAAATCTACAATGGTGAACAAAGAAAAGACAACAAATAAAATGACCCTATATCCAACAATACACAGGTGTAATAATTATTGTTGCATGTACGGATCTCTTCCATAGTCATTACATTCCAGAGGAAGGAGTTTCCTATTTTGAGCTATGATCCTGTATGTGGGTCATCGTAATTTCTACATTACAGTGACATAGGTAGTTTTTAGGAGAATAAACAAAAATACACTAAATAAATAATAATAATAATAAATTTAGAAACCACATGGGGAAAAAACAGTGAGATTGCATCAATAACATTTTTAAATTGGTCCTAGGAAGCCTGTACCCTAGGATACACCAGCCATAGATATGATTTTCCAGTAGAGGGAAGAAAAGGTCAGGTTACTAGCATATAGTCTACAGAGGGCCACACAAAACAAGTTAAAATCCTAATTTAAAATGCATTTTTAAAAGAACTAGAGACTAACTAGTGTTATCAAATTCACAGAATTAGAGATTCTATTAATAGAATTAGAGACTGACACTGCAGGCTGCAATCTTGGTATCTTCATTAATCAAATAAAATAAATCCTACAGTTCGTTCACTCCCAAATGGAAATAATACAATATAATTTAAGAGTCACTAGGGGATCACATATTCTTAAACAAAACCACTTGGGTTAGAACTGACAATTTAAATGGCACCACACTCTATATGAGTGGTCTTTGATTTGAGCCGCAGAAGCAATGCATAGGTTTGTAAATACTAACAGAAACAATCAGGATCCAGTATTACCAGTTTGACATTGCCTAGATCCATAAACTTTTTGTCAGGATTCACAGATCAATAGATTCTAAGGCCAAAAGGGACCATTGCAATCAACTAGTCTGACCTCCTGTATAAAACAAGACATAGAACTTCCCCAAAATAATTCCTAGAGCTTATCTTTTAGAAAAAAAGATCCAATCTTGATTTTAAAATGGTAGTGATGGAGAATCCACTATGACCACTGGTAAATTGTTCCAATTGTTAATTACCCTCACTACTAAATATTTACCTTATTTTCACTAGCTTCAACTTTCAGCCATTGGATTATTGACATTAGAATAATCCTTCGAACCAAGATCAACAATTAATTCTATAATACAATTTTATTTCAGTAGCTTGTTGCAGTCAAGTCCACTCTTTCCTTTCACATGTTGGTACCAATCAATGAAGCATGCCCAGCAAATGGATGACCCTTCACAACTCAAGAGCCTGAGGGTATGTCTACACTACGAGAGTAGTTCGATTTCACTTAAATCGAATATGTGGAATCGATATTGCAAAGTCGAACGTGTGTGTCCACACTAAGGACAGTAATTCGACTTTGTGAGTCCACACTAACGGGGAAAGCGTCGACATTGGAAGCGGTGCACTGTGGGCAGCTATCCCACAGTTCCCGCAGTCCCCGCTGCCCACTGGAATTCTGGGTCAAGCCGCCAATGCCTTCTGGGTAAAAAAATGTGTCGAGGGTGCTTTTGGGTAACTGTCGTCATCCGTCCGTCACTACCGCCCTCCCTCCCTCCCTGAAAGCGCCGGCGGGAAATCAGTTCGCGCACTTTTCTGGTCAGTGACAGCGCGGACGCCACAGCACTGCGAGCATGGAGCCCGCTGCGACCATCGCTGCAGTTGTGTCCGTTGTCAACGCCTCGCAGCTTCTCATCCACCTTTCCCAGAGGCAGATGCAGATAAATCGGGCGAGGAGGCTACGGCACCGCGGTGAGGGCCTGAAGTCTGAGAGTAGCACAGGCCTGTCAGAAAGCACGGGACCCAGCGCCGAGGACATCACGGTGACAATGGGTCATGTGGATGTTGTGGAACGGCGATTCTGAGCCCGGGAAACAAGCACGGACTGGTGGGACCGCATAGTGCTGCAGGTCTGGGATGAATCCCAGTGGCTGCGAAACTTTCGCATGCGGAAGGGGACTTTCCTCGAACTTTGTGAGTTGCTGTCCCCTGCCCTGAAGCGCAATGACACCCGGATGCGAGCAGCCCTGACTGTCCAGAAGCAAGTGGCCATAGCCCTCTGGAAGCTTGCAACGCCAAACAGCTACCGGTCAGTCGCGAACCACTTTGGCGTGGGCAAATCTACCGTGGGGGTTGTTGTGATGCAAGTAGCCAACGCAATCGTTGAGGTACTGCTCTCAAAGATAGTGACCCTGGGAAACGGGCAGGCCATCATAGATGGCTTCGCCGCGATGGGATTCCCAAACTGCGGTGGGGCTATAGATGGAACTCACATCCCTATCCTGGGACCGGACCACCAGGCCAGCCAGTACATTAACAGGAAGGGCTACTTTTCAATGGTGCTGCAAGCACTGGTGGACCATCGGGGACGTTTTACAAACATCAACGTCGGATGGCCGGGCAAGGTTCATGACGCTCGCGTTTTCAGGAACTCTGGTCTGTTTAGACAGCTGCAGGAAGGTATTTACTTCCCGGACCACAAAATAACTCTTGGGGATGTGGAGATGCCTACAGTGATCCTCGGGGACCCAGCCTACCCGCTAATGCCCTGGCTCATGAAGCCCTATACTGGCGCCCTGGACACTGAAAAAGAACTCTTCAACTACCGCCTGAGCAAGTGCAGAATGGTGGTGGAGTGTGCTTTTGGCCGTCTCAAGGGGAGATGGAGAAGCTTACTGACTCGCTGTGATCTCAGCGAAACCAATATCCCCATTGTTATAGCAGCTTGCTGTGTGCTCCACAATCTCTGAGAGAGCAAGAGGGAGACCTTTATGGCGGGGTGGGAGGTTGAGGCAAATAGCCTGGCTTCTGATTACGCCCAGCCAGACAGCCGGACAATTAGAAGAGCCCAGCGGGATGCGCTGTGCATCCGGGAGGCTTTGAAAGCTAGGTTCCTGAGTGAGCAGGGTAACCTGTGACTTTTAAGTTTGTGTACAGAGAAGCTGAACCTGCCCCCGTTTCTTTACCCAGTTAATGTTGACTCCTCTCCAGTTACATACCCCCTTCACCCCCTTCCAACACACGTTTAAAAATAAAATGACTTCTATTTTGTTAATGGACACCGTTTTCTTTATTACTGTTTTCGCGGGAATGTTTTAAATCTGGGACGCAGACTGTGGTGGGGAGCGGGTGTAGTGTACTGATGCAAATGACGCTTCTAAACTGCAGGAATGCCAGGCTCCGCAGTGGTGGACTGGTTGTTTCAACGGAGCCTGCCAGCCCTCCTGATCGGGACTGCATGTATGTGGGGGCTATGTGACTTTGTGGCAGGGGAAGGAGGGTTACAGATCCCCTGCTGTGTGGCTCTGTGATCCAGGATAAGGACCGCTGCATAAGATCTGTAACTGCCCTCCCCCGCCACAAAGTCACAGAGCAACCCCCCTCCCCCCGCCAGAACATGAAAACCACCTCCCAGACTGACCAGGGTAACTAGTCACTGCACTGTGTATGTGCCCTGCTGTTGGACCTGCCCCCGCCTCTGTACCCTGCTAAAGGTGACTGTCCTGTCCAATTACCAACCCCCTTCCCCCCCTTCAGACAGACTCTCCTCCAAAAGAACATGATGGAAACAGTAATTAACAGAAACGTATATTTTATTATCAACTACACATGAAACTGGGGGGTGAAACTTGGACGGGGGCTTGTGTGAAGCGGGAAGGAAAGGACTTGTCAAATTTTGGGGAATGAGAGCCTTCTAGTAGTAGAGCAGTCTGCAGGGGTGGAGTGAGAGGTTTCACAGACTCTGCCGCCCCTCCTTCTTTGGACTTTGGGTGAGGGGGGTATGGGACTTGGTGGCGGGGGAGGGCGGTTACAGATAGACTGCAGCGGGGCTCTGTCCTCCTGCCTCCGGTCCTGCAGAACATCCACAAGGCGCCGGAGCGTGTCCGTTTGCTCCCTCATTAGTCCAAGCAGCGTTTGAGTTGCCTGCTGGTCTTCCTGCCGCCACCTCTCCTCCCGTTCCATGTGTGACCGGTGCATTTGGGACAAGTTCTCCCTCCACTGGGTCTGCTGTGCTGCCTGGGCTCGGGAGCAGCCCATTAGTTCCGAGAACATGTCCTCCCGCGTCCTCTTCTTCCTCCGCCTAATCTGCGCTAGCCTCTGGGAGTGTGATGCCAGGCTGGGTTGGGAGACAGTCACAGATGTGGCTGTGGGAATGGGAAAAAGGGAGTGAATTCCTCAGAAAGATAAATGTAGTTGTGAACAAAGAACATAGTCTTTCTCTGTGAACAAGACCATGCACAGCATCTATCACATGCGCACTCAGGACAAGGTCGAATTTTCGGCCCTCGCATTCAGTGCCTGGGGTCTTGCACTGCCGATCTGAGAAGCGGGGCAGAACACCGGAATTTGTGTAGCAGGCAGACATGGTAAGCCGTAGACTTGTGGCTGCTTAAAACTTTAATAGTAGCACTGGCCTCCTTTCACATTGAAAGCAATGCCAGTCCCTGCTGCCAGCAATCCGGCAAGCATCAACTCTGCCCCTGTCCCACCCCCTCGCGGCTGTCCCAGGGAAAGATCCCTGTATGCCGCCCCTCTCCCGCCTCCACCGCGTGGCTGTAAACTGGGGGTTACAGTTCTGTAAAGGAACGGGCAAGCAGTCCCAATACTAACATTCCCCTACCTAATTCAAAGCAGGTCACCATGAGCGACATCACCCTGATGAGGATCTCAGACAGTGATAAAGAAAGAATGCTTTGGGAAAGCCTGCAAAGACCAGGGCCGTATGCCGCCATGCTCTGCAGGGCAATGATCCCGGAGTACTTGATTGTCTCCTGGCGCGGAAACGTTTCATACCACGGAGGACCCAATAAGGCCGCTCTCCCCAGGAACCTGATGCAAAGGCTTTCCAATTACCTCCAGGAGAGCTTCGTCGAGATGTCCCAGGAGGATTTCTGCTCTATCCTCGGACATGTAGACCGCATTTTACTGTAGCTGCACTGGCAGGGACTAAACAGTAGAGCGGCTTGGGCAGAACAATCATGCAAAACCGGACATTGTTAGATTTTTTTTTAATAGTTGCACTGCCCGGGACTGAAACGTTAAGCGCCTAGGGCAAACTAATCATGAGAAACCCATTGTTGGTATTGTTAACATTCCTGTTCTGTTAAAAATAAATGTTTAGATGTTTAAAACACTTACTGGAGGATCCTTCCCCTGATTCTGTGTCCGGGTTAACGGCTGGGGACGGTTGGTAGGGGATCTCTGTAAGGGTGATGAAGAGATCCTGGCTGTCGGGGAAATCAGTGTTGCAAGCGCTGTCGACTACCTCGTCCTCCTCATCTCCTTCCTCATCTTCCCCATCCGCTAACATGTCCGAGGAACCGGCAGTGGACAATATCCCATCCTCAGAGTCCACGGTCACTGGTGGGGTAGTGGTGGCGGCCGCACCTAGGATGGAATGCAGTGCCTCGTAGAAACGGGATGTCTGGGGCTGGGCTCCGGAGCGTCTGTTTGCCTCTTTGGTCTTCTGGTAGCCTTGTCTCAGCTACTTGATTTTCACGCGGCACTGCGTTGCATCCCGGCTGTATCCTCTCTCTGCCATGGCTTTAGAGATCTTCTCGTAGATCTTTGCATTCCGTCTTTTGGAGCGCAGCTCGGAAAGCACGGACTCATCACCCCACACAGCGATGAGATCCAAGACTTCCCGATCAGTCCATGCTGGGGCCCTCTTTCTAGTCTGAGATTGCACGGTCATCTCTGCTGGAGAGCTCTGCATCGTTGCCAGTGCTGCTAAGCTCGCCACGATGTCCAAACAGGAAATGAGATTCAAACTGCCCAGACAGGAAAAGGAATTCAAATTTTCCCGGGGCTTTTCCTGTGTGGCTGGTCAGAGCATCCGAGCTCGGACTGCTGTCCAGAGCGTCAACAGAGTGGTGAACTGTGGGATAGCTCCCGGAGCTATTACCGTCGATTTCCATCCACACCTAGCCTAATTCGATATGGCCATGTCGAATTTAGCGCTACTCCCCTCGTTGGGGAGGAGTACAGAAGTCGAATTTAAGAGACCTCTATGTCGAACTAAATAGCTTCGTGGTGTGGACGGGTGCAGGGTTTATTCGATGTAACGGCGCTAAATTCGACATAAACGCCTAGTGTAGACCAGGCCTAATGTATAACACAGAACAGATGGAGAAATATAGACAGGTTTACCATCTTAACTGTTTCTATTCAGTCAATCCCACCGACCAACAAGTGCTTCCACTCAGAAAAATCCCAGAATGAAGAAAGAGGAATAAAAGAGAATAGTCGGGGGGGAGAGGGGGGAGGAGAGAAAATAATAAGGAGGACATGGAAAAACAGTCCTAAAAATTGTAAGTTACTTATAGACACAGAAAGATGGTGAAAGACTTAGTACAGACAATATTATAGTTATTGGCCCAAATGAATAAACTAAACAGAAAATTTGCACACAGCAGAACAAAGATAAATAAAAAACAAAAAAATCACCAGCACTCAATGAACTCTATCAACCACTGCCAGTGGAAAAATCTTTTAAAATTTATTGGAGAAAAATGGAATCTATTCAAAGTCCATTCTCTTTTCTTCCAGCTAAACAAATAGCAACAGCTAATGTGTGATTCAAAATAGAGTTAGTTTTTCCTATAACTCTTCAATGCAGTTTTCAGCTTAGTGAAACTCTATATAAAGGATGCTTATTATAAGATATTGAAATTGTTCAAAGTATGTGTTGATGGATACATTAATAGACATGCACATGACTTCCACTGTACTATAGTAGATGTTGCACAAAGCTCAGATGAACCATACCTCCAGTTCTGCAAGGCTGGTTTTTAACCAATTTCTCACCACTAACCCCCACCAAAATAAACCGGATGGGTTTCTTGCAGTTTTTAAATATTGTAAATAATATCACTGATTCACTGTGGTAGGATAAATACCTACAATTATTTGAAGGAAACAAACACCAAGAAGGCTAAAGAACAATGTTGGGATGATTCTAAGGGGAACAGCTTAAATTAATGAATGAAACTAAGAAAAGGAAAATGTAGGCTTGAGAGGTAAAATACTGGCCCCATTTATGTCAATGGAAAAACACTAACTGATTTCAATGGAGCCAGGATTTTATCCAACAGCAGGAAAATATCTCTAGCAGCAGGAGCCCTTGGTTCAATCTCTGGGGGCCATGACAAATACACAGAGGTTAGGGAATGCTGCTTGTAAGAAGTACACCTCTACCCAGATATAATGCTTTCCTCGGGTGCCAAAAAAATCTTACTGCGTTATAAGTGAAACCACGTTATATCGAACTTGCTTCGATCCGCCGGAGTGCGCAGCCCCCCGGAGCGCTGCTTTACCGCGTTATATCTGAATTCATGTTATATCGGGCCGCGTTATATCTGGGTAGAGGTGTACAAGATGAAGTTCCATTGTAATGCAACTTAAGGGTTGTGCAGGTCCTAAGGGTCACAGTAAAAGATCTCTTCTGTAATACATCCTAAGGTGCATTACAATGGCATCTAGCCAAATGGTTCTAGGATTATGATATTCACATGTACTATGCTAACAATCTGAATGCCTAGACTGCATGTGCAACCTTAACTTAAACACACTCAAGTCAAGAAGTGGTAAAGTGTGCAACCTAAAACGTCTAATAGATGCCTAAATTCCAAAATCCTACTTCCACTGAGTAGTACCCAACTCCAGGAGTAAATCCATTGCAATTAGTCATAAAATAATTCTCAGATCACATAGGGTGTCACAATATGGCCCATATTTGTGTATGGAACAATGCTTGTATTATGAACTGTACTCCATAATTACCGAATAGAATTTTGCTTAGCACCAAGCTGTAAAGAAGTCCTCTAAAAGACAACTGAGGGAAGCTACATTGTGTGCTGTTCAGTAGGTTTTTATTTAAATATCTTCGACAGAGGCATTAGTAACGGACAAAGCCTATTAAAACAGCATTCTTGGATCTTTGATGGTAGTGCAAATTACCATTACAAAATAAGATGGCCAAAAAAAAATTTGCACCATTTTGTTTGAGTGTAAATGTTCAACCCAGTCAGAGATCCCAAGAGAAGATAACCCCTTTAAAAATCCTCTCACCGCAAACATTGTAGCAACCTGAAACAAACTTATTTTCTGTCTTGCGTTACAAAATATTGGCCGTTTAACTATTTAGAAGGGCTCATGTTAGTCATTTTCACAGTTCAACAGATAAAATCCCACAACTGAATCTCTCTTGCAAACAAGGCCCTTCTTTTGAGCTGAAAACAGGTGAAGTTGAGTGGAGATCTGTTGGAGGAGAAAGGAGGCAAGCCCCTGCTACTTAGGGGCAGTAAGTGAGTTCTTGGAGAGTGTTAGTTTGTTTTCAGTTTGCAAAGTCTGGTAGGAGAGGCAGTGTGTTGTGAGAGACAATAGAGATAGCCAGACTTCAGTGTCTGAGGAGGACAGAGGAAGACTCACAGAAGACTGCAAGTGAGAACAGAAGACAAGATGACTTGCAGCCAAAAAGAACAGAAGAGGAAAGGCCTGAGACTTGCATCAACACCAGGAAGAGGCAGTTCTACATGAATGGGGAGAAAAACAGTCAGACCTGTCACCAGAGGTGATCTGGAGAACAGAAGGATGTGTTGTCTGTCAGATGCTAAGATACAGATTGTGGACACAAGGCTGAAGAGGATCCTAATGGGAGCATGAAAGAATCCACTGACTGTCAATGTGGGAACAAATGATACTGGTAGATTCTCACTGGGATGCATCAGGGAAGACTACACCAGGCTGGGGAAGATGCTTAAAGAAATGGTGGCTCAGACAATCTTCAGTGGGAGTCTAGCTGTCCTTGAAGGAGGATAGTGAAGGCAAGGCAAGATGATGATGATCAACAGATGGTTCAGGCAGTTGTGCTATAAGGAGGCTTTGGGATGTTCAACCACTGGGAGGCATTTCTGGACAGAGAACTGGTCTCATGGGATAGACTCCACCTGAGTAGAGATGGTAAGGGATATCTGGGATGAAGGTTGGCACAACTCATTAAAAGAGCTTTAAATTAGAATTTGGGGGAGACAGTTGGGGGATGCTCATGTAATCTCCATGCTTGATTCTAATACTGAGCAGAAGGAAAATGAAATAAAAGGAGATACAGCAATGGAGAAAGGAACAGCAGAGGGTAGAAGAATGGACAACAAGAGGAAGGACAGTGCCAATACTAATGACAGTAACAGTCAGGTAGGTGATGCTGATAGTAAAATGACTATCTAATCTGTCAAGGAATCTGGATGAGGTCTAGCAGAAACAACATGTTTGTACAGCAATGCAAGGAGCCTGCGTGACAAAATAGAGGAACTAGAACTACTGGTAAAGGAATTGAAACCAATTATTATAGGAATAATGAAAACATGGTGGAATAGCAGTCATGACTGGAAAACAGGTATTGAGGGGTATGTGCCATTGAGGAAAGACAGAACCATAGTTGTCTTCCTGAATTCTCAGGGCATGTGCCACTAGTATTAGATACCATTCAAAATTCAGCTTGCTATTCCAGAGAACAGAAAAGGCATTGATATAATCCACTTGTTCCACTAACATTGTTCTCTGAGGTGTATTTTGCATCCCTTTAAAGTACCAGAGAAAGTACAGTATGTGTGCGTGTGAAAAGAGTAACAGTTCTTTGGACTCTCTTAACTGAAGATCTGGAGAACCTTTTCCATCAGTACTTCTATGGAAACCTTGTTTCAAGCCGTCTGCAAACTCAGGAAGAAATCTCTACATCAGTTAACCTTCCGAACATAAACCAAGCACATTTTTGCATCCACAAGGATTCAAAGTATTTTTTTTTTTAAATGAAAGCTTAGATTCTGCAAAATCTGAAAATGCCATTTTGGCCACATATGAACATGAGGTAGGCCTGCTTCAGCATACGGGCCGAGTGTTTAAAATAGTAGTGAAAGAGAGTGGGCGGGGGGGGACCTGCGACTATTTCTCATCCTATAAAGCCAGGCTCCCTAACAGTAACTGAGTCCAACCACAATGGAGCTCAGAAGGAGTAATGAAAAACCTCTTAACATAACTTAAAATAACTTTCCTATGCCTAAAAATGTCTCCATTTTAAAGTTTTTTATTCTTGAGCTCTTCATAAAATAAAAGTCCAATAGGAAGAGAAAGTTATTCACCTTGTGCAGTAACTGAGGTTCTTCGAGATGTGTGTCCCTATGGGTGCTCCACTTCAGGTGCCGGTGTGTTCCGGCACCACCAATTGGAGATTTATGGTAACAGTGTCCGGGCAGGTCGGACATGTGCAGTAGGCACCTTGCAGTACTGTTGGGACCGCATCTAGCACGCAGAACCTGAGCCCTCCAGTTCCTTCTCTACCGCAGAGTCCTAATGGCAAACTCCAAAGTAGAGGAGAGGAGGGTGGGTAGAGCTAGAGTTGAGTTACAGCATAGTGCTCAGTAAATGTGTGGACAGAGGCCCAAGTGGCCACCTTGCAAATCTCTAATATCAGAACATTGTTAGGAACGCTATAGAGATTGAAACTGATCGTGTGGAATGCGCTCTGATGTGTGAAGGAGGGTCCGCGTTACGAATAAGATAGAAATGTTGAATGCATGCGAAGAACCATTCAGACAATCTCTGAATGGATATTGCACAGCCTTTCGAACGCTCAGTAGTAGAAACGAAAAGTCTACGAGATTTCCAGAAAGGTTTGGTCCTTTCCAGGTAAAACGCTAACATCCGCCTGAGGTCCAATGTATGCAAGACGGTCTCTGTTGGAGTCTCATGAGGATTATGATAGAATGTAAGAAGATGGATTTGTTGGTTCATCTGAAAGAATGATGCCACCTTCGGTAAAAATGCTGACTTTTTCTTTGAAGAATATTGTGTAGAGCAGTGGTTCTCAAACTAGGGCCGCCGCTTGTTCAGGGAAAGCCCCTGGCAGGCCGGGCCGGTTTGTTTACCTGCCACTTCCGCAGGTTCGGCCGATCGCAGCTCCCAGTGGCCGCGGGGTTTGCTGCTCCAGGCCAATGGGGGCTGCGGGAAGCGGCTGCCAGTATGTCCCTCGACCCGCGCCGCTTCCTGCGGCCCCCATTGTCCTGGAGCGGCGAACAGTGGCCACTGGGAACTGCGATCGGCCGAACCTGCGGACGCGGCAGGTAAACAAACTGGCCCGGCCCGCCAGAGGCTTTCCCTGAACAAGCGGCGGCCCTAATTTGAGAACCACTGGTGTAGAGAGGATCGGTCATGAGAGCCCCATCTCACTCACCTGTCTGGCAGAAGTAATAACGACCAAAAAGGTCACTTCCATGGATAAATGTACTAGGGAACAGGTGGGTAGGGGTTCATATGGCATTCTGGTGAGGCATTTCAATACCAGATTGAGGTCCCAGGCCGGAGTAGGCTGACGAACCTCTGGGTAAATGTTCTGGAGACCCGCGAGGAAGCGTTTAGTGATGGGGTGTGTGAAGATCGAGGTCCTGTCAGTCTCATGATGGAATGCTGTAATGGCCGCAAGGTGAACTTTGATCGAGTTTGCTGCTAAACCCGACAGTTTCAGCTCTAGTTAGGTATTCCAGCACTAATGGTAGTGGTGTTGTGGAGGCCGTCACATGTTTTTCTTAACACCAGGAGGAGAATCTCTTCCATTTTTGAAGGTAAGTATTACGCATGGTCACTTTCCTGCTGTTTAGTAATATGTTGTGACGCATGTCCAGAAAGGGTTAAACATCCTGCAGGATGAATGGCTTCAATTCAACCTTCAAAGACATGTGGGGAGATAACGTTTGTTTATTTACATATGTATGGGTAGTGGTCAACAATGTAATCAACAGTCCCTGTCTATGCTGTATTCTGATAATTCAAAGATCAAAAGAACATCCTAGCATTTCAATGAAGTGTAAACACGGGATCTCTCTGTATTCAGCTCTCTTTGAAATGTATAGCAAATCATCAGTGAATGGTGGAGGAACAGGTGATTGTCTTATGTTAATTCGCATAGCTAAGTACTGATGATAGACTGCCTAATGGATAAATTGCCTTATATTAATCTGTGTGAATAATTAACGACGATGCTTAGGAAATAAGGGCCTATTGTTCCCCGAGGGACTCCAACTTGTCAGAGAAGACATGAAATTGTATAAAAGATCCTTGGGTCCTGATCCTTTTTATCTCAGATCTGCTTAAGTTTCATCAAGGGAAGTTTGAGTCGCAAGATGAGATCCCATTTAAGCTGGTACACCCTGGATATGATACTGGACATTGTACTATAACCTATTAACTAAATTCTAAACAAACTCTTTGCAACTACAAAGCTCACCATCTCTGCTATGTATTTGAACCTCAAGAACTGAACTCATATCTGTATGAATATTGATCTTTTAACCATACTCTCTCCCTTTTTCTTTTTTAATAAAATTTTGTTTAGTTAATAAGAATTGGCTCTGAGCATGCATTTGGGTAAGATCTGGACTATTCAATAACCTGGGAGGTAATGTGTCCAATCCTTTGGGATTGGTACAACCTTTTCTTTTATATGATGAAATAAGATTTTCAGAAATCTTCATCATATCTGACTTGGGTACCTGGATGGAGGCCTGAGGCTGGGTTAGTTTAAGGGAACTGTGGTGTTGGTTTCTGAACAACCAGTCAGGTAATAAAGAAGCTGTTTTATGATGGCTTGCTAAATCTAAGTATTGAAAATATCCACCAGCTTTGGGGATTATCTGACCCATTCTTTGCAGTTCACCCTAATTGAGTGACCTCAGCTGGCCCCCACTGGGACCCCGGTCACATACGTGTTTGACTTGTTCCAAGCAGGCTAGTTCACCATACTAGAACCATGGAGGAGCCATATTTGATTGGTGTAAAGCGTGTGACTGTTTTCTGAGACAGCAGGTCCAGATGGCAAGGGAGAGCTTGAGGGGTGCATATCACCATGCGCATCAGGTAAGGGTACCATGCTTGCCTGGGCCAGGTTGGGAATATGAGGATGACCTTGGCCTCGTCTAGGCGCATCTTGTGCATCACAGGTGGTATCAGGGAAATCCGTGGGAACATGTACATGAGTTGTGCATCCCATGTGATGAGGAAGGCATCCTCCAGTGCTCATAGTCCCATTCCCATTCTCGAGAAGAACACTGCACATTTGTGGTTCATCGGGGATGAGAATAGGTCAATGAGTGGAGTGCTCCACCGGTGGAATATGGATAGCAGGACTCCCTCGTTCATTTCCCATACGTGGTCTCGAGAGAAGTACCTGCTTAGCGTGTCTGCCGTAACATTCTGACAGCCTGGAAAGTAGGAGGCTGAAATGTTTATGTTGTGGTGTATACACCAGTTCCAGTGTTTCATGGCTTTGGTGCCTAGTGAGTGAGATTGAGCGCCCCCTTGGCAACCGATGTAAAACATGCATGCAATGTTTTTGGTCGTTACGTGAATTTATGTGAGGTAGGAAGTGTCTGCAGGCATTGTGTACTGCGCGTAGCTCTAGTAGATTGATGTGTAACTGAATCTCCACAAGAGACCATTTTCCTTGAACCGTGTGTTGATGCACGTGGGCACCCCAGTCTATCAGCAAGGCGTCTGTCATGATTACTACTGATGGGTGGGGGGTTCCTGTTGGAATGGGATGCCCACGCATATATTTTCTGGTCTTGTCCACCACTATAGAGAGTCCAGGACATGAGGTGGTACTGTAAGTCATTTGTGCAGGTTGTGCTTGCTGGGTATGTATACCAAGCTCAACCAGCCCTGTATGCAATGCATATGTAGTCTTGCGTGTCATACCACGAACATTGTGGCAGCCATGTCTCCAAGCAGCTACAGGACAGTATAAACCGGTGTTTGGGGGCTGACTCTTACCTCTGCGATAAAGTTTGTCAGAGTTGTGAATCTGTTCAAAGGCAGCGATACCTTGGCTTTTATGGCATCGAGATGTGCCCCGATGAAGTCCAGTTGCTGGACAGGGATTAGAGTGGATTTTCATTCGTTTATCTGTAGCCCTAGATCCCTAAATAGTATGATCGTCTGGATTGTGTCCCGTGCTTCTTGTTGAGTTGGGCTTTTGAGAAGGCAATCATCCAGTTAAGGGAAAATCATTATTCCCTGTGTGGATAGATGTGCCGCTACTACCGCTAGGGTTTTGGAGAAAACTCTTGGTGCAGTGAATAGGTCAAATGGTAGTACTCTGTATTGGAAGTGTTTATGTCCTACTGTGAATCGCAGGAATTTCCTGTGAGCAGGATGTATAGTAATATGAAAATAAGCATCTTGGAAGTTGAAGGCTGAAAACCAGTCCCCCTTTTGCAGCGCTGGAAGTACTGTACCCAGTGTGACCATCCTGAACTTTTGAGTGCGTACGAACTTGTTGAGCTTCCTGAGATCCAAGATAGGTCTCCATCCCTCATTCTTCTTCTGAGTCAAGAAGTAGTGGGAGTAGAACCCTTTCTCCTTGTACTGCGAAGGTATGATTGACTTCTTGTTGTAACAGGTGCTTGTGAGAAAGGTCCCTGAAGGAGGACGGGGTCGGAGGGTACGGTAGGTGTTCGGGAGGTAATGGGGATGGTATATCCCGATCGTACAATCTCTATCACCCATTGGTCAGTGATTATTGATGCCCAGAGGTGGTAGAATGAAAGAAGACGGTGACCAAAGCACGGGGACAAATTGGGTGTAAGCACTGCCTGGTGAGGGAGGTTGTCCAGACCCATCATCAAAACTTCAAAATTGTGGTTTGGGCGGAGCCGATCGAGAAGTCAATGGTTGAGATTGAGGTGCTCTCCGTCACTGCAAACGTTGACGTTGTCTTTGGCTCTCGTATGGGTGTTGCTGCTGTCAATTAGAGTCATCGTCTCTGGGCCTCTGATAAGGTTGGTACCTCCTTCTCTTTGTAGGTAGGGTGTAGATCCCCAAAGTGCGCAGAGTGGCTCGGGAATCTTTCATCAAATGGAGCACCTGGTCCGTCTTGATCGAGAACAACTTCTCTCGGTCAAAAAGGTAAGTCCTCAAATGAAGTCCACTACGGCCATGACCATGGTTCTGGCAGAATGCACGACGTCCAAAGGCACCTGGAGGGCTGTTTTCACAAGTTGTCCTGCGTTTAGAAAGGCCTTGTATTATGCTTGTTTCTCCTCTGGTCGCTCCTCTGTGAAATAACTCAATTTACCATAGTTATCATAATCATATTTTGCTAACAGAGCAGAATAATTGGCGACTCTGAAATGTCACCGAGGAGTAAACTTTTCGTCCAAAGAGGTCGAGCCTCTTATCTTGTTCCTTATCTTGAGAGGTCAATCTAAACGGTTGTTGTTTGCTGTGTTGATTGACGGCATCAACCACCAAGGAGTTAAGAGGCAGGTAGGAAAAGAGGAAGTCTACCCCTTTGGTGGGGACGTAATACTTCCTATCTGCCCTTTTGCATGTCGGCACTATTGAGGCCAGTGTCTACCAGACTGTCTCTGCCAGTTCCAGAATCGTATCGTTAATGGGCACAGCGATCTTGGAAGTGAAGGAAGGTTGCAGAAATTTTACCAGTTTGTGCTGGCTCATCTGAACTTCCTCCAACGGGAGGTCTTGGCTCTGGGCGACTCGCTTAAACAGTTCCTGGAACTGTCTGAAGTCATCCACCGAGATAGGCAGCGGAGGCATAATTGCTTCTTCCAGTGAGGAGGAAGAGTTGTGTGCAGGAGATTTTGCTTCCTGATTCCTGTCTGTCTCAGTGTCCTCCCCAATGTCCTGAGCCTCCATTGGCTGCGGGGTGGGGGACCAAGGGTGAGATCTCAGCTCTCCTCTGAGCTGTGGGTGATTTAGAGTGAGGGCCCCTATAAGCTGCCCAGAGTTCCCAATGTGCCCATTGGATTGGGAAGGCCATCAGTGGTTACATCCACGGTGATTCATACCATGGTTGACTTATCTGATTATAAGGATGTTTGGACCCCATATGGGTCCAGGGTGGTCTTTGGTTTTTTTTGGTGATGAGTGATGCATTGAGAAGGTGGATGGTCCCTGCACATCATCTTCACTGGACAAATGTACAGCAGTCTGAGAAGTATGGGGATCCCCGCTGCAGTGTTCAGGAGAGTCCTCGGTACCAAGCAAGGGGACAAGGTAGCTAAGTCTCTCTGTTGCAGCAGGTTCAGTGGCATTTTTGATGTCGGTACCATTGGTGCTGATGGGGGCATTCTTGTCAATGCCAACGCAGGTGCCCTCAGATGTGATGGCAATTTAGTGGGGGCGGTCGGTGCCAAGTTGGCTCTCTCTACCAGTGCCAAGGTGGAGGCATGGTGACTGAGGAGACGTTCAGTACAGAGTCTTTTACAGGCGAGTCCAGTGCCATGGAGGAGATGCGTCTCCGTCCGTGCCTTGACTCCGTCTCGGCGGTGCTAGAGGTGCCCGGAGCGTTATAGGTGTTCACCCGAGCATATATCGGCATCGGGGGTAGCGACCTGGCAGGGGACCGCCCATGTTTCTGTGGTGCTGTCTGCTGAGACGGCTATGCCCTTTTCCTCAGTCTTTTAGAGGAAGGCATGCCTCCTGCCCCTCAAGGCGGGGGTGTCCAGAGAGGAGGTCCATTGGTCCATCTCTGGTTGGAGAGATTTCGCCATCAAGATCATTTTGAGGCAGAGATCCCAGTCACACTGGGCTCTCGCCTTCAGGTTGCTACAGTGGGTGTATTTTTGTGGAATATGCGCCTCACCGAGACATTGGACACAAAAGGAGTGCCTGTCAGAAACGGGCATTGCTTCGCACCAGAAGCTGCATCATTTAAAGCCCAGGGAGCCAGGCATCTTGAACGGTTAACCAACCCCAGTGGAGGGAATTAAGAGGGAAGAAAAAACCGGGAAAAAAAAAAAAAAAAAAAAAAAAAAACACAAACATAACTTTCTAACTGGCTAACTATCTAAACTATTGTTTCTAAAGATATGGGAAGAGTGGTGAACATTGCCCCAGAGCTCCCCCTTCAGCTGAGGAAGGTTGAGAAGGAACTGGAGGGCTCAGGTCATGCGCATGCTAGACATGGCAGCAATGGCACCGTGAGACGCCTACTGCGCAGATGCGACCCTCACGGACACTGCTACCATAAATCTCCGATCGACGGCGCCAGGACACACCAGCACTTGAAGTGGAGCACCCACTGGGACAGCACTTGAAGAAGAAGCTTGGAATCTCCCCTTTACAAATCATATAAATCCTAGCTTTTTAAAATCTTCAGTGTTACATATAAAAAAAGCTATCCCTGGCCCAAGACTAGATCATGCCCATCCTAGGCCTCCGATAGGTATTATTTTGGTGTTGGAGATTTATTCTACATTTGTCTGGAAGATTAAACATTTCTGTGGAGGGTTAACTTTTTAACTAGAAATGCAAACTGTTTGAAATTGCTCAAGTGTTAGAATGTTAAAGTCCTGGGAACATGAATTGGCAGGTATGCCTTTCAAATTTACCATATAGATACTCTCATTTCTATGGCATATATTTATCTATCACATGGCTCTGCAATTTCTCACATAATTCCATGATACGTGTATGCTGTATACAATCCCAAGTCTTCATTTTTTTTCCTTAGAGTGCATCATATCTCAATAGAGATTTGTTTCATGAACTACCCTCCACTGTCTTTAACAGCTCACAAGTCACGTGATCTTCCATTCAAAAATCACAGAACTAAAGCAATTATTAGATGGAAAATCAAATATTTAGTGTATTTTACTTGTCTTTGTGCAAACTATGAAAAGAGCCATCATCATGTAACTAGCCATCTCTTTTGGACTACTAGCAAATACAAGGAATTGTGTTTATAACCCAATTCTGAAGTACAGTCCCAAACACTTGAAAGTACTAAGATGGAAAATAAAGACTATGCCCCAATTACAAGACACTATACCAGTGGTTCTCAACCCACAGCCCGCTTGTGGTCCAATCAGCACACAGCTGTGGCCCATGTGACATCCTCTGGCCCATACAGATAGTATGGACATATTGTGTAGATGCAGCCCACATAACACAGAGAACTGCATATGCAGCCCACAATGACAAACAGGTTGAACATCACTGGGCTATACACACTTATCAAAACAGAAAGTCTGTCAAATCACGGCAACTAGAGAGGGATGGAAGCAATTCAGATTGTTCTCTTAGATCTCTGCAAAAATACTTAAAAATGTTGTACTGAGCCATAACATCAGAGCTTATCAGCACCTGAAATCTTTCACAAACTGATAGGAAATATGGAAAAGTTGTGTTTTTCAACTGAGAAGAGCAAGTTTCTTTCAAGTTAAGCAATAGTCATTTGCAAATTATCACACCAGCTTCAAAACATCTACTCCAGGGGTCATCAACCTTTCAGAAGTGGTGTGCCGTGTCTTCATTTCTTCACTCTAATTTAAGGTTTCGTGTGCCAGTAATACATTTTAACGTTTTTAGAAGGTCTCTTTCTATAAGTCTATAATATATAACTAAACTATTGCTGTATGTAAAGTAAATAAGGTTTTTAAAATGTTTAAGAAGCTTCATTTAAAATTAAATTAAAATGCAGAGCCCCCCGGACCGGTGGCCAGGACCCAGGCAGTGTGAGTACCACTGAAAATCAGCTCACATGCTGCCTTTGGCATGCGTGCCATAGGTTGCCTACCACTGTAGTTCTGCATTCCACAGCATGAAAGAAAATAAACTAACAACAAGGAGAATACTCTTCTCTAGGCATTTGGAGAGCTCTGTAATTTGAGCAAGCATTGAAAATGCTCAGTATTGGGCTTGATCAAAAATTTTTGCCAAATTCTCATTACAGGTATGCCAAGGGCATCCACACTAGATACGTTTCCAAGTCCCTTCATGTATAGCATGTTGAAAGTGCACTGAAATAAGCAAAGACAGCACATGGAAGATTCTCAAAGTATCAAAATAAATGAACAAAGAGCTTCTCTGATATATCCTTGCACCAAGAGGTGCCGAAACTACATGTCAGGAAAAAAAATAGCCCCAGACCAGTCAAGACTGAAAGGCTACAGAGAAAGATAAATGCCGTGAGAATCCCTTGATCTATCCATGTGTTGGAAGGATGCCAATAAGCGGAAGCTTAAAAAAAATCTCCAACTCATCTGTACATCACACGAACAAAAGAGAATCTCATTCTTCAATACATTCATTTGTCAAAAATTCATATAAGCCAAAGAGATCCAAAAATATTAGAGTGTACCACGGTACCACATCCTATAGATTTATTGGCAGAGTGGTAAAAAAGTGAGGCCCACTGTGACGGTATCCCCAGGGTACAACCTGGAACTGTAGGACCGCTATTCTCTCTCAACTCTCCAATCTGAGCTCTCTCACACAGTGCTATACCAGCGATAAGCAGCAAAACCCTTCCAGGAGCTGTGATCACAGCCATCAGCATTTGGAGCCACACAACCAGCTAAATTGCATGAATGTTCCCTGAGCCACTCATGAATCATACAGATAGAGGCACCAGCCAATAACCCCAGCCCCCAGCCTTGCACCCCAGAAATATACCATCTTACACTGCTCAAGTCTCCCTTGGACAGTGCTAGCTCCTTAATTAGTTCACCACTTTTACAAAGGAAAATGGACATGCATCAGCCTTTGTAATCTGAACTGAGATTCCCCAAGCATGTCAACCAAAAACACACTGTTTTAAATAAAATATAAAACAGATTTATTAACTACAGAAAGACAGATATTAAGTGACTATAAGTAGTAGGTATAGAGATCAAAGTTGGTTACCTAAGAAATAAAATAGAAACACAGTCTAAATTCTAACTTTAACAGACTAAGCAAGATTTGAATCAGTCTCACTCCATTGGATGTTACAGGCAGCTTGCAGTCCTCTATATGAAGACTGAACTCCTTTCCAGCCTGGGACCAATCTCCCTAGTTCAAAGTCTTTGTCTTCCAAGCGATCTTCCAAGTGTTGAGATGGGGGAGAGAGACACACCAAGTGATGTCATCACGGTCTCTCTTTTATACTTTCTTCCTGCTGCTAGAAAGATCCTGTGACGTGAAGGTCAAGCAGCCCCCATTTTGTATGTGTCCTCTCTAAGAAGTCTCTGGGATAATGGATTCTTCTTGATGGGCCATTAACGCAGGTGTCAACATCCGACTGGATGGACACAAGCAGTTCACACTTCTCAGAGCAACTGTTTCAGTCTGTTTGAAGATTGAGGCAGACATTACAGAATGAATTTATGCTTGGTTCACATACTGAAGGTTTTCTTTACAACTAGAGACCTTTTGTTTTAAATAGATTAGATTCTGGAGAACAAAAGGCCAACCATCACTAAAAAGAACTGACTTAATAAGATGCTATGAGTCAGCCCAAATTCCTCCTTGAAGGTAACTTAAGTTGTCCCATTTCCCCAAGCTTTACTGGAAGAGTGAGAATGTCATCCTAATCTTAACACAGCAGTTTGTCCAGAGGGAAAAGAAGCAAGTTAAAAACGGTCTCAATCTTGATGCATCAGAATGAAGAACAGTAACAATGTGTTCAACAAGCAGTCAGTATAAAGCAGCTATGTAATGGCTCCTATGGTATGCCTTTGGACACTAGAACCCCACAGCTTATCTCAAGGCCCTGCATTAGTCAGATACATAGTGGAGGAATCTAGTCTTGGCCAGCACTTATAAACAAAGCAGTTCCTGACCCATGCAGCTTGAATCAGCAATTCCTGCCCAGACTGCACCCTCACTCTCACATTCAAGAGTCAGCAGTTTCTACTTGGATTTCATTGAGACAGCATCTATTGCTCAGCATTTCTCAAAGATCCAGTTTTTACTCTGATAGTGCAATCTACAGCAGGCCAGAATCATGCAGCTCTTCTTAGTCATCGCCAAAGAGTCCTCTCCTGGCCAGCACGGATGTACACAGTTCCCCTTTCAGCTGCTCCAACATGTGAGATTCTCCTGCTTTCCAAAGCTCTATCGCAGCTCCTCCAATATGAAGCATTCATGTGCCAGGGTGAAGCCCATATATAACTCCTGCCAATCTGAGTCACTCATTCTCAATCTTCCATCAGGATGCATGTCATTCTGAGCCTTAGAAGAGCACAAGAAAAACCAGAGTCATGCGCCAACATACAAGCACAGGGCACTTAAGGATGTCAGATTTTGTCAAGATCCTGCTAAAAGGCAGAAACTACACAACTTTTTGTAAATCTGAGACTTAAACCAAAGAAATAGAGATATGCTGAGCTGTAATAGCTCACCATAGGTCTCACTGACCTTGGTAGTATTACAGGGATCATATTTTCACATACAGGAACTCTTCCTAAATAATCTTGAGGCACAAATAGGTTTTTCTTCGGAATTCCTTCCTGTTCTCTTTTACAAACATCTACTGAATACATAGTAAAGCCCATCATTTATCAATGTTTAAGTAGCTCCCCTGCACATCCCTCAAAAGGTACCTAAAAAAAAATAATAATAATAAAAAAATATTTTGTACCATATTCCTACCTCCTTTCATTTGAAAATTTATTCTGAGGTCCAGTTATTGAGCACAGAGCAGATGCTTTCACATAAGTATTTCCATTATATGAATACAGAGGGAACAGAGAAAGGAACTGAAATCTATCACTCTTATTCTGGTACTATATTGAAGAATACTCCCTGTGCCTCCCTCAATAAAACAGTCAGAAAAAGTAATGTATGAGGAGTCAGCAGTTTTTGAGACATTATAAACAGCAGCAACAGCAAAGACAGATACAGCTGTGTACATTGCTGGCCTATGCAAATATATACTATTATTGTTTTCCCTAGTGTTTCCGCATTCATTCCTTCATATTGCTTTTATTGCATCTTGCCCTTAAATAAGAGTACAAGCTCTTTGCAGCATCAGCTCTGTCTTTTTATTCTGTGCTTACCCAGTACCTAACACAATGGGTCCCTAATTCTGATAGGAACACATTAGTGTAATTTTAAAAAGAAAGCAGTTCTACCTCCTGCTACCAGTCTGCATAATACAAGTATTTCTTTAGCATTACATGCTGCTGGAGGAAGATTTTGTGGAAAAATAGTGTGTATACTTTGACTACTGTATCTTGTCTTTTTCCCTTATACCAGCAAAAAACTCCATCATGCTTATTTATATTTTTGTCCATTTCCAGTTTATGGATAAATTAGTCCAAAGCTCTGTCTGAAGGGCATCCTCCCCATAAAAATTTTGCATTTTCTCTTTTTTATATGAACCAACAGTGAAACGTGGAACATAGCATTACCATCAACATACACCCCCATTTTGAGAACTCATTCTTCTAATCAAGCACTGTGTAATTCATAAGCCTAAACTTTCATGTTGTAAATACCTGAGGAAAAAATGGTGCAGATCCAAGATCCAAAAGTTGGTATAAAGTTCAAGTGAACCATCAATAGCAAAAGTCCTTAATGTAAGTTTTATAAAGGAACGTAAAACCAAATCCTGACATCTTAACTTTTGATATACTGTATTAAACCTAAATATTGAAGAATGAATAGGCCAATTTTATGCTTTGTCAACTTTAAATTTTATGAATGTAACACTTTCAAGAAATTGATGGGACCTTTAACCACCTGTTCTTCATCCAGTATAAGGCTAATAATGAAAATGTGCTGGGACTCTTTCAAGGGAACATGATGCTCCCCAAAATAATCTATTTCAACAAAACAGTGTTGCTTAGTTTTAACAAAAGAAAGACTTGAGATTGCCATCGCTCAATGTGAAGATGATGATGCAAAAATAGTTTTATCCAAAAACCTTGACCAGGCAAAGCCACAATTTCCCAATAAACAAAAGGTAACTTACAAGGCAATGTTCATAAAACATTGGATCAGTCCTACAAAATCTTGTTTGTTGCAATAAACCACTTTATTCATGAAATATTTGCCAGGATTTAAGTGCACCGGAACTGTATGAAATAGTAACAGAATGAGCAGTATTACCAGTTTAAGCTTATCCTCTTATACCTGAATACATAGGGAGGTTGTTGTTTTTTTATTTTAAAACAGCTGGATATAAACCACTGCAAAAAAACAAAACAAAACAAAAAACAAAAACAAAAAACCAGACTTGCTTATAAGTCATACAAAACTTTTAAATACCCTTTAAAATTAATTATGTGGATGTAACATTTGGCTTAAATCAGACTTTAGAAAATAGATACTATATAGGTAAGCCAAAAAGTTTTAATTTTGTGAAAGTCACTAGCACATCTGATTTTCATTCAAGTAAATAGATTTGAAGAACTCTACGAATAACATGATGGATGTAAAATTATTTGTGAAAATATCGTGACGCTGGTAAACCATGTGTCAGCTTTTGCCAAGGCTACAGGAGTCACGTGATCACTAACAAATTCATAGCTGGAAACCAGATCAGCTCACCTGTATGTTAATGTTGTTCAACATGGGTATTAAACTTGTGAGAATGTGTTTAGTCTCTATAAAATGCATGTAAGTTGCTGCATGCATTAATCTTACTTATGATGTTTGCATCCCATGCTATAACATAATATGTTAGTTTTGCTTTGTAATTGCTAAAATGCCTACTCTAAACTTGTAAACCTAGGCAGGAAAAGTGATTCCCCTGCCCATCCAGAAGAACTATCTAGTTTAAATGAGCCATCATAACACACAGGCTGGTTTAATGGCCCAACACCCATGAAGGTGCTACATACAAGAAAGGACAGTTATCTGTTCCGTAACTGGCGTTCTTCGAGATGTGTTGCTCGGGTGTATTCCACTATAGATGTGCATGCTCGCCACGTGCACCGGTGCCGAAAGTTTTTCTCTTAGCAGTATCCGTACTGGGGGAGCACCGCTGCGACCCCTGGAGTGGCGCCGGTATATCGCGCCATAAGGGGGCTGCGTGCTCCCCCCACCCTCAGTTCCTTCTTGACAGACAACTCCGACAGAGGGGAAGGAGGGCGGGACGTGGAATACACCTGAGCAACACATCTCGAAGAACGCCAGTTACGGAACAGGTAACTGTCCTTTCTTCTTCGAGTGATTGCTCATGTGTATTCCACTATAGGTGACTCCAAGCTATACCTGATGGAGGCGGGTAGGAGTTTAAGTGTAAAGTTTTAAGGGTTACCCGGGTGGAGCACCGACCTACCAAACCCGGCGTCATCCCTCATTTGGGAGACGATCGCATAGTGCGATGAGAAGGTGTGGACAGAGGACCACGTAGCAGCCCTACAGATGTCCTGAATAGGGACAAGAGCCACATAGGCCGCTGATGAGGCCTGGGCTCTCGTCAAATGAGTCTTCACAATAGGAGGCGGGGGAAACCCTGCCAGGTCGTAACAGGTGCGAATGCACGAGGTGATCCAGTGGGAGATCCACTGGGTGGAAACCGGTCGTCCCCTCATGTGCTCGGCCGAAGCAATAAAAAGCTGGGGGGACTTCCTAAATGACCTGGTTCTGTCCAGGTAAAAGGCCAGCGCTCTGCACACGTCTAACATGTGCAGGCGGCGTTCCTCATTGGAGGAATAGGGCTTAGGACAGAGGATCGGGAGGAAAATATCCAGATCCATGTGAAAAGCAGAGACGACCTTCGGCAAAAAGGCGGGGTGAGGGCGGAGCTGAACCTTGTCCTTATGGAAAACCGTATACGGCAGTTCAGAGATCAGGGCCCTGAGCTCGGAGACCCAGTGGGTTGAGGTGATAGCCACTAAGAACGCCACCTTCCATGAAAAGTGGGACCACGAACATGTGGCTAAGGGCTCAAAAGGAGGCCCTGTGAGGCGGGAGAGTACCAGGTTCAGGTTCCAGAGTGGGACCGGGAGTCTGCCGTAAGGGAATGCCCGATCTAAGCCTTTTAGAAACCGGGACGTCATGTGATGTGAAAACACCGAAAGGCCCTGCACCGGGGGATGGAAAGCCGAAATGGCCGCCAGGTGCACCCTGATGGAGGAGGGCGCCAGCTCTTGGGTCCTAAAGGAGAGGAGGTAATCGAGGACAAGCTGGAGAGACGCGGAAGAGGGAGAAGAATGTCTATCCCTCGCCCACATAGAGAACATATACCACTTAGACAGGTAGGTTCAATGCATGGAGGGTTTCCTACTTTCCAGCAGGACCCTTCTAACATCCTCAGAACACCTCCCCTCCTCTTCATTCAACCATGGAGCAGTCACGCTGTCAGGTGGAGCGGGGCGAGGTTGGGGTGGAGGAGACGACCTTCCTCCTGGGAGAGGAGGTCTGGGCGGAGTGGCAGCCTGCAAGGGGGGGCCGCTAAGAGTTGCAGTAGGGTCCCGTACCAATGTTGACGGGCCCAGTCCGAGGCTATGAGGATAACCTGCGCCCCGTCTGACTTCACCTTCTGTAGGACCCTGCCTATTAGGGGGAAGGGCGGGAAGGCGTACAACAGGGGTCCCGACCATGGAAGCAGGAACGCATCCGATAGCGCCCCGTCGCCCTCTCCCGCCCTGGAGCAGAATCGGGGACACCGGCGATTCTGGGCGGTGGCGAACAAGTCTACCTGGGGAGTACCCCACTGTAGGAAGATCCACCTGGCCACCTCCTTCTGCAAGGACCACTCGTGCTGTTGGGAGAAAACCCTGCTAAGGCGGTCCGCGAGCATGTTGCTCTTGCCGGGCAGGTAAAAGGCCCGCAGGAGTATGTCGTGGGCTATGCAGAACTCCCACAGGAGCCGGGCTTCCTGGCATAAAGCCCAGGAACGCGTGCCCCCTTGCTTGTTGACATAATACATGGCGGTCATGTTGTCTGTGAGGACTCTGACCACCTTCCCCTGTATGTGGTGGCAAACGGCCATGCACGTCAGGCGTACGGCCCTGAGCTCCCTGACGTTTATGTGCAGGGTCAGTTCCTCGGGTGACCACATACCCTGGGTCCTGAAGTCCCCCACGTGGGCTCCCCAGCCCAGGTCCGAGGCATCCGACACTAGATCTAGCGAGGGAGAGGGCTCTCGGAAGGGGATACCCCGGAGCATGTTGCTCGGGAGGGACCACCATTGGAGGTCTGCCACTACCGTTGGCGGCACTGTGATGACCTTGTCCAGGCCGTCCCTGGCCTAGGAGTACCGGGAGGCCAGCCAAAGCTGAAGGGGCCTCATCCAAAGCATGTCGCACCACATAGGTGCATGCTGCCATGTGGCCTAGGATTTGGAGAAACACCCGTGCCGTGGTGACCGGAAAGGCCGTGGCGATGAGCGCTTTGAGCATCTCGAATCTGTCCCGTGGGAGGGAGGCCGTGGCCACCCGGGAATTTAACAGCGCCTCTATAAAGCTTATGCGCTGAACCGGGATTAACGTGAATTTCTCCTCGTTTACCAGTAGGCCTAGATCTGTGCAGGTGTCCAGCAGGAAATTCATCTGCTGCTGCACTAGAGACCGAGACTGGCCCTTGAGCAGCCAGTCGTCGAGGTAGGGGAAGATCTGCAGCCCTTTCCTCCTGAGGTGGGCCGCCACCACCGCCATACACTTTGTAAATACCCTGGGGGCAGTAGAGAGGCCGAAGGGGAATACCATAAACTGGAAGTGGTCCTGACCTATCAGGAAACGGAGGAAGCGCCTGTGACCCTCGAAAATGTGAATGTGAAAGTACGCATCCTGGAGGTCCAGCGCCGCAAACCAATCCCCCTGGTCTAGGGATGGAATAATAGAGGCCAGGGACACCATGCGGAATTTGCAACGCACCAGGAACTGGTTGAGATTCCACAGATCGGGGATGGGCCAAAGCCCGCCCTTCGCCTTTGGGATGAGGAAATACCTGGAGTAAAATCCCTTGCCCTGGTATTCCCGAGATACCCTTTCCACAGCTCCCAAGGAGAGAAGGCGCTCTACCTCCAGACGGAGGAGGAGGGCATGGTCCGGGTCCCTGGCCGGCTCCCGGGACGGGGGATGGTTGGGAGGAATTGAAACGAACTGCAACCTGTACCCTTGGGAGATGGTGCTGAGGACCCATTGGTCCGACGTTATACGGGACCATTGCAGCCGGAAGGCTGATAAACGATTGATAAAACACAACTTTATTAACTGGGGGAGGGAGTACACTGGCAGCAAGCCCCGTGACCCCCCTCAATGAGTCAAAAACGCCGTTTCCCTGGCCTCTTGGCCTTCAAAGGCCCAGGTCTTGGGGCCGAACGGGACTGGCGTTGGGACCAACGCCTCTGCTCTCTCTGCCGCTTAGGCGGGGTTCGTATCTGCCCCGAGCCGGAGGAGCAGAGGTTTGAGGCCTGGGCTTGTCCTTAGAGGGTGGGACGTACAGGCCTAGCATCAGCAGGGTGGTGCGGGAGTCCTTCATCCCGTGCTGACGGGTGTCTGGTCAGCAAATAATGCTTTGCTATCAAATGGCAGGTCCTGCATTATAGACTGGGACTCCATGGACAGCCCCGAGAGCGAGAGCCACGACGCCCTTCGCATAGAGACTGCCGAAGCCATCGAACGAGCGGCTGTGTCCGCTGCATCCGAAGCCACCTGGAGAGCTGCTTTGGCTGCAGCCGCACCCTCGTCGACCAAAGCCCGGAACTCCTTCTTGTCCTTGTCTTGAAGGAGGGGTTCGAACTTGGGCAGGGAACCCCAGAGATTAAAATCATAATGGCTCAGCAGTGCCTGGTGGTTGGCCACTCTGAGCTGTAAGCTCGCGGAGGAATAAACCTTTTTTCCAAAGGAATTAAGTCTCCAAACGTCTTTGTCCTTTGGTGTGGGCGCAGGCTGGCCGTTCCACTCATGGTGGTGAACCGACTCTACCACCAAAGAGTTTGGAGCTGGGTGGGTGTATAGGTACTCGTGACCGCTTGTGGGAACGAAATACTTCCTTTCGGCCTTCTTGGAAATGGGGCCAAGGGAGGCCGGGGTCTACCAGAGGCCGGTGGTGATGTTGGCCACTCCCTGATGGAACGGGAGGGCCACACGTCCCAGTGCCGAGGAGGCGAGGACATTAAACAATGTGTCGGAGGGCTCCTCCATCTCCTCGGCCTGGAGCTCAAGATTTGCTGCCACCCTCCTAAGCAGCTCCTGGTGCGCCTTAAAGTCCTCCTGAGAGGCCAGAGGCGGTACCGCGACTGAATCGCCTGGTGCCGAGGAGGTAGATGGTGCGCTGCCTTCAGGAACCGACAGCATCGTAGGCTCGACGTCCGGGTCCTGTCCCAGGGTCGGTGCCGGAGGTTCGGCGCCCGCGGCCCGATCCCGGTGCTGAGGAGGCGACGCAGGGTAGCCCTGAGAGGCTCCCACCACGGAGAGAGGTCCCGGCTGTGCAGGTGCCTGAGGCCACGGTGCCCACTGGCACCACTGTCCTTGCCAGGAACGGCCTGGCACTGAGATGCATGGAGCGCCGGCAGCACTGGTTGCTGCTGCGGCACGGTGCGGTGCGGCCCGGGGAGAGACGGCTGCACGCCGACGCCGAAGTCCTGGAGGAGCGCACAGTGCCGTGGGAATGACTGGAGCGGTCTCTATCGTGACGGCTCCTGCCACGAGACTTGGACCTGGATGACGTGGACAGGTAGATGTCCGAGGAGCTGTCTCTGTACTCCCCGCTGCGCCTGTGGCCACGGCGCCTCGGTGCCGAGAACTCTCGGGACGCACTCCGAGCACGGCGTCTCTGACGGCAGACGCTAGAGTACGAGCGCCGGTGCCGACGGCGTCGGGAACTGTTCCTGTCAGACTGACTCGAGGAGGAACGGCGTCGCCTCTTGTCACCTCCTCTACGGCGCCCAAGACCAGAGGAGTGGGACTCGCTCACAGAAGAGCCGGTACGCGGAGTCGAAGTGCGTCGCGGGCCTCTGCTCGGCACCTCGACCTGGGAAGGTACCTCAACCTCCGATACCTCCAGGGAGGGCTGATGGGCGCCCAAAGGCGGCTTTCCACGGGACCAGGGGCTGGACTGAGGTGGCGCTCCCGGCACCAGAAGGGCTAGGATGTCACGCACGGCCTGAGCTGCCTCTGGCATCGAAGGCATGCGTACTTCAGGCGAGGCTCGCGGACGGGACCAGACTACTCCGCTCAGCTCGAGTCGGAGGTCTCTGTCCCAACGGGGATCATGGGCTGCCCAACTCAGGTCTGGCCTCACCCTTCTCCTTCTCTTGGCGCCGCTGAGTCTTCCCTTGCTTCTTACTGGGGGAGCAGTGCCAAGACGACGACGGTGCCTCGCTGCGCACTGACGACGCGGTGCCGGGCGCGGAGTCGGGTCGACGCGCCGGTGCCGGGGCCAATGCAACTCCATTAGCAAAGCACGGAGTCGGATCTCACGCTCACGCTTCATCCGAGGCTTGAAGGAGCGGCAAATCTTACAGCGCTCACTAATGTGAGCCTCGCCCAGACAGCGAAGACACAGAGTGTGGATCACTTCTGGGCATGGAGTTGCGACAAGAGTCGCATGACTTGAAGCCTGGGCCACGGGGCATACCCCGAGCCAGGCACTGACGAAAGAAAAGTTCAGCAAAGGAAAAGTTCAGTGAACTAGATGCCACTAAGGCTATAAACACTGCAGCCAAGGCTAGAGCAAGTTCCGACTACCTTCACTGGTGGCAAGAAGGAACTGAGGGTGGGGGGAGCACGCAGGATATCGTGTCATAAAGGGGGCTAAGTTCAGCTTGCCTGAGTGGCAAGATAGAGGAGTGCCCAAGGGGACTGTCTGTGACTCCAGGATAAGACTGTTACAGCAATCCAAGAGTTCACATTTGTTACTGAGTTGTTGAAATCTAATTATAGACCATACCACCAGTTTGGGGTGTCTGCCCTGCTTTTGACAGTCTGCTCTGAGGTTGGCACGCTCGGTTGGGAGCCACTCCAGACAACATGTCAAATATGTTTTCCTAATTATTTTATTTTGGTTTCTATGACACTTAACTAAAGCAAATTATAATATATACTGAGTGGAAGCCAATAGAGTAACACAAGTAAACACACCGTTGGAAGCAAGTTTAAGGAGGGCAACTTTTGTATAGGCACAAAAACTATGCCAACATTACGTGGGATTTTATAGCTATAATTAGTTTATGTGATTTATTCAGTAAAATACTATAATAATTGGTGGAAATTTTTAGTTCCTCACATAAGGATTACATCTTCTTAAAAACATAGAAAAAGATGCATTATTTTGGCTTACACTGGAAACCCAACTCACTCCCAACAACCAAATAACCACCAAACCATAATGTGTCCTTAATCTAATGTAATACTGATTATTTATCTTTACCTGTGATCTATTTTATATAGAATAATAAGGATCCAAACAGTCACCAGCCAAACACATAAATACAAATAAAGGGTAACTCCACAGTACATTTCAGCTTCCACCTTTGACAAAAAGACGTGTAACATGCTCACAGACTTAAAGAACTTTTTCAAAGAAAAACTACTAAAAACAGTATAGTATGTTTTCCGTGAAATAGCCAGAGAAACCCTGTGGCTGCAGTGGGGTGCTGTGCTCAGATTTAAGAAAAGTTTTATCATTAACGTTAAGTGTAACAGTACATACAGTGTTTTAATAGGAGTTTAATCGTTATTCAGTCAACACACCCATGAGAGTTTTGCATAAGAAATACAGAATCAGAATTCCTGATGTTTTCTATTGTCAAGTTACTCAGACCTTCCTGACACTCCCAAATGAGGAACAGTCCTAGTATCCTAAAGGCTACTGTCACTGTTGAAGACACGGTTGGCTATTGGATTATCTGTTTTTTTGTGTCACAATAGCGGACCTGCAGTTTCAGGAACTTGTAGAAATCACTGAAAGTTTTGCCCATATATTGTCAATGTATAAAATACAAAAAAACAAAAAAAGTCTGCAACTACTCTTAGGGTCCAGGAGGAACCCTCAATTTGCTGTGGGTGGATTTGTTTGTTTGTTTTTAATTTGGCCAGGACGAAATTGGGGAAAAAAAGATGGAAGAGATTGGAAAAACAAAGACCGGCCAAACTACCCTCCCTTCTGATATGAATTGAAATCTAAGATCTTATCCGCACAAAGATGCACCAGGTTTAACTAAAAGTGTATTTTTAAAACAGTTTAGTTAAACTAGTGCAAGTTTGTGTGTAGCTTTTCTTATTTCAGTTTAAGAGTGTCATTTATTTAGCATAATTGATTATAAACAGATTACATAATAATTAAATAAAGCATTCTTAAACATTTTTAAGAGTACTCACACACAAACTTGCACTGGTTAACTAAATTAGTTTAAATACACATACCTATTAAAGAAGTGCAAGTGGTGTGTAAATAAGGCCCAATTCTATTATTTAATAATATCCTCTGTGGAGGCTGAGTCGGAGATTTTCATGTCATCACCAGTTATTCTCCCATTGCAACAAACCATGGGAGAATCCAAAGTTGACAACACAGACCAGGACAGAAGACAGACCCAACAGATACAACATAAGTAGCCCTTCCTAGGGCCTCAGTCAAAGATGGCACTTAAAATGATCAGTTCCAATGTAGAGGAATTCTCTGAAGAGAAGGCTGATGTTCTGTCTGGCATGAAAGTAGACATCACATGCCTGTAAGAGAGACAGAGACAACAGCACGAAACATCCCTGGTATGCATATTGCTGCGAACATCTAAAGCAACATTTATGGCAGTGTGATACTTGTATACAACAGAAGACTAGTGGGAAACACTATGGTACAATGGAACTTATGGCTGAACATGATCGCAGTTGTCTCTTTACAAACCACCAGGTGAGCAGCTTGCATGGCCAACCGACTAAACACTGCCAGAAAGAACATACCTGGTCACTGGCAACTTCAACAGTCAGGCCATCATATGGGGATACCCCAACAATGAAAACAATGGGGAAGAGTTGAGAAGTAGATGGCAAAATAAACTGATCCTGCTCTATGAACTTCCCCAGACCCCACCAAGGACCAACGTACCTTCCATATTGCAAACTGGAACAAGGAGTATAGCCCTGACCTAGCCTCTCTCATCTCTGAAAATGAAAAGCAACTTCAGAAGGGAGACATGGCACCAATCCCAAGATTGCAACATACACCAGCGCAAGCAACAACAGAAGCTACAACTCAGGAAAACCTAGGAACCTACAGAAAAAACAGTTACTCACCTTCTCGTAACTATCATTCTTCACATCCATTCCAATCAAGTGTGTGCGCATGCGCACGTGCACAGTAGCTGGAAGATTTTTCCCCTAGTAGCAACCCTAGGGTCGGCCTGGGCGCCCCCTGGAGTTGCGCCTTTCACAGCGCCCATTATAGAGCCCTGCCGACCCTAAACCCCTTCAGTTCCTTCTTGACGGCTACTTCTGAACAGCTTTGTTCTCTCAATACAGAAAGCTAGCGCACTGCGGACATCTAGTGAGTGGAATCTCTGCTTCCTGCCACTAGAATGCGGCTTATGGTAGAACACCAGGAGAAAGATGTCCTGGTTAATGTGAAACTGTGATACAACCTTTGGGAGGAAAGTAGGATGACGTCTGAGCTGCACCTTGTCCTTATAGAACATGGTATAAGGGGGCTCTGAGGTTAGGGCCTTGAGTTCAGACACTCTCCTGGCCGCAGTTATCGCCACCAGGAACACCACCTTGTAAGAGAGGCAGAGCAGGGAGCATGTCACCAACAGCTCAAAAGGTGGTCCCATGAGTCTAGAAAGGACCAGGTTTAAGTCCCAGACCAGGACAGGCTGACTGATGTTAGCCTGTCGAGCCATTTTAAGAACCGGCTGACCATCGAGTTAGCAAACACAGAGCGGCCCTCCTCACCCGGGTGAAAGGCCGAGATGGCGGCTAAGTGCACCCTTATCGAATATAACAAAAGCCCCTGCTGCTTCAGATGCAGGAGGTAGTCCAGAATAAGCAGCACTGATGCTAGTGTCAGTGACAACTGGCACTGCGCCAACCAGATTGAATAGCTCTTCCGCTTGGCAAGGTATGTGGTTTTCGTAGAGGGTTTTATGCTGCCAAGGAGGACCTGTCTAACCTAGTCTGAACAGGAAAGCTCCATTGGGTTCAACCATGGAGCTTCCACGCCATGAGATGAAGCGACTCGAGGTTCGGATGTTGAAGACAACCGTGATCGAGTCCAAGGGGAGCAACTCCATAAATTTAGCCATCACCGAGCAGGCATTTTAGGAGTACCTGCTGACGATGGCCTGCTGGTTGGATATTTGGAGTTGCAGTGCCCAAGTTGGAGTAAACCTTTTGCCCGAAAAAGGTCTAATTTTTTGGCGTCCCTATTCTTGGGCAAAGGGCCTTGAAATTGTTGCCCCTCTTGCTGGTTAGCGGCGTCCACCACCAGGGAATCAGGCTGAGGGTGGAAATAGAGGTGCTCATAGCCCTTGGATGGCAAGAAGTACCGGCACTTATTGCGCTTGGCTGTAGGTGGCAGCGAGGCCAGGGTTTGCCAAAGGGTCTTGGTCATGTCTGTGATGGTCTTTATCAGCAGTAAGGCAATACAAGCAGGGCCGGAGGGAGGCAGGATGTCCACCATAGGGTCCGCATCATCCACAACTTCCTCCGGCTTAATGCCCAGACCCTGGGTGACCCGGCGCAATAGCTGCTGCAATACCTTGGAGTCTTCCAGAGCTGGGGCTACTGAAGTGCCTGCTAGGGCCTCATCTGGTGAGAAGGAGACCACCAGGGGAAGTGGTTGCTCCCTACCGTCCCCACCTGAGGGATCTCTTGACCCCGTGGGAACTGCAGTAAGTTGGCCTGGTCCCAGTGCCATCATCAGGGTCTACACCAGTGCCGGCGCCTGGTGCAGCATGTGCTCCGGGGTTCCCGTAGGCACCGTCGCAGCCAGCGCCAATGACTGAGGCGGTGTCAGTGCCGGTACCGTCATCGGTACCGAAGGTCCGTCATGTGCCATAGCCGCAATCGGGGCCACTGATGCCTCCAATGCCAAAGCAGTCAATGTCAGTGCTGCAGTCGGTGGCGGAATGAAGGTCGCGGACACCACTGATGCTGCACCTGAGCGGGACCCCTGACTCGGACCCTGGGCTTGATGGAAAGCCCACAGAGTCCAAAAGGGCTACTGCAATGGATTTTGCCATTGAGGGGCCCACTGCATCAGTCGGGACCACCTATGGTGCCGTGAGGAGGATCTTCTGCTCCTGCTATAGTCAGAGCGGTATGAGTCCGACTCCGACTCTGAGTAGCAGGACCAGGGTGGCCCTGCTCCTCTAGAGGTAGAGCGTCGAGAAGCAGGGGACCAACTGTGCTCCCTGGATGGCGGTGCTGGAGTAGAAGGGTGCCAAAATTATGCGGATCGGCATGCCATCATCGCCAGCTTTCCCTTTGACCGCACGGGGTGCTGGGACGGAACCTGTGGTTTCGGGACGCTCTCTTGTCTCGGCAGCAAGAATGGCGCTGTGAGCCTCAATAGGCCCTGCACCACCTTGAAAGCCTCTGGGGTGGACGGGAGCAGTAGATGCTCCGGTGGGTGCAGTGAGCGAGATGGGCCCTCTGCGCCGGCGATTGGGACCGGTGCCAAAGGCTGCAATGTCCACGAAGATGCTCCATGACAGTGCCGAGCTTCCTTGCCAGCATCTTTCTCCGGCGCCGGATCCTTCAAAGATGGCGCCATATCACTTCGCGCCGAAGATGACGTGCTGGGAGCAGGATCCTCGGTGCCTGGGTCCGACTGAGGTCGGAGAGCTGCCTTCCTAAGGAGAATTTTGAGATGCTGCTCCCTCTCCTTAATGATTCTCGGTCGGAATTCCCAACACATTTTGCAGCAGTCTTTCTGGTGACCCTCACCCAGGCCCCGTAAGCAGGTGGTGTGGGGATGGGGTGAACCAGATGTCCCAATTTTATAGGGACAGTCCTGATTTTGGGGTTTTGTTTTTTTTTTAATTAAATATAGGCTCCTATTACCCTCCCACTCCCTGTCCCAATTTTTCACATTTGCTGTCTGATCACCCTATGTGGGGGTCACATTTTGGTACGCGCTTCACGCAAATCTGGCAAGTCTTAAAGCCGTGGCATGCACTGTCAACAAATGGGGGGGGGGGGACAGGAGGGGGAACCCCCTGTAACTGAAACTTATAAAAGAACTACTAAACTATACTAATTACTGGAAACTAACTATGTACAGCGTGTAGGGCACTGCTAATTCACTTGCCGAAGCAAGAGAAGAGCAAGGGGAAATGAATGAATCCACCTGTAATATTACTCCAACATACAAGCACTATGGAGTATGTGTCTCCCTAGTGTGGAAGACTGCCCCAAGGTACATCCCTAGACAAGGCCAGGCCTAGACCAAATGGCGCCTCAGGTGAGCAGCGTCTTCAGTGCCCCCCTCCCCCATCATTTGTTAATCTTTTGAACACCTTATTTTATTGCATTTGTAGTCTATTTCACAACTTTGATGCACGATTTGCATGCATGATTTATCTCAGTCATATAAGACAATAAATTTGCACGCTAGGATCTGTATTTATTCATGTCATATATATTCAAATAAAAATATTCATTTCCTCTAAGCTTATAGAAACTTTTTAAATTTTAAGAATAACTGAAATGTACTAACATCAAGAAATTGAACTGTGCGCCAACACTGAGTGGACGAGTATTAAATAGTGTTACAGTAGGTGCTCGAGAATCAATGGTTATCACTAGAAAATTTGATAGAGAATTCAACAAAATGAGTTGCTTAAAAGTTCAGTGCCCGCACCCTTGCGATATAATGTCTACACAAATGACCAATCAGAATTCCCCACCATGTGAAGATTCATTGTTGCAAATGACCTTTGCATTGCCACCAAACTGGAGAGAACTAGGGACATCAAGTGCATTCTAACAGACTCCCTAAGCATATTTAGAGAATACTATCACAGGTCCCTGAATGTCAATCCAGCAAAACATAAGTGCACACCTTCCATCTGAAACTTCATCTGGCCAAGCAAAATCTCCAGATTTCATGGAATGGTACAATTCTTGAGCACTATGAACATCCAGTGTTCCTTGGGGTAACAAATTGAATGCTGACCTACAAAGAGCACATCAAGCAGTGGAAAAAAGTGAACTCCAGGAACTGTATACTATAGAATCTGGCCAATACAAAATGGGAGCTAACCCCAAAACACTCCAAGCACTAGTCTCACATTGAGTTACTCAGTTGAGGACTATTATGCCCCAGTATGGTCACGTTCAAATGAAGCGCACAAAATTGATACTGAACTCAAGCAAATCTGTACGATCAACACAGGGTCTCTGAACCTGACCCCCCACACTGTTGCTATGCTATCTCATAGGGATTGCACCACCATCAGTGAAGCGGAATGCCTTCAGTAAAACAGAGACAAAAAACAGGTGGATGATCCAAGACACCCACTGCACAAACAGATTCCACCACCTGAGTCCAGAAAGAGCCTTTCCTCTTAAAATCCCTTACCCAAAAATACCACTGTGGAAAGCTACAGAGTAACAAAATGGCAAGAAATGCTGATGATCCTGGAGAAAGTAGTTCCTTCAGAACAATAACACTTCAGACAAAAATATTGGTACACTCTGAATCAAGCAAGAGCTGGGGTGGCAAAAGACTGGTGACAATATGACGAAGTAGAAGCTGAGGAATGATGATGCCAAATGGGAATGTGGAGAGCTTAGACTAGTGATACTCAGACCTCAGTGGTTCAGGAGCCAACTTAGCCATCAATATTACCCGAAAGAGTGACAGTAGTGTGAATGCATTGTTTCATTTACTGTATACTATACATTATTCTCACAATACAATGACTGACCAAATATTCTACAATTGGTTAATAACACAGTATAAAAGCATCCTGACTGGTTAATTAAATCACACAGTGTTTTAATATCATGTGCTGCAAAGAGCTACAGGAGACACATTAAAGAGCCACTTGTGGCTCCCAAGCCTCAGTCTGAATATCACTGGCCTAGACAATCACTTGAACACTGCTTGGTGCACTGCCCCGGCCAATATCCGGTACCCATGAGGAACTATGTGAGGTAAGTGAGAACACAAGGTTGTCATAACTATAAAGGGAAGGGTAACAGCCCTCCTGTGTACAATACTATAAAATCCCTCCTGGCCAGAGACTCCAAAATCCTTTTACCTGTAAAGGGTTAAGAAGCTCAGGTAACCTGGCGGACACCTGACCCAAAGGACCAATAAGGGGACATGATACTTTCAAATCTTGGTGGGGGGAAGGCTTTTGTTTGTGCTCTTTGTTTGGGGGAGTTCGCTCTTGGGACTAAGAGGGACCAGACATCAATCCAGGCTCTCCAAATCTTTCTGAACAAGTCTCTCATATTTCAACTTGTAAGTAAACAGCCAGGCAAGGCGTGTTAGTTTTATCTTTGTTTTCTCAACTTGTAAATGTACCTTTTACTAGGGTGTTTACCTCTGTTTGCTGTAACTTTGAACCTAAGGCTAGAGGGGGGTCCTCTGGGCTCTTTAAGTTTGATTACCCTGTAAAGTTATTTCCCATCCTGATTTTACAGAGATGATTTTTACCTTTTTCTTTAATTAAAAGCCTTCTTTTTAAGAACCTGATTGATTTTTCCTTGTTTTTAGATCCAAGGGGGTTGGATCTTGATCCACCAGGAGTTGGTGGGAGAAAGGAGGGGGATGGTTAATTTCTCCTTGTTTTAAGATCCAAGGGGTTTGGATCTGTATTCACCAGGGAATTGGTGAAGAATCTCTCAAGGCTACCCAGGGAAGGGAATTAGCACTTTGGGAGTGGTGGCAGCGGACCAGATCTAAGCTGGTAGTTAAGCTTAGAAGTTTTCATGCAGGCCCCCACATCTGTACCCTAAAGTTCAGAGTGGGGAAGCAGCCTTGACAAAGGTCTTGACCAAAGTTTTGGAGAGACAAACTACGAAGATAACATCCTCTTTGTCAATGGAAAGTTTTAACAAATAACAAAAATTAAACAGTGATCATGAACTAATATTAAAGGGACCAAAAAACAAACAGGATCAACCATAAACCAAATGAGTTTTTAGATTTCTCTACCACAAGATTTCCTCCTCCAACACAAATACCTCTAACCTATCCCTCTACCCTTCTGAATCTCCTGTCCCAGACACAGAAGAGGCAAAGATGTAGTTGTGATAGGGGTCCCGGCTTATCTCTTGTGCAGTCAGAGTTTCTCCCCAAAAGGTAAAAATCTCATCCAGTCCACACTGTTACACATATAGAATTAATGTACTGAAAAAACTCCGAAGAAAGAACTAAAAGTAAAATTTACAAATCCACCTAAATGATTAGGCACCCAAGTCCCATTCACCTTCAGTGGGACTTGGGCACTTAAATCACCTATGCGTTTTTGAAAACTGTATCCTACAGCTTCATTCTTCTCATATGTCCTATAAAAACAGCAAAGACCCATAGGTCTGGCTCCTTTGTCCTTTCTGTTTTGTGAATCTTTGGCCTGGGAAGCAAAGCTGCAAGATGTGACCTGCTTCCTCCACTCATTCCCAACCATTTACCAAGACAACAGTACAAATCTCATAAGCTGGTAAACTGGGGGAGAAGAGGAGGGTGTTTTGGTTCAGGCAACATTATTATTTTACGGTTGTCCGAGAGACACAAACCACAGACATCCGCAGTTCTGCATATTAGTTGTTGCTTTAAAAAGTAAGGGTAGCCTACAATGGAGCTAGAAGATATGGAAGTTGGTGGTAACATTTACAGATTATAAACCTCCTTAAATCACATTAGCACCACTTCTATACCACATAATTTTGAGTTTACATTCTGTTTCGTACTTGTGTAAATGAGTAGGCTGGATCTAAGCCATCCATTGAGACTTTGGTATGGATTTTTGTAATTTATCAAAATTAGATATCCGGGCGTAGGATTCTTTGATTATTGTTATACTCTGTAATACATTGCATTTATTATGTACTTTTGCCCATGTCTCCTGCAATCTCTAGCTAATCCATCTCTACAGGAAATGCTGACATGAACTTCTCTGAACAACTACATTCACTTTCCCTTCCCACCATTTTTAAAATCACATTGCTAGAGAAAGGTTTCCTTCTTTCAGCTGAAAATGTGGCATTTCCCCCTAAATTATACTGTTCTGAGGTTAGATCAAGCAATATTCAGTACTGTATCCATGTCAAGTTTAAGGTCTATAACTTGTAACTCTACAAAACTAGATAGCACCATTGTAAAGGAAAGATACTTAGGCTTTCTGAAGAGACAGGTGGCAATTGCTTCTGGCCCTAGAATATCATTAGCTATCAGACTTTTAAAAATTTCCTAAAATACTTTTTGTATAAATGTCACTTTAAAGTTACCAATTTTTTTTCCTGTACCTTACAACTCTGCAGAATAGGACTTAAGTTAGAAAAGAACTCTAGCTTTACAAATGAAGGGATGCAAAAATAGCCACAAGAAAAACTGTTTAACTGATTTTTGTAATCTTTTCTTTGGGAATTTCTCAGCACCTTTCTATTGTTTGAAACAGACCTTTGATATTCATCAAGAAGAACACACTCAGACAAGGGAAGAGCCTTTTCTCTGTCTCATGAAATTCCACTCGGCTTTTGAACAGTTAAAAATCATCCATTTCTCAAGAAAATTTTGGAGCATCCCAAAACAGTTCCTCAACACAAGAACATTCTAAAAGCGAGTCTCATGCTGCTACAAGAAAGCAACCACAACTTTACTGGGAATATCTGGGAGGTGCCAGAGAGCTGTTGCATAGGTAGGAAGGAGAAGGGACAGTCCCACATGCTGAAGAGAAGAACTGTGATCGATTATAATTGTTAATTAACAGTACCTGCAGGAAATGCTGCCCAAGGAATAGCAGGAGAAATAGTTTGTGTTTCACCATCTTCACCTTCAAAGGTCACTGCTGCCTAGAAATATGGAAAATACTGTTTTGTTAGACTTCTAAAAACTTTTGCACAGATTTTCCAGGAGGCATTTTCTAATGATCACATTCATCACAACTTATCAAGCATTTCAAATATATTCCTTTAACACTGACCTATACTGCACTGCACTAGCGCAAGTGGAATAACTTTTTTTTTTAACTGTATTTGTCCAACTGTAATGAGTATGCACCACACACACAAAAAACACTACAGAAATCATTTAAGTGCATCACTAGTCAGCAAAGTAGTTAAGCACTTGCTTAGGATTGGCTGCTTCGCTGGGGCTAAAATGCACAGGTATACTTAGGAAAAAGCCCTCAATAAACTGGATATGAAATACAGATATGGTCACAGGCACAACTATGCAAACACACTAACATCTTTGATTTAACTTCACAATTGTTAAACTGAATACAAAACAACTTTTACGCAATGTGCAGAGGAGTGTGTTATACTTATTACTTGACCAAAACAAAACAAAAGAACACCTGCCCAGCACCGGCTAAATATTAAAACCTAATATTAAAACACCGGCTAAATATTAAAACCTAAGCCAAAGTTTTTACAATTTTATGCCGAATGTTAGGTATCTAAATACACAGACACTTAGTTAAGTGGCATGATTTCCAAAGATGCTGACCATCCCTAATTTATGTTCTATCTAGAGAGAAAAATAAATTATTTCGCTTGATTATTAAATGTATTGGTTAGTAAATTTTGCTTTAACGTTAACATGAAAATTGTGCCTAGTTGTCAACATCTGTACAATTACTAATCATAAAATAAAGCATGCCCCTCCAAATGATGTAATTTCAAAAGTTTCTACAGCTAACCATTTTTCAAGGTCAGGAACATGACATACCTCAAAGCCTCCAAATTCGTCGTCATCCATTTTCCTGTTGGCACCTACAAGACAGTATAAAATAATATTGATCAAAAATCTAAGCTCTTTGCAGTCTGCTGTATCCCAAAGGTGGGAAGATGTATTCTGTACAGCAAAAACTTCAAGCAGCCTTCAAAGATAGCCTCAAGTAGAACACATTACAGTGGCCAAGACTCAAGGAAACAAAGGCATAGATAACCACAGCAGACTCTGAATCTGAAAGCAATGAGTGATATCAGACAAGCAGACTCACTCAATCAAGAGAAATTACAGTCTTTTGCTAGTTCATCCAAATTATCTTCAGTCCCAGCTATTATCACTGACTTTTCATCCAGAGTGAGCATAAGCCTACTGTGCTTTCATAATAGTCCTTATCTCCACAAGATATTTGAGAAAGCCAGGAAACAGGTCTATCCAATTCAGATGAACTGGAGACTTACTACTCCCTCACCACACTGTAGCCAACAGTGCTTCAAAATCTCTCTAGAGCTTCCTATATGTTGATTAAGAAGAATTACAAGATTAAGTCATGTGGGACTCAACAGTGGAGCTCCCCTGGTGAGGAAGAGCAATATTGTTCAAGATCTCTTCACTAAAAGTAGCCATTTTAAAGGTGATTCTGTCTACCAATAGACACAGCAGCGAAGCGCACCGCACCCCATAATCAATGGTGTTAAAGGTTGCCGAATTACCTAGTCTCTTGGACATCACGCCATCACTAAATGACTTGAGATCACCTATAGTAACAAATGTTTCTATATCATATCTTCATTTGACATTTGAGTGGTTGGATTTATAATAGAACACCATATTATTTCTGATCTAAATAAAATAAAATGGTTCCTTGTTACTAGTAAAACTAGGATCTGTTCAACTTTTTCATAAAAAAAAAAAAAAAAAAAAGCTAGGATTTTGTTTGTTTTACTTTCCAGTAGAACTTTCTAGCAGAATTAAAATTTTCTGTATTTCTTCATCTGCCATATATTCTGAAGTTATGTTCATCTGCCAGGAATGGAAAAAATATTTTTACATTTTAAGTTTCTTTTCCAAATTGGCACTGTGGCTCAATTCAATAATATTTCCTGCTTTTCACATCTCTTAGCTGTCTGGCAACATCAGCACAAACTTCAACTCAGAACAAGACTGTGGTGAATTTCTGGAAGTCTCTCTGTCACCACAAAGGTTCTTCCCTAGGTTTCATGGCAGGCGTTGATTTAGATTTTCAAAACTGATCAGCATTTTTGAGTTGCAGCCATGATTTCTGTGGCATTTTGATATATTTTTAGCTAAAACTGTCTTGTTTCTTTTGAAACACGTGGAGTAAGTTACTCAGCTAATGAAGATAAATCAAGCTATGTATGGTTGCTCCTGAAAGAATACAGCTAAACCAGTAATATATCCCCAAAGTTCCTCCTGATATTTGACTAAGGGTAAGGATGAACCAACAAATCTCAATAAATGTAACAAAAAGGTAAGAAATTTATAAAATGTATTATTTTCCAGTTAAACTAAATGGCTGGCTGCAAAGATTTCAGTAACATATGGGCAGAAATAAAAAGATGCAGGTGGTTTGCAAGAAATCCTAATGAATTAGAATATTATAAAAGAGCAATTTCTCCAAAGTTAGAGGCAGACACAAGTGTCGATCTGCTGCTGAAAATCATTAGCGACACAGAAAACTCTCTCTTCCAGGGCTTACCAAATTTGCTATTAATTAATTATTACTGATAACGTTAAATTGAATGAGCATTGTTATGTCTAATAAGAAAAGAATTCAATTAAATAAAAAATGTTGCCCAATTTCCACATAAGCCTGAAAAAGACAAATCAAATTCTCAAGGTTCGCACAGCTTTTTGCAGCCAAGATGCCAGATGGATATTTTTCGCAGCACAGATGCCAGGTCTATGAATCCAGCCTTAAATGACCAAACACTAATCCTTCATTCATGCCTGCACACTCAATTAACATTAATAGCTTAAACACACTGCACCAAAAATAAAAAATAAAACAGCATTTTTAAGAAAATTGTGATAAAGAGTTGTTTTCTTGTCACAGAAATGTGATGTGAAACGATATATATAGAAAATATGTAGACAGGAACGCATTACTGAAGGAAAGGGAATCAAAATAAGTCATGTGACGAAACACTATCATCATTGCACATCATTACCATGTATTCAAAAATAAAGGACGGCTATCCAGCTACATAAAGCATTCAAAAATATTTCAGAAACTTATGATAGATTGAAAAGAAGTTCAAACTAAGTTAATACTTTAGGGCCTGATTCAATGGTCATTAAAGTTAATGTGAGTCTTTCGACTGACTATAGGCTTTGGAACAGATCCATAAAGAACATTTGAAAGAAAATGGAAGTCAATATGTTAATGTAATTTTTTTAATAATAAAATAAAGTTACATTAAAGAGCAATAAAGATACCGATAATTAAACAACTATAACTTTATACATACACACAAAATAAACCTAGCAATTATCAAATTATTTTCAGCTTAATTAAGTGTAGTACCTAAATTAACCTATTTACTCCATAAAATAAATTATTTTGCTTTCATATACTTTTAAACTCACTCTTTAGTCACTTGATAGCATTTGTTGTAAGCCTTATTGAAATAACCACTGTACTTTTTTTAGTTTACCTATTTGATACATAGACTCTTGCATATACACCTAACAGAAGCATACGAATAATTTAGTGATTTCTACAAAGAATAGTGAGGATTCTCATGCTTTCTTAGGCTATTAATACTTGAAGCTGAGAGTGTGATTCCCAGCTGAAGCAGACACTGTCATGACTTGCAGATCTCAAACCTGAGCCTGCAAGGTTCATGGGAACAGCCACACAACCACCCTACATCTAGCAGGCAGCTGACAATGGCTTACCTGAGACCCAAAAAGCCCAGCTCCAGTGTGAGGCTGCACCATTTGGTCCAATTGGCACAGTCCCACTGGTCCTACTTAAGTCAGCAGCAGGAACAGGAAGCTGTCCAAACAACTGGACTCCACCTTGCTCTCGACTGGATGCCTTGTGCTTCCTGCTCATGCAACCCACTACCTGGCTCCTGCTTCCCTGGCTTGATTTCCAGTCATGTCATCCTGGTTTGGCTCCTGGTATCTGATTTGCAGTTCCCAAATTCCAGTTTGTCTCCTGCCTCTGACTCCCCAGTATCCCTACAAGGTCTGACTTTGATTCTGATCTCCAGTTTGTCTCCTACCTCTGAGCTCCCGCCCGGTATCCTGGCCCAGTCGACGCGACTCCTGTCTCATGACTGTGGACTCTTACTCCAACTACTAGGTCTGCTCGCCCATGACCTGGGCATGACAAACATATTTGCTCTAGCTCTGATCAAGCTACACACTAAAAACAGCGGTGTAGTCATGATCGCACAGGCAGCAGCCATCATAACACAGGTGGTGGCACACAGTAGCTGCCCTAAGTACACACCCATGGGGTGCGGGCAGGTTTGTACTTGGCAGCTACACTACTATTTTTAGTATGCTAGCGCAATGACAGCTAGTGCAAGCATGTCTACTCAAGCTGGGAATCACACCTCCAGCTCCAAGTGTAGATGTAGCCATAGAGTAGACTGCATCTTGTTAAAAACCTTGTGGACAACCCTCCTCTCTCATTCGCAATTATACAGTCCACCATGCCTACACATTCACAACCCCATAGCATCATTGTGCCTTCTACAGCAATTGCTTATGTGGAAAAGTAACAGAAAACCATGCAATGTAGTTTATCAGTCTAATGTGATATATCAACTAGAAATAAGGAACTCCAGCACCATGTGGCCTGTGGTTCCAAAGATGAACAAAAAGTCCTTCATGGACCACTGGCAGTCCATGGACTACAGTTTGAGAATCTGAATTAAGCAGTTTATTCACCAAAACTAGAAAGGGAATTTTTATTCCACTCTACTCAGCATTGGTTAGATCTCAGTTGGAGAACTGCACTCACTCAGTTTTGAGCACAGGATTTTAAACAAGGCAGACAAATTGGAACAAGTTCAGAGATGGAAAAAGGAACTAAAACAGGTTTGGAAGAGAAACTAAAGTTTAAACTGGACATGCCCATTTCTCTAAAGAAAAAAAAACCCTAAGAAGAAACATAACTGACTAAAATATGTAAAAGGATTTTCATTCATCATAAAGGACAGAACAAGCAGTAATCGGCATAAACTCCAGTACGAAAAAAGCATGTTTAATATTAGGAAGAATTTTAGAGCAATAGGCAATATAGCAAACTATCATGAGAAGATGTACAAGCACCATCGCTGAACATAATCAAAGTTTAACTAGGCACCCACCTTTCAAGAATTGAAATCAAGCCTGCTGCCAATGAAAAATACTTTCAAACCTAAACAAGTCTACATACATTTAGTTTTTAAAAGGTTTGAATACATCTTTCCACAATTACTTAACATGAAAAAAGCGACCCAATATAAAATGATTTAAAACTCCCAAAAGATTTATATTTTGATAATATGGAACACCTTGTGCAGCATACATATATACTATCATTAATCTCATCCTTTACATTGAACCAGCAATATTCTCCAGCTTTGGTTTTGTTTTTTATTAAACATGTATTCTAAAGGGCTCATAAAGCTCTTCTCTCCTTACAACAAGAACATTATTTGTGGCTCCTTAGACAGAAGTAGTAATTAACTGCTTAGTCTTCAAAGAGTAACTACGAGACTTGTCTCACCCTAACTACGTATGGACTATACAACATGTCTGTTACTCGATAATAAATAATTGTAACAGAATTGGATAAGTAGTTGACCTCAAATTATAGATTCATAAAAATATAGAAATTATGGACGGAAAAGATCTCTTATATCACCTAGTCCAAGCCAATTACAAAATATGATTGTTCTCTAAACAATAACTTATTACAGGGCTTGAGAAGTCCACACCCCCAATATCTCAGTGTCAAGCAGGAAGAATTTCCCAGATTGTGGGGCTCAAAGCCATCAATTTCTAAGGCTTTCATTATAAAAAGATAAGTTTCTATCTCTTATAATTGAGAATATAGCCTTCCAGTGTACACCAACTGTAAACCAAGGCAGTGCTGCCTTCCTGTGTCTTCAGACAGTTTAGTGTTTTTGTAGATGCTTATAGCTTTGCCAAACAACATGAAATTAGTAAGAGTCTGGTCACCTTTAACAAAGCTATTCAGAACTTTGTGAGCATACTGACAGTGACGATAGTCTGTCAATTTTACATTGAAGACCTGCCTCTGCCTCAACAAAGAGTAACTATAAGCTAGCTATTCAAAGAGAAAAAAAGATACCAAAAAAAAAAAAAAAAGAAGAAGAAGAAGGGTGGAGGAGGCACAGAGTAATGGAGTCCCTTTCCCATTGCAACCACCAGGAGACCATAAAAGGGAAAGGAAAGAGAGACAGTGCCTTCTTCCTTCCAGCAGTTTGGGAGTACGGGGTGGAAATTCAGATTTTTCTGACTCATTTTAGCTAGAACATGGAACCCCTATCCTAGCAAGGTTCGGGGTGAAATCCCTACTAGAAAGCTCAGCATCCTGTACTTTTCCAGCAGTTCAGAATGTCAGAGGAACTGAACTTCTGATCTGGTGTTGCCCCAATCTTGTTTTAGGGGTCTCCTCATCCATTTTTTAATCTTACCTCTGGCTAGTAGATGCTCACTACATCTTTTTCAAGCCCTGGTCTATTAGCTGACTGGGATTTAAAAGCAGTTACTGTAAGTTTTCTGCAGTAAGACATATTTTACAACCCACTTTTTGTCAGAGACATACTAGCACATGCTTTATAACCAACTTGTTCTATCAATTCTAGCAAGCAACTACCTTAGTGTGGAATTGTGTGCCTTCTAAGAGAAGCACAACTTACACAGTGTATTGCTGTGTTTGTTTTGTCAGAACTGTATGTGTTGATCTGGCTGTGGGTGGGATTGCCATATTTGTATTTCTGGCAAATACAGTAGTGGTTAGCCCCTACCTATGACAACGTATGCGTTTCTACTTATGTGTTTTTGCTTACTAAATGACTCATTCCATCTGTTCAATCTAGGACGGAATTCTTAGCTGTTTCTTTACCGGACATAACATAGACCGCATTATTTAAAGAATAAATCTTTGGCTGAAACTGCAGGCTCCAAAAAGCCTACCCTAAATATGGTATGAGCAACCAAAAATAATATCTATTTATGCCACCACCTATGTGGTGCTGATATCCCTCTGATAAATTTCAATATCATGCATCCCTGACCACCTCACCTGTACTTTGGCCCTCAAATCCATTAATCCAGACTACTTTTAACACTCCACATCTCCGAGCAACCACGACAACTGGAACGTTATTACAAAAAAGTTTTCTTTCCACTCCCAAATGTGGAATTTTCTTCCAGAATTACACTCAATTTCAGGATGGACAATATTCTGTCCTAGACTGACAAGTTATTGTATTTTATAAGCTGTCATGCTATTTTCTGAAATAATTTAAAAATATTTATAATTTATATTCAGGAAAAATTGTATTGAGTTACTACAGGATACGTACATCTATCAATATATAAATAATTATACACACACACACACACACACACACACACACACACACACATTATATACACATCAATGCACATATATATATATGTGCATTGATTTACTCCTATTAGGTCAGATAAGAATATACGTTCTACTGTCTGGTACCACACACCTGCCTATAGAATCAGAACTGTGCTTTAAGGAAGCAGCTCTGGTGTCAAATCAAAATATAAGTAACAATTATTAAAAGAAAAATGCCGAACTAAATAAAAATATTTGGAGCCAATGACAAAGCTGGGAGAGGTATTGCCAATACAGAGAAGGACCAGGATATCATACAGGAAGATCTGGATGACCTTGTAAACTGGAGTAATAGTAATAGGATGAAATTTAATAGTGAAAAGTGCAAGGTCATGCATTTAGGGATTAACAACAAGAATTCTTGTTATAAGCCATGGACTCATCAGTTAGAAGGAACAGAGGAGGAGAAGGACTTTGGAGTATTGGTTGATCACAGGATGACTATGAGCCGCCAATGTGATATGGCCATGAAAAAAGCTAATGCGGTCTTGGGATGCATTAGGTGAGATATTCCCAGTAGAGATAAGGAGGTGTTAGTACCGTTATACAAGGCACTGGTGAGACCTCATCTGGAATACTGTGTGCAGTTATGGTCTCCCATGTTTAAGAAGGATGTATTTAAACTGGAACAGGTACGGAGAAGGGCTACTAGGATGATCTGAGGAATGAAAAACCTGTCTTATGAAAAAAGACTCAAAGAGCTCTGCTTGTTTAGCCTAACCAAAAGGCGGCTGAGGGGAGATATGAATGCTCTCTATATCAGAGGGCTAAATACCAGGGAGGGAGAGGAATTATTTAAGCTTAGTACCAATGTGGACACAAAAACAAATGGATATAAACTGGCCATCAGGAAGTTTAGACTTGAAATTAGACAAAGGTTTCTAACCATCAGAGGAGTGAATTTCTGAAACAGCCTTCCAAGGGGAGGCAAAAGACATATCTGGCTTCAAGACTAAGCTTGATAAGTTTATGGAGGGGATGGTATGATGGGATAGCCTAATTTTGGAAATTAATTGATCTTTGATTATTAGCGGTAAATATACCCAATGGCCTGTGATGGGATGTTAGATGGGGTGGGATCTGAGTTACTACAGATAATTCTTTAATGGGTGTCTGGCTGGTGAGTCTTGCCCACATGCTTAGGGTTTAGCTGATCACCATATTTGGGGTTGGGAAGGAATTTTCTTCCAGGGCAGATTGGCAAAGGCCCTGGGGGGTTTTCACCTTCCTCTGCAATGTGGGGCACGGGTCACTTGCTGGAGGATTCTCTGCACCTTGAAGTCTTTAAACCATGATTTGAGGACTTCAATGGCTCAGACATAGGTTAGGGGTTTGTTGCAGGAGTGGGTGGGTGAGATTCTGCGGCCTGCTTTGTGCAGGAGGTCAGACTAGACGATCATATTGGTCCTTTCTGACCTTAAAGTCTATGACTTGTACTTTTGTAAAGTTTCACTTTTATGTTAATGCCTATCTGCACTAGCTCCTTTTTTGGCACCTAAGTTCTTGGGTTACATTTTTTCATACTACAAGAAATTACTTACCATACTGTAACTGGAGTTCTTTGAGATATGTTGTCCATATGTACATTTCACTAAGGATGCACATACATCTCATGTGCCAGAGATCAGGCTTTTGGCGTGAATGTGCGCTTCAGTCCTTGTTCTCCGCACTAAGGACATATATGGTGTGCTTTGCCCTACGACCATTCAGTTCCTACTCACTGTAGAATCCCAAGTTAAAGATTCCAAGATAGAGGCAATGGAAAATGGATCATGGAATAGGAGTATGGACAACACATCCTGAACTCCAGTGACTGTCCAAACTTCTCTCTCTCTCTCCTTCAAGTGCTTCTCTATATGCACATTCCACTAATGGTGATTCCCAAGGAGTGGCCCAGTTAAAGAGGCGGGAGCTCAGAACATGTTAGTAAATAACAACTGAAGAACCGCTTTACCAAATGCACGTACATACTGATTCCCAGGTGACTACTTTGCAAATGTCAGATACTGGTACATTTCATAGAAATGTTGATAGGCCTTGAGCTCTGGTGGAATGACCTTTAAGTGTGATCGGGAGATCTATGCTGACTACCTCATGGAAGGTTCCAATAGTCAGAAATCCAATTTAATAGTCTTTGAAATGATATGGCAAAGCTTTTCATTCTCTCCACAATGGAGACAAACACTCCTGGTGATGTTCTAAAAGGTTTTGTTCTGTTTAAGTAATAAGCCATGCCTCTCCTGACATCTAATGGCTGTAATTATCGCCTCAGTTCTAGCTGCATGAGGTTTCCAGAACAATACCAGTAGCAGTATCTGCTGGTTCAGGTGGAATTCTGTCACTACTTCGGAGAGAAATTTCAGGTGTCTTTTCATGGACACCTTGTCTGGGTATAACACAGTGTACGGTGGGACAACCACAAGTGCTGGGATCTCCCCCACTCTTCTGGCAGAAGTTATGGCAATCAAAAATGTCATTTGCATTGATAGATGTGATAGAGAACTAGAGGCAATGGGCTCCAAGGGTGGCCCCAGGAGGGCTGAGAGTATCAAATTTAAATCCCATGGGGGAACAGTTTCCTTGATTGGTAGGAACATCTTGATTAGACCTTCCAGGAACCTAATTATCGTTAGATGAGGAAAAAAAAGGATGTAGTCCTCTACCAGCAGCTAATGAGCTGGGATTAGGGACATGGGCACCTTGACCAAACTGAGGGATAGACTATTCTGTATCAGTTCAAGTAAACAGTCAAGCATCTGAGGAATCAAGAAGTGATGTGGAATCACTGATTACCAGTAGCATGAATAAGAAAATCTTGTTCATTTCACCAAATAAGTTTATCTTCTTGATTCTTTTCTGCTGCTTTTCAGGACTTCCCTAACTGGAGAGGAGCAGGCCTGCTCTATCAATGACATCCATCCAGCCACCATGTTGTGAGATGCAGGGCTCCGATGCAGAATATGTCCCTTGTACCAGCATGGGGGAACAGAAGCAGGGTTTGAGGTGAGGATATGAACAAGTTCAGAAAGTTTGTGAACAAAAAAAAAAAAAAAAAAAAAAACTGCCTTGGTCATGCTGGAGCTATGGTTGAGTCCTGCTTGAGTTTGCAGAACGCCCTGGGAATCACAAGGGTTGTGAGGTAAGCATTATCAGGTCTCAAGAACACATCTGCAATGGGCCAGGGACTCATTCCTCCCCTTGAGTAGAATTTCTGACACCACTTCTTGTGCTGAGTGGCAAACAGGTCCATCTTGGGATTGCCCTAGTCCCCAAAGATGTCAGACAGAATTTTGTCTTTGATTTACTACGCCCAATTTGCAAGGAAGTGTCTGCTGAGGTTGTTCACTAGCAAGTTCTGCAACTTGGGAAAGTGTAAAGCTGTTAGGCAAATCTGATGTTTGATGCGCCAATTCTAGAGCCTGACAGCTTCTTAGCAGAGTGAGAAAGGCCTACACCACCTTGTTTGTTGATATAAACCACTGTGGTCATATTGTCGGTCATATTCTGCACTGACAACCCTCTTCCACAATAGATAGCATGTTGGTGTACACTTTCGGTGAACACTGTATTGCAGAGGTACCACTTCTACTGCTCTGAGAGAAAGGAGCATGAGGACCTCTTTATTTAAGAGATCCTGAAGAGAGGGGTCCCTGAAGAGAGAAGGGGAAGAGGAGGTGGGTGTAGTCACTGGAGAAAAGTGAATGGAATATTCATATGATATTATGTCTGTGGCCCAATGGTCAGTGGTGACAGGGACCAATCTAGCCTGAAGTGAGCTAAATGATTTCCCAAAAGGGAGGTCTTGAATTCTGAAGTCAATGGAGCTACAAGACATCTCTCGAATGCCCCATCCCAATGAATGTTTCTGGGACAGACAGAGCTGGGTGGTATGGGATGGAGATGGAAATGCTGGTATTTCCCCCAAGTGGTTCTGTTGATCTTTAATAATAGAAGGTGGAGAAACTGATCTCAAAGAAGGATAAGGCTGTTTAATATGTTTCCTCTTAAAGTATGTCTGCACTTACAGTGGAGTGTAGAGTACAGACATTGCACACCCAGCTAGCAAGGGTATAAACAGCAGGGTTCACTGTGAAGCACAGCATAGGCAGATAGAGTAGAGTGCCCTAAATGCCTTAAACACCAGGGTGTATACCCTACACAGCTCTCTATATGTGCATACATAGTTTTAGATGCTGGTGTGTATGCTCTGAGAAAACTCAGGACGACTCATGAGATCTTCAAAAATATGGAAAGTCTCATCCAACTTGAAACTGAATAGTTCTGCCCTTTTGAAAGGGCAGATCCTCCATCATTTGGACTTCTCTGCAACACCGATCCCTGAAGCCAAGAGGCATGTCATATAACAGTCATCATTGCCAGTGACCTGGCAGCCATGGCCACTGCATCAAATGCTGCTTGTAGTCTCACTCTAGCCACTAAATGGCCCTCACTGACTAGCAACATAAATTCCTCATGAGCCTTGATTGGTCCATATGACCTTGTCACTGGTCATTCAGAATGGTAGGTTCAAAGAGTAGGTTATTCAGCCAAATAAATCCAGACTCTTTGGCACTCTCTCTCTCTCTCTTTTGTCGTGGGCCTGAAATTTGCCATTTCATTTGTCACTGTTGCCACAAGTTAAGATGGGGCACGGTGCATGTAAAATAATTCCACTCTTTTGGAAGGCACTGGTTTGGTTTTTATCTACCTTGCAAAAGTCAGGTGGTGCCCTGGCCACAAAGTTTTGGAAGGGTATATAATTGCCTTCCAAGTTAATGAGACCATCTTTCCTGCAGAGGACTCCAGTAACATGCCCATTGATTTATGTGTCAGCTCCTGAACCTCTTCAGTGGGAATTTGGAAGGTCTGACCTACTCTTTTTAATAGGTCTTGAAATCACTTGTAGTCATCCAACTGTGGGACCATTAGGAGGCACTACAGTCTCAAACTCATAGACTTTAAGGTAAGAAGGGACCATTATGATCATCTAGTCTGACCTCCTTCACAACACAGGCCACAGAATCTCACCCACCCACTCCTGTAACAAACCCCTAATCTATGTCTGAGTTATTGAAGTCCTCAAATCATGGTTTAAAGACCTCAAGGTGCAGAGAATCCTCCAGCAAGTGACCTGTGCCCCACGCTGCAGAGGAAGGCAAAAAACCTCAAGAGCCTCTGCCAATCTGCCCTGGAGGAAAATTCCTTCCCGACCCCAAATATGGTGATCAGCTAAATCCTGAGCATGTGGGCAAGACTCACCAGCCAGACCCAGGAAAGAATTATCTGTAGTAACTCAGATCCCACCCCATCTAACATCCCATCACAGGTCACTGGGCATATTTACCGCTAATAATCAAAGATCAATTAATTTCCAAAATTAGGCTATCCCATCATACCATCCCCTCCATAAACTTACCAAGTTTAGTCTTGAAGCCAGATATGTCTTTTGACCCCACTACTCCCCTTGGAAGGCTGTTTCAGAACTTCACTCCTCTAATGGTTAGAAATGTTCATCTAATTTCAAGTCTAAACTTTCTAATGTCCAGTTTATATACATTTGTTCTTGTGTCCACATTGGTACTGAGCTTAAATAATTCCTCTCTCTCCCTGATATTTATCCCTCTGATATATTTATAAAGAGCAATCATATCTCCCCTCAGCCTTCTTTTGGTTAGGCTAAACAAGCCAAGCTCTTTGAGTCTCCTTTCATAAGACAGGTTTTTCATTCCTCGGATCATCCTAGTAGCCCTTCTCTGTACCTGTCTAAACACATTATTTTAAACTTAACATCTATTTTAACAATACTAATACACAGGTGAGCTCGTCTGGTCTCCAGCTATTGGTGAGTGTTCAGTTGAGGCCTAGGAACCTTGGTATGAGTTGACAGCAGGTTTGACAGCGTCACAAATCCCATCCCAGAGATAGGTAACAAAATCTAAAGCTAAGGGTTGCAAAAGGCAAGCAGTCAACTATAAACCATTAACTAAGAACTATTGATTAAAAGTAGAAAAGCTAACTATAAAAAATATCTAGTTAAGAAAGAGCTGGCAGTCTCTTGGACAGGCTCTGTTTCCAAGCAAGGAGACAATGAGAGGAACTGAATGGTGGTCAGCACACTTTGTCCTTATATGCCCTTAATGCAGAGCACAAGGACTGAAGAATACATGTGCACTTTATGGATACTGCCGGCCAAAAGATTCCAATCTCTGGCATGAGGCATGTGCGCACCATTATCAGAATGTGCATATGGACAAATACTCCAAGGAAAATATGCAGTTTTAACACTGTTGAGATTACTCTTCAATAGTTGTCCTAAACCAGTTGTTTCCAAACTTTTTGTATTGGCAACCGCTTTCACACAGTAAGTCTCTGGGTGCAACCCCCCCCTTATAAATTAAAAATGGGGGGGGGTAATTTGATTTAAATTTAATTTTAATTTGATGGGGGTTCAGGGCTGTCCTGCCCCCACTCATGGCAGAGCCTGGGGCGGACAGCTCTCTACTCCCACGTAACCACCTCATGGCCCCCTGAGGGGTCACAACCCCCAGTTTGAAAACCCCTGTCCTAACCTGTTTCACAGAATTGCTGTGCACTGTTAGGCCCAGATCCTGCAAAGATTTACACACATGCTTAAACTTCAATCCCATTGATTTCAATGGAAGTACTCAGAGCATGTAAAGTTAAGCATATTGTGACAGACCCAGACCAGTGGGGTACAGGAGTCTGGTAGAGGGCAAATATACTGGTCACTGGATGAGTAGTTTTCTGTTCCCTGAGTGACCAGAGCAGGGGCTGCACTAGAGTAATCAGGAACCTGCCAGAACCAGTTAAGGCAGGCAGGCTAATTAGGACACCTGGAGACAATTAAGAAGAAGCTGCTAGAATCAATTAAGGCAGGCTAATCAGGGCATCTGGGTTTTAAAAGGAGCTCACTTCAGTTTGTGGTGCGAGTGTGAGGAGCTGGGAGCAAGAGGTGCAAGGAGCTGAGAGTGAGCTGCTGGAGGACTGAGGAGCACAAGCGTTATCAGACACCAAGAGGAAGGTCCTGTGGTGAGAATAAGGAAGGTGTTTGGAGGAGGCCATGGGGAAGTAGCCCAGGGAGTTGTAGCTGTCATGCAGCTGTTACAGGAGGCACTATAGACAGCTGCAGTCCACAGGGCCCGGGTTCCCCCCAAACCTCCCAATTGACCTGGACTGTGGGTTCTTCCAGAGGGGAAGGTCTCTGGGCTGTTCCCCAACCCACATGGTGGATCTCTGAGGCAAGAAAATCCGCCAATAAGCGCAGGACCCACCAAGATAGAGGAGGAACTTTGTCACAATATGTATAAGTCTTTACAGGATCAGGGTCCTAAACAACTGTTATGTTGCACCCCAAAAGGTGTCTGCACTTGAGCTGCAAGTGATCTATCAATTTGCAGTAGTTAACATAAGAACAGCCGTACTGGGTCAGACCAAAAGGTCCATCTAGCCCAGTATCCTATCTACTGACAGTGGCCAATGCCAGGTGCCCCAGAAGGAGTGAACCTAACCGGTAATGATCAAGTGATCTCTCTCCTGCCATCCATCTCCACTCTCTGACAAACGGAGGCTAGGGACACTATTCCTTACCCATCCTGGCTAATAGCCATTAATGGACTTAACCTCCATGAATTTATCCAGTTCTCTTTTAAACCTTGTTATAGTCCTGGCCTTCACAACTCCTCAGGCAAGGAGTGCCACAAGTTGACTGTGCACTGTGTGAAGAACTTCCTTTTATTTGTTTTAAACCTGCTGCCCATTAATTTCATTTGGTGGCCCCTAGTTCCTGTATTATGGGAACAGGTAAATAACTTTTCCTTATTTACTTTCTCCACATCACTCATGATTTTATATACCTCTATCATATCCCCCCTTAGTCTCCTCTTTTCCAAGCTGAAAAGTCCTAGCCTCTTTAATCTCTCCTCATATGGGACCCATTCCAAACCCCTAATCATTTTATTTGCCCTTCTCTGAACCTTTTCTAATGCCAGTATATCTTTTTTGAGATGAGGACACCACATCTGTCCACAGTATTCAAGAAGTGGGCATACCGTCGATTTATATAAGGGCAATAAGATACTCTCCGTCTTATTCTCTATCCCCTTTTTAATGATTCCTAACATCCTGTTTGCTTTTTTGACCACCGCTGCGCACATCGTGGACGTCTTCAGAGAACTATCCATGATGACTCCACAATCTTTTTCCTGATTCGTTGTAGCTAACTTAACCCCCCATCATATTGTATGTATAGTTGGGGTTATTTTTTCCGATGTGCATTACTTTACATTAAATTTCATTTGCCATTTTGTTGCCCAATCACTTAGTTTTGTGAGATCTTTTTGAAGTTCTTCACAGTCTGCTTTGGTCTTAACTATCTTGAGCAGTTTAGTACCATCTGCAAACTTTGCCACCTCACTTTTTATCCCTTTCTCCAGATCATTTATGAATAAGTTGAATAGGATTGGTCCTTGGACTGACCCTTGGGGAACACCACTAGTTCACATATAAGTTTACATTTATAGTGATTTGGGATCCAATTGAACGAAAGACGCTTTATAGAAGTTTGTTATTAAAATCTATAATTAAAAACAAACTAAGGAATGCTAAAAGCAAGACAGATATTACTGCAAATTTCCCTTTCTAATTTATAATTTCCCTTTAGGAGTGAGTTTAGAGATTCCTGGTGGCATATCTGCCAGTTCCTCTTCTAAAAATGGTGGATGTAATGAGACATAAAATGTGGAGACATATTAATTTTAGCTCCACAAGAATACAATGATATATTGTAGAGACTCTCAACCTAGGAAGTTGCTGGAGAGTTGAACTCTAATATTTTATTCTGTTATATACATTGTCTCATGTTTGTGATGCAAAGTTCATTAAAAAAAATTAAGTAAAGTGTGCAGTAAAACTTACATGAAAAGATCTGATAAAAAGAGAATATTTAAGATTTTCTTGTGTGTTTTGTTTTTTTACAAAAGGAGCAGGGTTCAAAGTCTTGTTTGAAAAGTAAAGTGTTCTCTGTCGATTTTCAAAGTAAAGCTTCTTTGCATTTCTAAAATTCAAGTTTAACTATTCAGTATTTATCACCTAGGAAGGCATAAAGTTCACCAAAGGTCAGCATCACAAAATCAGGGGTACAGGGGAAAAGAGGGGAAACTAGTATTGTTTTCTATTTGAAAAAGGAGACTACATTACTAATTATAATACTTCTATGTGACCTTTTACAAAAATTGCTTTCACAGAATTTATACAAAATCTCCATTAACAACTTCTGAGTTTGTGCCAAAATAGAACGTATGAGGTAGGAAATGGGGATAATTATTTCCTGAGAGATAGTCTAAACTCTTCTACTATTCAGAACTATGGTACTTAAAGTTGAGTGCTCCTCACTAATGAATATTGGATAAGCTACAGTTTTTGAATAAGATACCTGTAACATTTCTGACTAGAGCCAAAGCTAAACATTGTAAAAACCCTTTAGGAATAAACATAGGCTTTTTATCATTTTGGAGACTTACTCAACGAGCATTTAGACCTGGAAACTCTTCAAGTTTCAGAAGGTTTTTTTAATCATTACACAAAAGGGTATTATTCAAATACTGCACATTAAAATGTGCAAGGAAAGAGAAAATTAAATTGCTGTTTTGGTCACTTGCTTTTTATCTATTGGCACTACTGGGGTCTGTGGCCTACAGTGTGTAGCATCAGCATTGCTCTAAGGGTACGTCTATACTTACCCACTGGTTCGGCGGCAAGCAATTGATCTTCTGGGATCGATTTATCGCGTCTTGTCTAGATCCCGGAAGTGCTCGCCATCGACGCCGGTAATCCTGCTCTGCGAGAGGAGTAGGCGGAGTCAACGGGGGAGCCTGCCTGCCGCGTGTGGACCCATGGTAAGTACCTTTAAGTTCGAACTAATATACTTTGACTTCAGCTATGTTATTCATGTAGCTGAAGTTGCGTATCTTAGTTCGAACTGGGGGCTTAGTGTGGACCAGCCCTAAGTGAGCTGAAGATGTCTAGAACTCCTTTTTTGACAAGGCAGATAGGAACTTTCGACTGGGGTTTTAAGTGGGGAGAGTATATATAAAGCTCCAACTACAAGCTCTGTTTTGACTGAAGCTCCTTAATCTCATAGCTTTATGACTGTGCATGCCAACTCCTGTAGAAGGTGACTGTGGACCTGTATAAGAGGCAACCTTAAGAATGCAGCAGCTGTATTTTGCTCTTTTACATCAGGAATATTTTTCTATATTCATTGCCACTCTTGGAGAAGAAAAGAGAAACAAAACTTTTTAGGGTCACAGTGAGATACTCCGACCCACCTACCTTACTCCACAAGCAGTGTCAATTGAAATCAGTGTGACTATTCATTGTGAGAGATGGTATCAGAATCTAGCCCTTAGCCCTTGTCTTCTGTGGTCCAGTTACATCAATGCAAATAATAAATTCATCCCCTCTGTCGGTGAAGTAGAAATGAGTGAATTTTGCAGCTTTTTGTAGTTTTGCTCATCCTTTCCCATGGGTCTTCTATTCAGTTTATCCCTGCTATAGCAGAAATACACAACTGATTACACAAAATTGAAGGGAATATACCGGATGATAATTAACCTTTTCTGAGGAACCATATAACAGTCTCCCATATAGCGAACAGTAGAGCCGGCAATAAGGTGTCCCAACATCAAGGATCATCTTCTATAAACTTGTGGAGCATTAATTTGAGGGTTCCATTAAAGCGGTTGACTAACCCATCGGTTTCTGGGTGGTACACCGAAGTCCCAAGGGTCCAAATGTTCATGACGACAACTGTGCTATCAGTTTGGAGGACACATTGGTGCTCTGATCAGTTAGGATCTCCTTGAGTATCCTGACCCGAGCGAAAACCTTCACTAGCTCCGTCGTGATGTTAGGGGTCGTAGCCGTGCGTAAGGGAATGGCCTTGGGATAGCATGTTGCATAATAGACCAGTACAAGGATGAACCAATTCCCTGTCTGACTGTTTTCTAGTGGTTCCACCAGATCCATGCCAATTCGTTCAAACGGTACGCCAACCACAGGGAGAGGTATGAGGAGGGCCCCTTTCGGTCCGGCCCACTGGAATTCAGGCCATTAAGCACAGTAATCCCTCACCTCCTGGTATATGCCAGGCCAGAAACACTGACAGGCTATCCTCTGGAGAGTCTTCTCTCTCCCCAAGTGTCCCACCCAAGGTACTGCATGAGCCAAATGCAGAAGGCTCCAACGCGGGCTCCGGGGCACCAAGAGCTGTTGGATGACTTCCCGTGTTTGGAGGTCCTGCACAAATCAGTAGAGGCAGTCCCCTTGAATCTCAAACCGTGGTTCTTGTGAGGGGTGAGGTGTATCATCTCTCTTGGTCTGGGGTCACTGCCTGCTCCCAGGCACGACTCAAAGATGGGTCTTCCCTCTGTTCCTGTATGAAGTCCCCATTATGCTCCAATTCCCACTGGGCATCTTCGACAGGGTGCTCTGTACCTGGGGGGCACTCGGCGGGCAGCTCAGGGGACTGAGATGGTCCTTCTTTGGGGTCAGGTTTCCTGGAGTGGCCGAAGAGTTCCCCTGTTGTAGATCCTGCATCTCCTCCTCCTGGAGGTTGTTGGCTGTGGCCTCGCAAGATTTCCCAAAATTCCAGCCACTCTCATCCCAACACCACAGGGTAGGCTAACCTGGGAGCCACACCAACTTAGAGGGTTTCTTCCCAGCCATAGATCTCAAGTCTTACCCAGGCGGTGGGGTAAGGCTGTATATTGCCATGGATACACTGAAGTTGTATACTTGTCCCGGAGAGTTCAAGATCGGGAATGAGTCCCTCCCGAATAACTGTCTGACTACAGCCCGAGTCTACTAAGGCTACTGTGGGGATTCCTTCCACCCGAACTGGTACTATGAGTTTTTCTGGACCCTTTCTCCTGGCCTGAGGGCTGGCTACGCAGACCTGCCCATAACTACAATCCATATAGGGGCAGTCTTGCCAAAGGTGCCCCTCTTGGCCACACTCCCAGCAACAGTCACGGGTTCCCCAAGTCCCGGGGTCTGCCTTCAGTGGACTCTGTCCCTCCTGAGGGTCTTCTTCCCTGTTAGTCCGGGTCCAGCTTATCAGGCACCAGCATTCGAGGGTTGGGGGCTTAGCTGGTGGTCAGGGGAGAAGTCGTGATTCCCCTGGGTCTATTTTGCGAAAGCTCCCCGCAGCTGGTCAGTCCCTCCTTCTCGGATTCCTGGGCTTCCGCGGCCATGTCTCCAGCCCATCAGCCTTCAAGTAGTCCTCCATTAGTTCTACTGCCTCTGCCAGCGTCGTCGGCCAGTGCCGCTGTACCCACTCCTTCCCTTCACCCAGGAGGATCTGGATAAACTGCTCAAGGACAACAGTCTCCGCTACTTGAGCCCCGACTGTTTCTCTGGCTCCAACCATTGCCAGGCTTTGTCCCTCAGATGTCGGGCTACCGCCCGGGGCCTAGTCCCCTGCAGGTACTTTTGTTGGCGGAAGTGCCGTCGGTACGTGTTGGGGTTGACTCCTGTCTGGTCCAGGATGGCAGCCTTCACTCTCTCATATACTAGGGCGTCTTGCGGGTCTAACTCCGGTAGACTGCCTGGGCTGGCCCCATCAGGTAGGGCACTAATAAGGTAGCCCTGTGCTCTGGTTACCACCTGGTGGCGGTGGCTCCCTGTTTGAAAGTCACCAAAAATGCCTTGGGGTCATCACTAGGTCCCATTTTTGACAGTCATATTGGCAAACCTGGGGGAAGAGCCCCCCAGTCCTGTCCAACTGGGATGGGGTTCGGCGCACCGGTCCAGCGCATCAACGCAGCCATTTGCCGGATTAAGTATTCTTGTTGGGTCTGGTGCTGGATAACCAACTCTCAAAGCAGCTGCTGCTGCTGCTCCTGATGCTAGGTCATCTGGAGCTGGTATTGACTAGCGATCTTCTGCATCAGCTGGGCCTGCTGCTGCTGACTTTCCAGCATCCATTTCAAAATCTTCTCAGTCTCCATCCTGGGCAAAGCGACGAGTAGGCAGGTGACAGAGGGTTACTCTAATAATAATCTCCTCCCTCGGGGCCATTCAAGCAAGGCCCGATTGCTGCCTGCATTCACCACCACATGTCGTGGGGTATGCACACCTCGTCCCCCTTTCAGGGTGGGCAGGGTTGTGATACCACCACTGCTACAGTCTCCCCAACCACCTTTAGGCCAAAAGCCGCCAGAGTCACTTCCAGCAGCCCTTGCATTCAGGGCAGCGCAGCCTAGTGGCCAGAGTCAACTCCAGCAGCCCTTGCATACAGGGCAACACGGTCTAGCAGCTAGAGTTAATATAACCGCCCTCAGGCGCAGGGCAATATGCCCAAGTGGCCAGGGTCCACATAACAGCCCTCTGGTACAGGTAATGCAGCCCAATGGCCGGAGTCAATGTCACAGACCCTAGGCACAGGGCAGTGAGGCCCAATGGCCACTGTCAATATAACTGCCTTCGGGTACATGGCAGTGCAACCCAATGGCCGGAGTTATTATCACAGAGCCTGGGTGCGGGGGTGAGTGAGGCCCAATGGCCAGTATCCAGGGAGGATGAAGGGGCCATCCCTAGGGATGGCGGCCTGGGTAGGGAGGTCCAGGCCCACCCAACTCCACCAGGCCTCGACCGAAGCCCCTGACAATGGCGGAGTGGTCCGCCACTGGGTCAGCGGGGACTCCCACCAAAACACGTTGACCTCTCTCAGGTGGGAGGTACCACTCGTGCACTCTCCCTAAGTCACTTCCTACCGCATTTCCAGGCGTCATAGTCCATTGAGCATTGGGGTTCCCGGACTCCTCAGCACAGGTACTCCCTGCGACTCCGTCGGCCGCAGCCATCCGGTCTGGCTCTCAAGGTTTCTGGTTCCTGCAGGCAAAGGCTGTGATGGCTCTCCAGCTGGATCCTCCGCCCAAGGTCCTTCCCCTCCAGCGGTCAGCCTAGAATGAGCTGGCCTTCTCCCTTTTATACTGAGGCAGTAGCTGGAGCATGCCCAGCTCAGTCTGAGGGGCAGGACTTTCGCCATCCATAGTGTGGGGTTAACCCCCTCTTGTCCAGTGTGGGGTATGCACACCCTGTCACAAGGACCAACAGACGACAAAGTGTAAATCCATTCCACTCTGCCAGCTCAAATAACATTGCTCTCACCCCTGTCCTGGCTTCTCACATGGGGAGAGGAAAAAGGAATGGTTCTGCTTCCGCCCCTCAGCAAAGGGAGAAAGAGGTTCTGATAACTCCCTCTAGGACACACACTGGCTCCCCTGTCATCCTCTGGAAGACAAGGAAAGAGAGGATATCATCTCTATGTGAGCACTAGGGAAAAGCATTTAACAACAGGGAGTTCTCCAAAGAAGATTCAGGAAGATAGCAACCTGCCTTCTGTGTAGGCTGGTCCTGGAGGTGCTGCTGAGGGCAGGAACTAGGGCATAGCTATAGCATGAGCATGAGGTGTAATTGAAGAGGCAAGTACTAGTGCACGCATTGGAGCAACTTTGCATACTTGTCTGTGAGTGAGGAGTAGAAGAGAGCAGAGAGAAATTGGATATTGTGGGATAAAGCTCATAGGAAGAGATGTGGGATATGAGGAAGAGGTAGAATTGTGTTTCTTGTTTCCCCATCCCCCAAATATCACCGCTGTAAACCAGGCAGATATTTCATTTTCTCATCAAAATCTATGGAGAACCAAAAGAGAGAGAATATAGCTTTCTTCTGCCCCATTAGAAGACAAGAAAGGATCCTGAGTCAACATCTAGTCATGTTGTATTGGCAGTTCACAGAGGTAGCTGCTGCTGTGCTTGACTTAGGAGTATGTTTCCTGAGGCAGAGTTGTAACTTGTAGAGAAAAGCAGTCTAAACCAGCGGTTCTCAACCAGGGGTCCAGGGCCCCTGTGGTGCCACGAGCAGGTTTCAGGGGATCCACCAAGCATGGCCTGCATTAAACTTGCTAGGACCCAGGACAGAAATCCAAAGCCCTGCTGTGCAGAACTGTAATCTGGGGCCCCAAACCTCACCATCCAAGGCCTGAAGCTGAAGCCTGAGCAACTTAGCTTCATGGGGTACCAGGTAATTGCCCTGCTTGCTAACTCTTAACTTTGATATGCAGAAAAATTCTTGTTATGGCACAGGTGAGCTGTGGAGTTTTTATAGCACGTCCGGGGGGGGGGGGGCAGAAAGAAAAAGGTTGAGAACCCCTGATCTAAACTACCTTCAGCTCAACCATGTGTCACTTTTCTCCCCATGCCAGACCGCACACCTTGACCAACGTGGGACTCCACGTGTAACCATTAACACTCAAAGGCTGACATCCGGCATAAAAGTAGCTTCTGGAGCTACCATAGTGGCAGTTTTATGAACGTTTCATCTGTTCAGCCATGAAGAGAAAAAGGCCTGGTTTGGGAAGTTCCAAGTTTTCAGATTGCTGGAATATCTGCTGCCAGGAGTAACAACTGTAAAAGGGTGCAGATGGATTTAAATCCAGAAGATTAAATCTTGACAGAAGTCATGCCCTTCCTTCACCTGCCCCAGATCTCTTGTCAGCCTGTCCAGTCTTAGAGATTCACTTCTCAGAAGGCAGTAACTGTTATTTTCTATACCTATAAAAGGATCCAAGATGAGAGAATCCATTATTCCAGCAGAGTTCATTCCTACAATATCACTAGACCCAGTTCTTGAACAGTGCACATGCACCTATAGACAACTCTCACTGTGTTCTGCTCTAAAGGAACCTGGATGAGCCAGTGTAGATTGGGTTTAACTTCTCTCCAAAGTGCCTCAGACATCACAATCACTCTCTTAAATCATCTATTGGTATCCAGGATGAAAGATAGAACAATGACTTAGAAATACTTCTCAATATTCTGGAAGCATTGCTCACAGTTCCAAAGCTCTTACAGCAATAGAATCACCAATATGTTTCTTGTGACTGAAATATGGAGAGACACATCCCCAAGCTCAAGTGTTGCTTTTAAAAAAAAGTCACACTAGTCCAGGGGTTCTCAAACTTTTGTATTGGTGACCCCTTTCACACAGCAGTGTGACACCCCCCCCCTTATAAATTAAAAACACTTTTTTTAATATTAAACTATTATAAATGCTGGAGGCAAAACAGGGTTTGGGGGTAGAGGCTGACAGCTTGCGACCCCCAAGTAATAACTTCGCATACCCCTGAGGGATCAAGACCACCAGTTTGAGAACCCTTGCCCTAGTCCAAGGTAAAACTGATTTTAAAGTCCCCATTTAACTGTCCCATTTCTGGTCAAGGACCAAACAATTTACTCCAAGTTCTCTGAGGAAAATGAAATAGTAGAAATACCTTACGCATCTTAAAAATAAGCATTATAAAATTTTTCAAGGAATATTTCTGCTCAGGGTGGATTTGATTTAAATCAAATTAATTAAATAGTCTTCTTAACTAGTGATTTAAATCATGATTTTAATCACTAGTCAAGAAGACTATTTAATCATGGATTTCTACATAAAAGTGCATTCTTGTTGGTTGTTATAACCTTAATACATATTCTTCACAACTCAGAGATACATGTAGGTTTCATTTTTAGAAGCTACACACTATACATTTTAAAAGTGATTTATTTTGAAAACTTTTCAGATTAGTTTTACAGCTATATCAGAAAATGAATGATTGTTTGGTTATTTCATTTACCAAAAGGTAATTGAAGCAGATATTTATTAAGTCACTGGGAGGTGAACTATCTCCAATTCAACAGGTTAATCATGAATATTTGGAGGATTTTCTTGCCATGCTGTATTAGGAGGAGAACATCACCAGATAGACATTTAAATTGTTTTATTTAACTAAAACAATGTTACGTATTCTGGATTTTTTTCTTCAACAGCAAACATATAATATTATAACAAAACAAGCATATGAATTTTTGAATTTAGTTAAACATTCAAGTTTTTTAAAATCAGGTTTGTTTTTGTTAAAATTGTTTTTAACTAGAACAGTTAAATTAAATATATTTTTTTTAAATTAAATCGACTATGTCAGCGAGGTCAACATGAGAAACTTAAAATATTGGCTTCTGCAGCTAACTCAGTCCTCTTCACCTTCATTTTCCTGTTTCTTCATACTCTGGAAAAGAAAAAACAAGCTTTCCTGCTTTTTCAGGTCCCAAACAATTTCTCAGTTTGGAATGAATTAGTCCAAAGGAAGAAAACATTCTTTCTACACCGGCAGAAGAAGCTACTGCTGTTAAAAGTCAGATTATCACTTCAACAGTCTCTGAATCCAAGTGCTTTCGTGACTTTCACCAGCTCACTGGTGTGACTTTCTTTAAAACATCATCAGCAAACATATATTTCTTGAATGGTTCACCCTTAGCTCTGAAGTTTATTATAGTTGGCATTATGGAGGGATGATTGCTGGATGTCCATATCATAGTCAACTCCTCTTCTTCAGCAGTTAGGTTTGACACTGGTACCGAGTATTGAGAATATTTGCAAGAAAATGAGCTGGAAATAGTGCTTGTCCCATTCATTTTTTTAATGCTTGTAATTTAACTCTGTCATTGCATATTTCTCTTTTTAAGATCTCACTCAGTTCCTTCCAAATTTCAATAGCGTCAGCAACAAAACAGCTATTTCCCTGCATTTTGTTCAAGGTTACAGAAATAGGTTTCAGGGTATTCAGCTTGTGTTCAACATATCTCTTAAGCCCAATGTTGAGAACTTTGGCAATAACAGTGCCATCTATTTTTTCACAATTTTGTTCACAAACTGTCATCAGATTAGGCCAGTTCTTGATATAGTGCTCAAAACAGTCCACTACTGAGTTCCATCACACGTCTTGTGGGAGAGTTAGCTTGGTTCCTCCCACTTTTTTCAGAGCAGCTGCTGCAAAGTGGTTGTTACAGAAGTATTTTGCAATTTCAACAACATTAGCCTTTATTTCTGGAACACAGTCTTTGGCTAGGAGGTGCATCAAATGAGCACTGCAACCATATGTTACTAGCTTGGGACGCTCTTCACTCTCTGCTAAATAATTTCTTCTCATCTTGCATACATTTGCACCATTGTCTGTGACCAAGCTGCATACTAGTCATTTGAATTTTTCTTCCACAGTTTGTTATAGCTTTTACTGCTACTTCTTGAAAGTATTCTGCTGTGTGTGCATTTCCTGATATTGTTTCTGTAAGGAAGACATTCCCTTCTTCTGTTGTCACACAAGCACATACAACAGGATCATTGTGGACATTGCTCCACCCTCTAGACCTTTTGCACACTGCTCAATTTCTCTTTCATACACTTTATCCAGCAATTTGCCTGTCACATCTGCTCTTTTGGGTGGACTGTATCCTGGTCTTAATGACTGAACCATGTTAATGAAGTGTAGGTTCTCAATCATACGGAAAGGAGAGTTTGTTGCATAAACAAACCGGGCAATTTTTTCATCAATTACCTCTTTTTGTAATCTGGTGCTGCTTATCACAAACTTATCTATGGTTGTTTCTGGATGATGGAGGGTTTTTTTGTTTGGTTGGTTGGTTGGTTTTTTTTGCTAGAGGTGATATACTGTGGCTATGTGACATACATGATGTGACTGAAACACTATCATTGGCAGATAACTCTGAAACCATAGAAAATGATGGTGATCATGAAGGGGGATAGTCTTCAGAATCCTGTATGTTGAGGATGGATTCTCCTAAACAGAATAAGTCAATGCAGTTATTTAATTATTATTACCATACTTCTCATTTAGCATTACTCACTGCATTCACTGATAGTACTATTTTAAAGGTGAAATTGTAAAAAGAAAATCTGCCTATTTCAGCTATTTATTTTTTAATCACAACTGCATGTAAAATGATAGTCCCATAGAGTAACAACTATATTTTTTGCTCAAACATGCGAATTCAAGAATAGTCCAGAAGAAAGACAGGCGGTCCTTAAGAAAGTATGAAATAAAAGTTTACCAACCTGAAGATCCTGCATGTTCAGACATGTTCCTTTCAATCATCTTCAACACATCTTCCTCCTGAGAAGGAACACTTCTCATGATGTTGTTTCATTCGGGCAACCAGGCCTTGCATTTCTTTGTTGCCATGCATTTTGCACGCATGCCTGTTTTACCCACGGGTAGAGGAACTTCATTAAAATATTCCCAAACTGGATCTCTTTTACAGCCTGCTGCCATTATAGGTTTTCACTTCTAGTGAGAGAATGGCATGGTAGATCTCAAATCAAGGAAGGCTCCACTCAGAGAGACCTCAAGACTTCTGGAATATGCTGCTCGAACAGTTTCACTTTTGTTTCTACTGCCTGTCCCTCCCTTCTCTCATTTATCTCCAGACTTCTTCTCCTTGTCCAGATCTATTCCACCCCCAACAATCTTCTATTCATTGAACTTTTTGAAACTTTGCACTTTTAGCGAGAGGTAAGGGATTGACTCTGTGTACACAAATCTGCAGAGGGACAATAGGGTTGAGGTCTGTTATTTTCCACCTCTCTATATTATTTATTTAAAAACATTTTTGCTGTTAACAAGCATGTTATCTCTGGAGACACAAATACACAGTTTGAGAACTCCAAAAGTAAGCATCTCTGGTGGTATCTTCTAGACTGAGCACTGAGTCCCATTAGGTAGATAGAAAGACTAACCTAAATAATCTATACAGAACCCCCTGGAGCCCCATAAAATTGGGTCCCTAATCCATGAACTATTGGAACTCATTTACAAAACATTTCTTAAACATTACATGAATATATTGTCTCATACTATAGAATTAGAATTTATAATCCCTGTTCCATGATGAGATTTCTTTGAGCTATAATGTATCTTAATTAAAACTAATCTTTAGATATGCTTTTTGAGGCAAAAACCTTTTATCAAAAAAATTGGATTTAAATAAAAAATCCGATTTGATTTTTTTTTTTAAATCTTTGATTTTTTTATCCACCCTGTTTCTACTTCCAAAGCATAATCAGATTGCACCCCCCACCTGGTCTGAACAAGATTTAACGCTGGTTTGCAGTTTTATGACGTTCTGATGCAGGTCATTGATAGTGTTGAGGACCAGAAAGCATCTGGATATGTTTCTTCTAATTTTTTGTAGGATTCTGTGTCTCTTCATCTGTTTATTATGGTCCAATATCCAGACTTCAGGTGGAAACGTTGAAGCTGTAAGTGGCCATACTGAAGTTTGTGGTCTAAAGCTCATAAATCAGAGTAATCCACTCCCTAAATTTTCTGGAAAAGGGCATTATTTAAAACAAATGCTGACTTCCAGAAGAATGGAAGCAGACTTTGTCCAGGCTGCAACAGCAAAATCTACTTTTGGGGATTTGGAACGAGAAAGATGATCTTCCACTTTAAACTGTTAGTACTTCCCCGCATCTGTCCAGAGTCAACTTGCACTTGCACTTTCTCTTACTTAATTGGCCTCTCAGAGTTGGTAAGACAACTCCCACCTGTTCATGCTCTCTGTATGTGTGTATATATATCTCCTCGATATATGTTTCACTCAATATGCATCCGAAGAAGTGAGTTGTAGCCCCCGAAAGCTTATGCTCTAATAAATTTGTTAGTCTCTAAGGTGCCACAAGTACTCCTGTTCTTTTTGCGGATACAGACTAACACGGCTGCTACTCTGAAACTTGCACTTGGGTTTTTCAGGCACAAGAGCACCATCTTGTGGACAGATGAATATGGGGGCGAAGGGGAGAAGCAGCGTCTGCAGAGCCTCCTTGCTGGAAAGAAGAGGATCCCTTTACTGCCCTCAGCAGAGAAGGAGGTTGCAATTGCAAAATCCTACTGATATATTTAATAGGGGCTTGCCAAGCCTTTAGTAAGAAACAAATACTTTCCAGATTCCAGAAGACAGGGTATCAGCAGATCCCATCACTATAAATATCTTTCATTAGAGACGGAAAGAATTTCTAGCCAACACAGCCCTCAATTGCAAGGCCCGGCAGGTCTAAAACCCGGGCCCTGCAGAGCTGCCAGACAGCTAACCTCCACACTCTGCCACTCAGCAAGGTTCAACAGGCAGTAGCTTCATGGCTCCTGATTGGTTCCCTGCCCTACATAAATGCAAAGGGCATTCCAGAAGGGATCCAGCCAACATCATGGATCTTCTGTAGCTGCCACAGTCATTCCTACTTTCTTCTCTTGAGCTCCTGGCTTCGACTTCATGTCGATTTGGACCTCACCTTGACCCTGAAACCTGACTAGGACTCTGATTCTTGGTGTCGACCTCTGCCTGGAAGTTGACCCTGCTCTTATCACTGGTCCTAACTGCACTCTGCAGTATTCTGACAGTTTGCCTGGACAACCCTAGCCCAAGGGGAAGGCCTACCCTGTGGGAGCAAGGAGACAGCAGGCCACTCCCTAACCAGCATGCCCCAGAGTGTACTTACTGGGCTGACCACTCCCATGAGGCACTCCCTACATTGCGAGTCCAAGCATCACAGCTCACAACAGAGAACTAAACTCTGCATAGACAATCCACACAGCTCCATGTTGAAAATGTGGCACTGCAGGCTCAACTGGCATAGCATGCCAAAGATAACCAGCGCGAGTGGCCTGGCTATGAGATGACAACACTGTGCTCCAGGCACACATGAAGCCACACACCCAGACCCATGGCCACCAGTCCCCCTCCCAGAATGTTTTAATGAGGACCACCAAAAATCAGGGAGTTTCTTAACCAGTGTCTCCTGCTGTTTCTGTTCTGTCCCCGGTCCTATCCCACCAATCAAGAAAAAGTAGGACTCGTTATTAGTCTCCTGACAGGAAACATGTTGGATTGGACTTCTTCCCCGCTTGAATGAGAAATCCAACACTATCTATCTGATTGGAATACCTTCCTCCAGGCATTTTCCGCCATATTCAATGGCCCCCACCATGCCCACTTGGTGGAGGCAGCCCTGAGCAAACTCCAGCAGGGGCAGGGAATGGCCTTCTCCACCACTGCTCACTTTCAGAAACTAGTCTCTGGCATCAAGTGGAATGAAGCGGCCCAGCTCGACCAGTTCCAGTGGGGACTACATGAGGACATTAAGAATGATATAGCTCATGTGGATGCCCCAACCAACCTAGATGCTTTTGTCAACCTCAGCACAGAAACATCAGCAACAGGCTCCAACAGTGGAAAGGAAAGGAAGGGATCTGTGCCACCACCTGACCACTGGTCTTAGGTACCCATCTCTGACCCAGAACACAAACCCATGCAGCTGATATACCTGCCATAATGTCACCACTGAGGAAAAGGAGCAGAGCATGTCTCTACTGTGGAGGATCCAGCCATGCTGTCGCCAATTGCCTATCATGAACTTCAGCATGACAAAATCCAGCACAATCCAATTTGGGAAAGGAACACACCCAGAGTCGGTAGAGGGGGTTAGCCTGGGTGAGTGCCGAGGTAAAGCACCTGCCCTACTCCTCACTGAGATATTCTCTCAGGTTTGGGTCTGCCTCCTTAACCCAGAGGAGCTGTATTGAATTCCCCCACAGTGGGCACTGGTAAATTTTGGGGCAGCAGCCAACCTCATATACACACAGGAAAAAATGTGTGAACAGTAATATAAAAGTTTATTTATATGAGTTATGTAATAACACAGAAGTTCACAAGTAAATTAACAAGTCATTCCCTTTAACAGAGTTTTATAGCTTTTGAAAAAGCCAGACTTTGTTTAAAGAGAACCACTGGAAATTACACTAAAATTATAGAGTGAAAGTAATCCCCTCTTGGCAACAGTGAAAAATAGATAGAACATTCAATGTCCAGGGAATAACTACAAGTAGAGCAACATCTTCTATCCTCACTAAGTTAATTGTGGGCAATTCTGTAGTCTTTACTCGGCAAACTTCCCATTGAAGTCAAAGAAAGCTTTGCTTTAATAAAGACTGCAAGATTAAAGCCTAAGTTCTTCAACAATAAGCACTAATATCCCTTCATTTACACCTGATACTAATAATAAAAGCCATTACATATAACAATAATCAGTTGCATGCAATTACCATATATAAATTAAATACATGATTCTTCTGTAGAGGCTTTAATTAACAAATGTATTTTTAAAAATGACAACACTGACACATCCATTCATTTGCTAAAATACCAGATTTTTTTATTAACTTTTTGAACAGATCGCAACTGCTTTCCTTCAATCATCATATGTAATACTATGAGCTGTTTCCATAATCAAACCACTACTTTCCACGGACAAATATTGTTGACTACACAACTTACCATACATGCAAAAATTACCTAAGTCGTTAACATCTTGCTAAATTTAAAAAAAACAAACAAAACAAAAAACAAAAAACACACCACTTCTCCCCCATACCCAAAATGTTAATTCTTTTTAAGATGTTGCCCGTTTTGAAAAGGGAATTCAAGCCCAGACCATTTAAGATCAGCTCATATTGTAGTCTGGATGTCTGTCACCAGGGTACTGAATGGGAGCTGTCTACCAAAAGATTAAAGCTAAATTCAACTATGCACATTGTTGGGTTTCTCTCTATTAATTATTATTATGGTTCTGTAACTCAAACCTAATGAGGGAACAAGGACTCTATTAATAAGAGCTACACAGTAACCTCTACTGCAATAAAGTTATGCCAGCATTCTATCCTTCATCAGTTTTACTAACTCCAGATGTTTCATAATCATTTACAGTTTAACCTGGTTAAATATAGATTTGTGTATTCTTCCATAGGATCTAATATTCTTCCATACATCAAAAATATTGTCAAGCTTTTTAAAATAAAAACTGCCATTAATTATCTAAGAAATTTAAACCAGGAACTGTAATTTCACTTTGTGGTATGAACATACTTACTGTTTATGAAAAAGTCAAGTAGACTGTTGAATTGCTGTTACACGACAAAGGTCTTTTAATATAAAAATGAGTTTTACTTCTATAACAATCTTGTAGATTTCTTGCTTTTTTTTAAATTATTTTAAGAAAAGGATGGCTCAGGAGATAAAGCATAAAATTTGTCCCATGCCTAATTTCTAGGTCACTGTTTTATATCCCATGTAGATCAGTCGTGACCAAAATACTTACTATTTTTTGACCACTCAGGCTTCTGAAGATGAAGCTGGTGCTGTCCATTCAGTTCCGCTAATAGGTATTCACATTATAAAAATATGTCCTCCTGACAAAAACTACAATTGCAATCCACAAATTCTTTGCCAATCTCAAAAGGGAGGCAACCGTCTGAATTAACCTTCTAAATCCTCCCTAGATTTAGTACCGCAAGAATATTTTAAAGTATATCGGCATAGCAGTATCTTTATGCTTGTAGAACATGTTGTACCCCTTCTTAACTATTAAAACATTTCATTTTCTTTTGCCCTCTACCTGGTATCTTTCAGCTGCATTTCTTTTTTTTTCTTTTTTTTTTTTTCTTTTTTTTTCCAAAAAATGAAATTAAGTAGCTTTATCTGATCATAAAAACATACTTGTACAAGATTTCACCATGTACATTACATGAACTTTCCGTATTCTGACATTAGTAAGTGTTGATAATTATGAAAAGATTATTTTCTTTGCTTACCTGCTTGTTTATAGCATGGAAACAAACTTATTACAGTAAAATCAATAAACAGGTCTTACAGAATAGATATTGTAAGATAGTAAAACAAAAGGGGATCTACATATTCTAAAATCTAAAACGGAAACAGTCAGCTTGAAAGTTAGTAATTTAAAAAAATTAAAGAAGATTCAGCTATTTCACTTGCCTATGAATCTGCCCACCTGCCTATTTAATTTTACAATCATATTAACCCATTTAAAAAAGTCTCTCTTTCCCCTGTTGCTATTTGAAAGACTCACATGAACAACACCAGAAAGTGAAGATCCAGTCCTGCAGTTACTTAAGCATACGTGGAGTTTTACTTATGTGAGTAGCCCAAATGAATCTTATGAGACTTTGACATAAGTAAAGTTACATGGTTTTGTAGGATCAGGGGCTAAGCAACTATTCAGGGACAAAGAATACACACAAAGTGCTGTCAAAAAGCCAAAAAACACAAAAGAAATATTTTTTTCTCCAACAGTAATCTTAAATCTTGATCCTGAAAATACACTGAAATCAATTGATTTATAAGCGTTTGCAGGAGTGGGGGCTTGGGTGTCACTTCTAGAAAGTAGGTAAAACATAACTGATTCTTAAGGTGATTATATCCTATAAATGAAGATCTTTACATACTCCTACACCTTTTGAAAACATATCCATATTAACTAAGTAGCCTTACTGCAAATTAATGGTAATTAAATCTACATAAGTGCTTCTAAATTCTGATTCAGGATAACATTCCTGATCTTAACCAAAAAGAACAAAAATATACTTGCAAAGTAGCATAACATATTGTCTAAAGGAAAAATAATTTAAGTTTCCACTGCAACAGTTAGAAACCTGAGAAAACTGTAAATAGATTGGCAATACATTTGACAAAGCATGAGACTTCACAGAAACCAATAGCGGAGACTAAAATTCAGTGCTTTCTGCACCAACTTGTCAGAAGTGCCCAAAAGCTAGGGTTTGGGGTTTTTTTGTTTTGTTTTGTTTTTTTAATGTACTGGATTATTATTTTTTTGTCATCTTGGGCCAGGATACTCATTTTACCACCAGCAGCTTATAAAACCAAATGCAAGTAGACCATGGTCTGTATATCAGCACAGAAACCACTTTAGAAGCTCTGCATTATTTTCATTTTAGAAATGCATCCTATGGAAAGTCCATTTAAAAGCTTAACTGGCAAATGTAGGCTAAAATATTTTGTTTTCCTTCAAAAACTACACCAGATTCCAACCCACAGAGACAGGATTTCCAGTTTATTTCTCTCTACCACATGTACTAAACCCAAAATTATAACATAGGAAAGCGTTGTTAAAAAGTTTTGCAGTAACAGTAAACCTAGAGCAAAGAAATTTACTGTAGGACTCTGTTCCTGATAAGTTTAAAAAACACACACACACACACACACACACACACACACACACACTTCTGTATCCTACAGTAAATACCAGATATTTTAACTGAGAAATTAAGTATTTACCATATAAAGTTTACCTATATTAAAACAAATCCACAGGTAATACTATTCTAATTTTCTTTTCTAAAATTAATGAAATCAGTTCTAGCAATGTATCCATCCTTTGAATGGAACAAACACTAGTACTATCTTTCATGAGAAAAATTCAACACCTCAAAATATTATGCTGAGGCTAAGTTTCAATAACAGTATATGGAATTTTGTATTGTTTCCTGGAATGTGATGATACATTTCTTTGTTTTGTTTTCAAACATTTTAAGGAAAAATAAGAACTGGGTTTATTGTCATCTACCATTATGTGGTACTTATTTACTAGCCACAGTTACTTCAGAATCAACAGTGATTCGGAGCCCGTTGAAATCAACGGGAGTTTTTTTCCATTCTTTGGATCAGCCCCAAAGTGTCTTTTTCCCAGTAATATCTAGAAATATTTTAATATCGCAAATCTGTGATAAACCAAACACTAGTTAAAAAGATGTGATTTTCAGATAATTAAAAGTCTTTTACAGAAAAACCATCTTTACTATACCAAATGGTAGATTTTAAAACAAAATCAGCATTATAATCAGGGTTTTGAGGTGTATTTTCCCTAGTTATTCTCATATTCCTCACCAGTTATTTTCCTATCCCTAAAATGACTTTAATAAACTGTACTTACTTTCTTTACAAGAGACTAAATTGTGGCAAAGCACTGCACAAAAATCCCACAGCCAATGGGGAATCACAGGATACAAAAAAGAACTAGATAAATTCATGGAGGATAGGTCCATCAATGGCTATTTGCCAGGATGGGCAGGGATGGTATCCCTAGCCTCTGTTTGCCAGAAACTGAGAATGGGTGACAGGGAATGGATCACTTGATGATTACCTGTTCTGTTCATTCTCTCTGGGGTACCTGGCATTGGCCACTGTCGGAAGACAGGATACTGGACTAGACAGACCTTTGGTCTGACCCAGTATGACTGTTCTTATGTTCTAATGATCTACTGTTCTTCTGGCTCAAACACCTACAAATAAGCCATACTACAGGCCCTCTGCAACAGAACCATGGAGGAGTGGCTCCACAGTGGACCAAATGCTTCCTGAATCCTGACTCAGCAATGGCATCTATACATCACATCACATCCACGCACACACACAAGTTTGCCTATTTAAAACCAAACAAATTCATATGCTCTTTTAGTGACTTCTAAATAGTATGGTGAAACAGTTAGTAATGGGCACTACAGCAAACCTTCAGACAAAACAGACTTCAGCCAACTTCTAAAACACACTAAACTTTTAAATTTCTCTCATGTTGACAGGAAAACTGCTCCAGATTGTGATGTAGATATGGGCCCTGGTTCTGGGTTAACAGGTGTCTATCTCAGTCGGATAGAATCTGCCACCACCAGCTAGCAAAGTACTAGCAAAGTTGGGAACCTTATCAGCCTCCTCCAATAGATGGCTATTAGGACCAAACTCTCTTAGGTTGTTTAGAAATTTTGCTGGAAAGGCACAAGTGAGCTTCCCTCCCCCATGGAGAAAGTTCTTCATAATTCCCTGCGTAGACTACCAACAGCTTGCTGTTGAGAAGCATAAACTCAGATCAATATTTTGTAACTACTTAGCCGCTTTAATCCATTATTCTCTGTGCCAGGAACCATTCACTTATTTCTGGCTGTCCATGATCATAATTTTCCTCTCCTGCCAGGTGCATAGAGACTAGCAGGTTTAGAACCATTGGATTTCTGTTCGAAGAGAGTACTAGACTGCAGTCTCAAGTCCCAATCACCTCCAACTGAAGTAAATGCAAGTTGGATCCTGTCCTTATTTATACTGAGCACTCTTGAAAACAGATACAGAAGTGTAGGCTAGCTTCTTTGCAGGTGCTTTTCCTTTGCCTAGATCAGATGGAAGTCTGGATAACATATCTGAGGGAACAAAGGGTTGAACTTTATCTTCTTTAGCCTTTGACAGATCATCCTCTATCAGATTTACAATTTGATTATGGTAGCATCTGTGATGGGCTAAGCAGTTTAAGGAAAGAATGTCCCAGGTTCTCTCAGTCTGAGACAGAGGTTAGGGAGGGAGAACAACAATTGTTTTGTTTATACAGTATATACACAAGCCAAATAAGATTGTCCGTATTTCATGTCTCCCTCCATTATACAGCTGATCTTCAAGCTTCTGCTCAACTTCCAAAGGTATAATTCATAATCAGTGTTCTCCACTGGTGGTGGTAACACTGGAAGCTGTAGCATAGATAAGACTTGGATGTTCTTACCATCATGACATTTAATCCTAAGTGTCATCCACACTATAGCGACAAACAGTGGATCTACACCAGTGGAGAATTAGGTCTATGAAGTCTGGTAGCATACATGAGGCTTTGCAGAATCCACAAAACCATCTATAATTTTGTCTAGATAAAAGCTCCAGAAACACAAGGGAATGAAGAGGAAGAAAAAAATATCAATGCTCACTATTTTTAGTTTCTAATAGAAGATTACAGAATGAAAAGCTAAAAAGACTTAGATAACATTAAAAGGGAACATTGTCCATTTAATTTTCATTAATTATACAAGGCATTTTCATTTTTCAAATATACAAAGGGCCACTAAGTTGTATCTTTCAGCCTTATCTTTTATTTTAAACATCCAGTTATATATCTAAAGGAAAAGAGTTCACGACTGCTGGCAGTTCCTCCAGGAGACAATATTAAAAGAACAAATGCAAAAATTGTTCCAATGCAAAGGCAAGACAGGAAGAATAATAAGAAACCAATATGGCCCCATCAGGAGCTTTTTAAATGACCTGAAAATCAAAAAGGAATCCTATAAAAAGTGGAAACATGGACAACTGTTAAGGAGGAGTACAAAAGAACAGCACAAGTATGTAGGGACAAAATCAGAAATTCTAAGGCACAAAATGAGTTACACTTTGCAAGGGACATAAAGGGAATAAGAAGAGATTCTTTAAATACATTCGGAGCAAGATAAAAAGATGAAGGAAAGTGTAGGTCCTCTACTTAGCGGAGAAGGAGAGATAAAACTGATGACACCGAGAAAGCTGAGGTGATTAATGCCTATGTTGCTTCAGTCTTCACTAAAAGGGTTAATTATGACAGATACTCAACACAATTAATATGGACAAACGGGGAAAGGAATGCAAGCCAAAAAGGAAAAGAATGAGTTAAAGAATATTTAGGTAAATTAGATGTATTCAAGACAACAGGGCCCGATGAAATTCATCCTAGGGTACTTAAAGAGCTAGCTGAAGCAACCTCAGAACCATTAGCAATTATCTCAGAACACCTGGAGGATAGGAGAGGTCCCAGAAGACAGGAGAAGGGAAAACATAAGTACCTATCTTTAAAAAGGGAAACAAGACAGACCTAGGAAATTACAGACCAGTCAGCCTAACTTCAATACTTGAAAAGATACTGGAGAAAATTATTAAACAATCAGTTTGTAAGCACCTGGAGGAAAACACAGTTATAACGCATAGTCAGTATGAATTTGTCAAGAATAAGTCATGTCAAACCAACTTAATTTCCTTCTTTGATAGAATTACTGACCTAGTGGATGGGGAAGTAGTAGATGTGATATACCTTGGTTTTAGTAAGGCTTTTGACACAGTTCTGCATGACACTTTCATAAGCAAACTAGGGAAGTGTGATCTAGATGAAATTATTATAAGGTGGGTGCACAACTGGTTGAAAGACCATTCTCAAACAGTAACTATCAATGGTTTGCTGTCAAATTGGGAGAAATATATTTAATGGGGCTCTGCAGGATTAATTCTGGGTCTGATACTATTTAATATTTTCATTGACGACTTGGATAATGGAGTAGAGAGTATGCTTATAAAATTTGCAGATGACACCAAGCTGAGAGGGGTTGCAAGCACTTTGGAAGACAGGTTTAAAATTCAAAATAACAATGGTAAATTGGAGAATTGGTGTGAATTCAACAAGATGAACTTCAATAAAGACAAATGCAAAGTACACTTTGCTTAGGAAGGAAAAATCCAAATGCAAAACTACAAAATGAGAAATTACTGGCTAGGTGGTAGTACTGCTAAAAAGGATCTGTGCGTTATAGTGGACCACAAACTTAGTATGAGTGACCAATGTGATGCAGATGCAAAGAAAGGCTAATATGACTCTGGAGTGAACAAAAGGAGTGTAGTATGTAAGACACAGGAGATAGTTGTCCTGCTCTACTCGGCACTGGTTAATGCTGTATGATTGAAATATGACCATTTATATCAATGATATTGCACTGTTAGACAATTGCAACAAATCTGGTATAAAGTATGTAATGTAAGGTGTCAATGGAAAAGTTGTGATTTCCTAAATAAGAGATTGTCCTGTTTATATGCAGGAATCATTTTTGTGACTGAAATTATAAATATGGGCTATATACCTATATCACCATTGTTTGTTCAACAGCCACAAGGTAGTTTACATCCAGTCTAGCCAGCACATTGTGAATGGACTTTGAGCTTGAGAAGTCATTTCCCCCCACCCACCCCCCATTATCTCTTCCTGCTGATGCCTCAGCCTCCCAAGGGACAATGGCTACTCCCAGTGAGAAATGCCATGTAAGGACATGTGATATGCTCATGTGACCCTGGACTCCATCTTGTGCTTGTAACTTTTCAGACTGGACTGTGAGGTTTATTTGAAACAAAAAATGTCCAGGCACATGGCAAAGGGCATAATAGACCCCTAGAATAACTACATTTTGCCTTTTTCCTCCTCTGATTCTCTGGATTGTGGATTTACAACTAAAAGGAGCATATTGGACTATGGACTGAGGACCTTCCAATCTTTTGGAAGTTACCAAAGACTTTACAAGCCAGCAGTCTCTATAACTTCACTGCTACAAACCTGATATAAGAACACTGCCATTATTGTATGTATATGATCTATTAACCATTTTTAACTCTCTTCTTCCTTTCTTCTATTAATAAACCTTTACATTTTAGTTACTAAAGGATTGGCAGCAGCATGATTATTGGGTAAGGTCTGAGTTATATATTGACCTGGCTAAATGGCTGATCTCTTGAGATTAGAAGGTCCAGTGTCTGGGTGCTGAGATAAGGGCTGGGATGCTTAAGGAGACTGCTTTTCCAGCTTCTTGTTAACCAGTTTGGTGAAACAGAAGTTTATTTTTGTTACTGGCTTGGTATAATCTTATGATAGAATAACCACCAGTGAGTCTGCCCTATTTCTCAGCAGTTTGTCCTGAATCTAGCATTCTCAGCTATGACCCATTGATGCACAAGGACAACTGGTGAGGCCTCAACTGGAGTACTGTGTACAATTCTGGGCACCACAATTTAGAAAGGATGTGAACAAATGGGACGGAGTCCTGAGCAGAGCCACAAAAATGATAAAAGATTTAGAAAACTTGACCTTTAAAGAAAGGTTAAAAAAAAAAAAAAACAGGTCCTGTTTAATTTTGAGTAAAGAAGACAGAGGGGACTGATAAGTCTTCCAATATGTTAAGGGTTGTTATAAAAAGGACGGTGATCAATTGTTCTCCAGGTCCACTGAAGGTAGGACAAGAAGTAATTGGGCTTAATCTGCAGTAAAGAAGATTTAGGTTAGATATCAGGAAAAATTGTCTAACTACACCTCTACCTCAATATAACGCTGTCCTTGGGAGCCAAAAAATCTTACCGTGTTATAGGTGAAACCGCGTTATATTGAACTTGCTTTGATCCACCGGAGTGCGCAGCCCCGCCCCCCCGGAGCACTGCTTTACCGCGTTATAGCCGAATTCGTGTTATATCGAGGTAGCAGTGTATAAGGGTAGTTAAGCTCTGGCTTTCAAGGCAGGCTGTGAAGTCCCCATCATTGGAAACTTTTAAAAACACGCTGGACAAACACCTGTCAGGGATGTTTACTTGGTCCTGTCACAGCACAACAGACTGGACTTGACTTCTTGAAGCCCATCCAGCACTACCATTTCTATGATTCCATATTTACAAGAATACAGTAACTCCTCACTTAGTCGTCCTGTTAACGTTGTTTCGTTATGTTGTTGATCAATTAGGGAACATGCTCGTTTAAAGTTGCGCAATGCTCCCTTATAACATTGTTTGGCAGCCGCCCGCTTTGTCCACTGCTTGCAGAAAGAGCAGCCCGTTGCAGCTAGCTGGTGGGGGCTTGGAACCAGGGTGGACCGGCAGCCCCCCTAAGTTCCCTGTGCAGCAGCTGCCCAGCAGACTACCAATTGCCAGCAGTTCAGCTGTCTCTCCCCCCACTGCCATGTGCTACTCGTACCCTCTGCCTTGGAGCTGCTCCCGGGAGCCTCCTGCTTGCTGTGCGGGGGGGGGCGAAGAAGGGGGCTAAAGTCAGGGTGTCCCCCTCTCCCCTACTCCTGCCCCCACCACCCGCTTACCCCTTCTCCATATAGAGCGGAGGGAGACACAACAGGACTCAGGACAGAGAGAGCTGGCCGCAGCTGCTGTCTCAACTTCCTGATCTTTTTAAAGGCAATGTTCTTAGAGTGTGGTGTCAGCGTATTTAAAGGGGCAATACACATCTCTCTCTCTCTCTCTCTCTCCCCCACAGACAGGATGTGTGTCTGTCTGCCTTGTTGTCTTCCCTCCCTCCATTCATGCTGCCCTCTAGAGTGTGAGGCTACAGTAACAATGGAAATTGGATTCGCTTAACATTGTTTCGCTTAAAGTTGAATTTTTCAGGAACATAACTACAACATTAAGTGAGGAGTTACTGTAGTAGTTTACTGGGGAAAAAAATCCTCTGAAAGTCCTCTCCCTTCATCTTCCTGTATTATCATCTTCTTCAATTGTTCTAATATAAATCCAATCCAGCAAAGGGAATTCATACGGGCAGACTGTAAACACCACATACAATCTATCTTCAGAATAGGGGGCTTAGATCGTAAACTCTTTGGGGCAGATGTTTCTGTATCATCAAGTAGCATGCTCAAATATGGTGGTAGACCAGTAAATCAATCATCTAATCTAATACTTAATAAAATAATTATTAACATTAAGAACTTTATTTTTTTTGCCTAAAAAGGAATTATGCAGATGGTGAAAAGTGCTTGACTGACAGCCCTGAAGACTGAAGTCCTTCTTGTATCCACAGAACAGGTGCAGAGTGGGAAGTGGCAGGACTAGCTTCCTCACACTATTTCAGTGTTGACCTGGAAGGACCACGTTCACTTGCCATGCCATTGAACCCCTGGCCTATCTCTTGTGAATGTCAGCACAAATGACAATTATAGTAGTGATATCTGTGATACCATCATCTCACAATCAACTCACTTTACATGAGAGAGTTTGGTCACTAGCAAACTGAGCTGAATTCAGGTCAGTGACTTTGAGGTGAAAGATTTTGTATCTACATAACCTAAGTCCCCTGCTTAAAAACGTTCATTAAAAATACTTGCAATGAAAAAATTACAAACACTAACACTGCTAGTTAGAAAATGTTAGCCAGATACCATATAAAAACAGATGGTAAGAAGCCAACAGGTCTCCATTCTTTGTCATTATTTTTATTTCATTGCCCTAGCTGCAAATCCTACCTTGACGCCTCAATGTGGCGCAGCAGTGACCCTGGCTGTTCATCAGCGATGGTAGCGGAGTGTATTCTCCAGCAGGTCTAACCATGCTATCAAGGTGTCGGACTGTCAGCCCAGCGAGAGAGTTGCTTCCTCTGTGGAGGGGTGTATAATCCCTCTTTCTGAGGCTGTAAGCTAGTTAAGTTGAAGAGGTAAACGCGCCACTGACAGCCCAGCCAGCGGATGGCAGAAAATAATGGCTAAAACAACAAGGAAAACCAAATCTCAGTTCTCTGCACATCCCTCGATCCCCACTCCGGAGGCAGTGAGGCAGTCGATCGACGAGAGGCTGAAAAGAATCTCAGGTGCCAGGTTGCTAAAAGCAAACCGGACAACTCTCTCAGTGTGCACTTATAACTGCAGAACACTGACAAGGGAGGAATCGATAAACCATCTCATGGAGGAAAAGGCAAAAACAGCCTGCGATGTGCTGGGTGTTTGCAAAACACGACAAAAGAAGGAGATGGAGGTCAGCTGGAGGGATGGAAGCACAGTCATTTTAGGAAAAGGAGAAGGCACGAGGACAGTTGGAGGAGTCGGATTCATCATAAACAAGGAATGGTCTTCGAAAATGGTCTCATGCCATTTGAAGTCATCACGTATCGGGGTGCTTTACCTCCGAAAGAGCACCCTCAAAATCATCCAGATCTATGCTCCCACAAGTGCATGTGAAAATGATGATGTGGAAGGATTCTATCAGGAGCTGGAGGAAACCCTCACTCAGAATTCCACATATACGATTGCGATGGGAGATTTTAACGCCAAGGTTGGAAGAGGGAGAGAAGACGAAAAGTTCATAGGAAGGTACGGTATCGGAGAATGAAACCCGTGTGGAGAACGACTAGCTATATTGGCAGAGACGAGGAGAAGGTTCATTGGTAACACCTGGTTCTGAAAGAAGGCCAACAGGAGATGGACTTGGATTACATCGAACATGAAGACAAAGAATGAAATCGATTATTTTCTGATCAACAGACGACGCATTGTGCAGGATATTTCAGTAGTGCCATCATTTAACATCGGTAGTGATCATCGCCTACTGAGAGCCAGACTCACGTTCACTGTGAAGGTGGAGAAAAAGGCACTGTGTATGGCGAACAGAAGGCACCAACCGGTAGCTTTCGATGAGGAAATCCTGAAGGAAAACATTTCCAGGGAAGACTGGAGCCTCAAGGATAGAGAATCAGTAACCAATCGAACAGAGATGGAGGCAATCTGCAGGGATTTCTATACCCAGCTTTTTGCATCCCGTATAAACATCCCAATGCCATCACTTTAACAAACCGATGAACACATACTCCCGGTTCTCATCAGCGAAGTCTGTCATGCAGTCCATCAAATGAAAGAGGGGAAGGCTCCAAGCAAGGACGGTCTGACAGCGGAAGTGCTTAAGGCAGGAGGTCAGGAACTCTGGAAAGCTCTCGCCCAAGGTTCGGCCGTTACCTGGAAATCCAGAAGATACCGTCCAGTTGGAAAGAGTCCAATACCATCTTGCTCCATAAGAAAGGCGATTGAGAAAAATCTAAAGAACTATCGCCCGATCTGCCTGCTTTCGCATGTCTATAAATTGTTCACCAAAATAATAACAAATCGACTGTTGCGAAACCTGGATGAACAGCAACCTAGAGAGCAGGCCGGTTTTTGAAGAAGTTACAGCACGATAGACCACATCTTCACTCTAAACCAACTATTAGAGCGTTCAAGGGAATACAAGTTCCCTTTGTGCATTGCCTTCGTGGAGTACGAGAAGGCGTTTGATAGCATGGAGACTAACACCATTCTTGAAGCTCTTTCAGAACACAGCATCAGCGCAAAATATATCACATTATTAAAGGAAGCGAACTCTGGCCGCAGCACGGATATATCGCTGTTCGATACTCCCCTCCAGAAAGGTGTGAAACAAGGAGATACAGTTTCACCAAAATTATTCACAGCCTGTCTTGAATTGGTCTTTCGACGAGCAGACCTGAAAGGCAGGATTAATATCAACGGCGAGCGGCTAAACCATCTCAGGTTCGCAGACGATATAGTGCTGATAGCCAAAAATACAGTCCAGTTTGAGAGACTGCTTAAAGAACTGAACGCGAAAAGTAGTCAAGTCGGATTAAAAATGAACCAGTCGAAAATGAAATATATGAGATCAGATGTTCTGCCAAGAACCCAAATAACTCTTGGAGGAGAGCAGATCCAAGAGGTTGACAAATACGTTTATTCGGGCCAGGAAGTCAACATGCGCCACAATCAGAAAGGCGAACTGTCACGCAGAAAAAAAGCTGGATGGTGCGCATTCAACGACATCAGGGACATCCTCCAAGGAAAGATCAGCAAAACAACTCGTGCGAATCTTTTTAACTCGACCATGCTTCCAGCGGTGCTATATGGCAGCAAAACATGGTCGCTAACGAAGACTGAAGAACATCAACTGTCTGTCACACAGAGGACGATGGAACGAACATTTTTGGGCATTTCGCTCCGCGATCACATCCCCAATGAAATAATTAGGCAGCAGTGTGGAGTGCGAGATGTTGTTGTTGAAAGCAGGCTCAGCAAAATGCGGTGGGCGGGACATGTGGCCCGACTCAGTGACAACAGATGGACTGCAGCTATATCTGAGTGGTATCCACGAGAACTGAAACGGCCACGCGGTTGGCCTCCAAAGAGGTGGGATGATTTCCTAACAAGGAGATATGGACAAGCATGGCGAAGGATGGCCAGAGCGAGAGAAGATTGAGCCGATCACAACACGTCTTCCAATCTTAACTGATGAAGGACCGACAGTCTACGCAGTATTTTCTGCCTTAAAAACAGGAACCATCAGAACTTTGATAAGTAGACTCAGAGAAGTCATTATGTCAAGTACTTCTCTCTGATGAAATGATAGTTCTTAATTTTCTCTAGCAATGAAGCAGAGATTCTTCTTCTTCTATGGCAGGGGTGGTCAACCTGTGGCTCCGGAGCCACATGCGGCTCTTTAGAAGTTAATATGCAGCTCCTTGTATAGGCACTGACTCCGGGGCTGGAGCTACAGGAGCCAATTTTCCACTGTGCCAGAGCGTGCTCAATGCTCAACCCCGGGCTCTGCCACAGGCCCTACCCCCACTCCACCCCGAGCCTGCCATGCCCTTGCTCCTCCCCCTCCCCCTCCCCCCAGAGCCTCCTGCATGCCACAAAACAGCTGACCAGGAGGTGCGGGAAAGGAGGGGGAGGCACTGATCGGCAGGGCTGCCGGTGGGCGGGAGGCACTGGGAGCAGGCGGAGCTGATGGGGGGCTGCTGACCTATTACTGTGGCTCTTTGGCAATGTACATTGGTAAATTCTGGCTCCTTCTCAGGCTCAGGTTGGCCACCCCTGCTCTATGGCAAGGCTACTCTTTTGCCACCAATATATGCACAGCACTGACACATGTTTCTATTATGTCAGAGCTCAAATCCTTTCCACAATATCAATATTGCATGCACCGTAAGCACAAATCTAATGGGAGAAGGGACAAAATAAACTTTTTCATCAAGATCTATGGACAATTAAAAATCAAATGGAATCCTGGCACTCCAAAATAGACAATCTCCACCGTGGAAGAAAAAAATCTACATGAAGAGGCATGACAGAGCCTGTCTACAATTCAAATGTAACCAAATCAGGAAAACCAGTTAGAAAAATAATATTCAAATCTGTTTCTCTCTTGTACCTGTAGTATGGACTAACCTACAGAACTCCAAGCAAGAAAGCAAACACAGACAACAACATTGAATTATCCACCATATTCCTTGAAAAACTGAAAGTTTCGTTTATTTTATGAGGGTTTGAGGGGGTTTTATAATATGAGGATTTGAAGGGTTTTTTTGGGTACCCCCATTTATAAACAAGCTTCTTGAAAAATAATCAAGACCTGTAACTCTCAAAATTTTCTGAGGCAGAAAATTCCTTTTATATTTAAAAAAAAAATCAAAAATGTATTTACATTCATGCCAGGAATAATCCATGTACTTCGTGGACTCCTCCTCTTAAAGAGAATCTTCACTAAAGACATACCTACACTTTGGGTACGTCTACACTACGGGATTAATCTGAATTTATATAATTCGAATTTGGGAAACAGATTGTATAAATTCGATTGTATGCGGCCACACTAAGCACAATAATTCAGCGGTGTGCGTCCATGTACCGGGGCTAGCGTCGATTTCTGGAGCGTTGCACTGTGGGTAGCTATCCCATAGTTCCCGCAGTCTCCCCTGCCCATTGGAATTCTGGGTTGAGATCCCAGTGCCTGATGGGACCAAAACATTGTCGCAGGTGGTTCTGGGTACAGCCTCACCCCTCCCTCCCTCCCTCCCTGCATGAAAGCAACGGACGGCAGACAACCATTTCGCGCCTTTTTTCCCTGGGTGAACACTGCAGACTCCATACCACGGCAAGCATGGAGCCCGCTCAGCTCAAGACAGCAGTCATGAACATTGTAAATACCTCGCGCCTTATCGTGCAGTTTATGCTGAACAAGAACCTGGAAAACCAGGCGGAGAGGAGCAGGCAACAGCAGCGCGGCGACGACAGTGATGAGGATATAGACATGGAATTCTATGGAACCGCGGAACCTGGTGCTTTGGAGATCATGCTGTTAATGGGGCAGGTTATAGGCATGGAACGCCAATTCTGGGCCCGGGAAACAAGCACGGACTGGTGGGACCGCATAGTGTTGCAGGTGTGGGACGATTCCCAGTGGCTGCGGAACTTTCGCATGCGTAAGGGCACTTTCATGGAACTTTGTGACTTGCTTTCCCCTGCCCTGAAGCGCCAGAATACCAGGATGAGAGCAGCCCTCACAGTTGAGAAGCGAGTGGCAATAGCCCTGTGGAAGCTTGCAACGCCAGACAGCTACCGGTCAGTCGGGAATCAATTTGGAGTGGGCAAATCTACTGTGGGGGCTGCTGTGATGCAAGTAGCCAAAGCAATCACTGAGGTGCTGCTACACAAGCTAGTGACTCTGGGAGATGTGCAGGTCATAGTGGATGGCTTTGCTGCAATGGGATTCCCTAACTGTGGTGGGGCGATAGATGGAACCCACATCCCTATCTTGGCACCGGAGCACCAAGGTACCCAGTACGTAAACCACAAGGGGTACTTTTCAATGGTGCTGCAAGCACTGGTGGATCACAAGGGACGTTTCACCGACATCAACGTGGGGTGGCCGGGAAGGGTTCATGATGCTCGCGTCTTCAGGAACACTACTCTGTTTAAACGGCTGCAGCAAGGGACTTACTTCCCAGACCAGAAAATAACCGTTGGGGATGTTGAAATGCCAATAGTTATCCTTGGGGACCCAGCCTACCCCTTAATGCCATGGCTCATGAAGCCATACACAGGCAGCCTGGACAGGAGTCAGGAGCTGTTTAACTACAGGCTGAGCAAGTGCAGAATGGTGGTAGAATGTGCATTTGGCCGTTTAAAAGGTCGCTGGCGATCGCTACTAACTCGCTCTGACCTCAGCCAAAGAAATCTCCCCATTGTTATTTCTGCTTGCTGTGTGCTCCACAATCTCTGTGAAAGTAAGGGGGAGACCTTTATGGCAGGGTGGGAGGCTGAGGCAAATCGCCTGGCTGCTGATTACGCGCAGCCAGACTCCAGGGCGATTAGAAGAACACACCAGGAAGCGCTTTGCATCAGAGAAGCTTTGAAAACCAGTTTCATGACTGGCCAGGCTACAGTGTGAAAATTCTGTTTGTTTCTCCCTTCATGAAAACCAGCCCCCTTTATTGACTCATTCATTCTCTGTAAGCAACCCACCCTCCCCCCAGCTTTCTTTCAAAGGAAATAAAGTCACTATCGTTTAAAAATCATGTACTCTTTATTAAGTGATTATAAACATAGGGAGAGAACCAAGAAGGTAATCTGGGTGAGGTTTGGGAGGAGGATATGAGGGAAGTATAAGGCCACTGCTCAAATTCAATATAATGACAGCCTTTTGGTTGGGCTGTCCACTGGGGTGGAGTGGGAGGGTGCACGGAGCCTCCCCCCCCCGCGTTCTTACACGTCTGGGTGAGGAGGATATGGAACATGGTGAGGGGGGAGGGAGGTTATACAGCAGCTGCAGTGGCACTCTGTCATCCTGCTGCCGTTCCTGAAGCTCCACCAGACGCCGGAGCATGTCCGTTTGGTCACGCAGCAGCCCCAGCGTTGCAGCCTGCCACCTCTCATCTCGAGCGTCCCTCAAGACCTCACGTTCACTGGCATCTTTCCTAAATTTAGATACAGTGTCCTTCCACTCATTCAAATGAGCTCTTTCATTGCGTGTGGATTCCATTATTTCTGTGAATATGTCGTCTCGTGTCCTCTTTCTACGACGCCTTATCTGAGATAGCCTTCGGGACGGAGGAGGGAGGCTTGAAAAATTTGCAGCTGCTGTAGGGAGGGTTGAAAAAAAGGAATGAATTTTTTAAATTGATACATTTTACAGAACAATACTTATACTCTTTCATGGTGAAAAACACTATTCACATTACATAGCACATGTGATTTCAGTACAAGGTCGCATTTTCCATCTTAATATTGAGTGCCTGTGGCTTTGGTGTTAGAGATCACGGACGCAGGTCCGGGCAACAGAATTCAGCTTGCAGGCAGCCATGGTAAGCCATTGTCTTTCGGCTTCTGCGCCCTCCTTTCCCACATACCAAGCAAAGCCTGTTGACTGCTGCGGTTTTCCTGTTTAACCTTCAGCAGCAGAAAACAAACTAACCCCCCCACCATCCAATTCTCTGGGATGATCGCTGTATCCCTCCCTCCACCGCGTGGCTGGTAACAGGGAAGATCCCTGCAGAAACCAAACTAACCCCCCTGCTTCCCCCCTCCCGCTATGAATTCCCTGGGATGATCAATGTACCCCTCCCCCGACCGCGTGGCTGGTAACAGGGAAGATCCCTGCTAGCCAAACGCGAAAAGCTCTGGGCCAATTTCCCCCCCCGCCCCCCCGCACTTGGCTAACTGCAGGGAAGGATTTCTTCTCAGCCACAGGCAAACAGCCCAGTAGGAACGGCCACCTCTGTCCCCTTAATTAAATTCCCGTATTTCAACCAGGTTACCATGAGCGATATCACTCTCCTGAGGATTACACAGCAAGATAAAGAACGGATGTTGCTTGAATGCCAGCAAACACCGGGACCATACGCTGCCAGGCTTTGTCAGGCAATGATACCAGATTACTTGCTGCAAGCATGGCGTGGTCAAGTGTCCTACCATGGAGGACGGAATAAAGCAGCACTGCCCAGAAACCTTGTGGCAAGGCTTTTGGAGTACCTCCAGGAGAGCTTCATGGAGATGTCCCTGGAGGATTTCCGCTCCATCCCCAGACACGTTAACAGACTTTTCCAGTAGCTGTACTGGCCACGAATGCATCCCAAGTCCTCAGGGCAAATTAATCATTAAAAAACGCTTGCTTTTAAACCATGTTTTATATTTTAAAAGGTAAACTCACCTGAGGTCCCTTCCATGGGGTCATGGTCTTGGCTACTGGCTTGGGAGGGTACTTCAGTCAGGCTGAGAAAAAGATCCTGGCTGTTGGGGAGAACGGAGTGCTGGGTGCTCTCTGCAAGCTCGTCCTCCTCCTCCTCTTCCCCATCCGCAGAATCCTCAGGTGTAGAGACTATCCCCGACCCGGATTCCATGATCACAGGTGGGGTAGTGGTGGCGGCCCCCCCTAGAATTGCATGCAGCTCGGCGTAGAAGCGGCATGTCCGCGGCTCTGACCCGGAGCGACCGTTTGCCTCCTTTGTTTTTTGATAGGCTTGTCTGAGCTCCTTGACTTTAACGCGGCACTGATCTGAGTCCCTAGTGTGGCCTCTCTCCATCATGCCCTTGGAGATTTTTTCAAAAGTTTTGGCATTTTGTTTTTTCGAACCAAGTTCTGCTAGCACTGAATCCTCTCCCCATATAGCGATCAGATCCTGTACCTCCCGTGCGGTCCATGCTGGTGCTCTTTTTCGATTATCAGCCTGCATGGTTACCTGTGCTGATGAGCTGAGGTATCTGTGGTATCTGTGGTCACCTGTGCTCTCCACGCTGGGCAAACAGGAAATGAAATTCAAATTTTCCTGGGGCTTTTCCTGTCTACCTGGTCAGTGCATGCGAGTTCAGATTGCTGTCCAGAGCGGTCACAATGGTGCACTCTGGGACAGCTCTCGGAGGCCAATACCATCGAATTGCGGCCACACTAACCCTAATTCGAATTGACAAAATCGATTTTGGCGCTACTCCGCTCGTCGGGGTGGAGTACAGAAATCGATTTTAAGCGCCCTTTATTTCGAACTAAATGGCTCCGTTGTGTGGACGGGTGAAGGGTTAATTCGAATTAACGCTGCTAAATCCGAATTAAAGTCATAGTGTAGACCAGGCCTTTGAAGGCTTTAACAGTATAGCTATATTGCATGGGCAAAGGATTCCTAGTGTGGAAAAGATTATACTGGCAAAACTTGGCTTTTGCTGGGATAGCTTACTCTAGCCCCCCCAAACAAAATAAACTAGATCAACAAAAGTGCAGTTTTGCCAATATAACTGCATCTACTCTATGGGATTTTGCCAGCACAGCTATATTGGTCACAAATCAACTTCAACACACTCCTGACCAACATAATTATGCTAGCAAAAACTTGGTAGTACAGATCTGGTCTTTGCTTTTGGAACCATACATTATGCCTTGAAAAACATTTGAACTAAACGCCACACTAGATTCTAATATCCAGGATAAAATGCGTCTGTTTATTTCCTTAAATGTATAGCTCAATTAGGCTTTCACTAGGTTTTATACTCTGGCCCAGTTATGTTGTATTTAATTCTACAATGTTATCCTAATGACCCAGCTGTTTTAAGACATGATCAAAAATGTGTGCAACATCCTTTATAACCCAGTACAATTCTTCAGTTCTATATACTGTTTGTCATATTATATACACCATACTTTATTAAGATGACCGCATCCCTCCACACAATTCTGGAACAATTTATCATTTCTTAATTTTTCAGGAGGTAACAGGACTATCTCTTTATGTAGTTATTTTCATTTTAGAACATCTATTAGTTAAGTTCTTATTCGAAAACTTCAGAGAGCTATTCCTTTATATATGTATACCTTTTATAACAATGTTCATAGTTTTTGATACTGAAAAATTTGTTTTTATTTTCAAATAAAAACAATATTTTAAATATAAAAAATACAAAATTTAGAAAATATATTTACATGGCACATGAAGGCTTATAAACCTGTTCATTCTTTTACAGAAAAAAATTACTACTGTATTCAAGAGGACCTGCCCACACATAGAAACTGCAAGATCATGCCCAAATGACTTCTCACTCCTCCCTACTTTATGAAATGTAAACCAAGGCCTGAATCCTACACAAATTTGTATGCATGTTTCACTTTACTACCATGAGCTGTCCCACTGGCTTCAATGAGACCACTCATGATAACAAGTTTAAACAAATGCAGAAGTGTTTGCAGGATCCACATTTAAGAGTATCAGATTAGAGTCAACAATACCTTTGACAAAATCAGTGTGGATTTGTCTGTTTTGTTTTAAATCTAAGGATTCATCTATTTTATTTTGATTGAGGGCTGCTTTTTTGTTTTAATATTTCATACTTGGCATATTTATAAATTTTTGGTAATTTTACTAGAGTGACATTGAATCAAACAGAGCTATTTGCATTCACCATTTATCCAACTGTTCATCTTATAATATGGTTAATCATTCAACAGTGACTGCTTCTGATTCTGAGACCACCAACTAAAATTTTAAGATTAGCTTTCATTTCCATGCTGGTAATAAAAGCATCATAGGAAACAAAAAAATTCCTAAGGACCATATGTGCTCTAACGCTAGTGCAAGAATTGGACTTCTACTGAGCAGGAAGTCTCTGTAACAAAAGCATTAGTCCTAATACAACAAATGGAAAACTTATGTCTAAGGACTTACCTTCACTGCAACAGTTACCTCAAGTTAGTACACTGGAGCTTAGCTCAAGTGAGAGTGACCACATTGTGAAACAACATTGGAGCTACACAGAATGACTGAATTAGAAGCACAGAGTGATTGGATTAGCAGCCAACAGGGAGCTGTAACTAGAATAGGGTGAATTTTTTAGTGCAAATAGTTTTTTCACGGAAAAAACGCAGATTCTGCACGACCAAACAATTTGCGAATTCAGGTCAATTTTGGCAAATTGTTTCCATCAAATAAAGAAATTGAATGTCAAAATGGTTCATTTTTAATTTTTTTGTTTTGGAAAGAAGTTTCATTTTGGAATTCCCTTACTTTTATTAAAAAAAAAGAAAAAAAAACCATTTAACCACCCAAAACATTTTGTTCAACCCCAAACAAATTTTTCAACTGTTGTTTCAATGAGAAATCTGACAAGTTTCTGTTCTGGTTCCATCTTAAACTGAACGTTTTGATTTTTCAGTTAGGCCACCAAACTGAAAAATCAGTTAATTACTGAGATTTAGTCACAACTTGAGCTGCTATATCCCCACTGCATTATTAGCTCCAGCATCAGCAGCACTTCATACCCCCTTACCTAGTTCAAGTTTACAATGCCACTTAATTTGAGCTAGCAATGTGTGTGGGGACAGGAGTCAGGTTAATAGTAAAACTCAAGTTTATAGCTTGAGCTAACAATGCAATGATGACAAGCCTCAAGAGTGAACAGCAGTACATGTCAGTATGTGAGTAACACAGTACTGTGTAAAAGGCAGGATCGAAACTTCTTAAAAGCTATTTAACTACAGACAAACTTAAAAATTTATAAACCCGGTATCTGTTATTTCATAAAATTTATACTGTTGAGTTAATGAGACGACAAAGCAAAATGAAATATCCTAACTGTCTGAAGGTTTGATTGCATTACTTTCCATACATCTATCTATACATGAAAGCATAGAGGAGGACAGAAAATTTAAATATTCTCCTTTTACCTACGTTACTGAGAGAACAGCTTGTTATGACTTGTCTAGTACATACTAGAAGAGCTGAATAAATGCTTTCTGGAATATATTGCTTTCTAATCAGAGTACAAAGACAATGGTATCAAATACAAAAAATTGAACATATAACCAAGGTGACTCGATTTCAAAGGGACTTGGGCATTTTAAAGGACTAGACCAGTAAATGCCATTTAATGGTGACAAAAAACTAAGCTAAGCCAGTACAGAAAGCAACAGACAGAAGAAACTGCCATGTGGAAACCCTCCCCTTCCCAAACCCCACCCCCCCAAAAAAAAAAAAAAAAGTTTTGGTCCAGAACCTACAAATACTTATGGACATGCTTAACTGAAGGCAAAGGGATTACTTGGTTACACTTCACCAGGCCCGTAAGTGTTTTGGGGGGCTTAATGTGGAATAGTGTTGAAGCTATAGGCCTGGTCTACACTACGAGTTTAGGTCGACTTTAGCCGCGTTAAATCGACTTAAGCCTGGACACGTTTACACTACGAAGCCCTTTCTTTCGACTTAAAGGGCCCTTTAAACCGGTTTCTTAACACCACCTCGACAAGGGGATTAGCGATAAAATCGGTCTTAGGGGGTCGGAATTGGGTTAGTGTGGACGGAATTCGACATTATTGGCCTCCGGGAGCTATCCCACAGTGCTTCATTGTGACCGCTCTGGACAGCACTCATCTCAGATGCACTGGCCAGGAAGACAGGAAAAGCCCCGCGAACGTTTGAATTTCATTTCCTGTTTGCTCAGCGTGGAGAGCACAGGTGACCATGCAGAGCCCATCAGCACAGGTAACCATGATGGAGTCCCAGTCCCAGGATCGCAGAAGAGCTCCAGCCTGGACCGAACGGGAGGTACGGGATCTGATCGCCATCTGGGGAGATGAAGCAGTGCTCGCCGAACTCCGAAGCAGTAAAAGAAACGGCAAAACATTAGAAAAGATCTCCAAGGCCATGAAGGACAGAGGCCATAACAGGGACACACAGCAGTGCCGTGTGAAAATTAAGGAGCTAAGGCAAGCCTACCACAAAGCCAGAGACGCAAACGGAAGGTCCGGGGCTGAGCCGCAAACATGCCGCTACTACGAGGAGCTGCATGCCATTCTAGGGGGTGCAGCCACCACTAGCCCAAGCGTGTGCTATCAGTCCCTCGCTGGAAACAGGGAAGCGGGTTCGGCGGACGAGGAAGATGAGGATGGAGAGAACATAGATAGCTCACAGCAGCAAGGAAGCGGAGAAACCAGTTACCCCAACAGCCAGGATATGTTTGTCACCCTGGACCTGGAACCAGTAACCCCCGAACTCACCCAAGACCCTGAGGGCACACAGGGGACCTCTGGTGAGTGTACCTTTGTAAATATTACACATGGCTTAAAAACAAGCGTGTTTAATGATTAATGATTAATTTGCCCTGGCAATCGCGGCCAGTACAGCTACTGGAAAAGTCTGTTAACGTGTATGGGGATGGAGCGGAAATCCTCCAGGGACATCTCCAGAAAGCTCTCCTTCATGTACTCCCAAAGCCTTTGCAAAAGGTTTCTGGGGAGGGCTGCCTTATCCCGTCCGCCATGGTAGGACACTTTACCACGCCAGGCCAGTAGCACGTAGTCTGGAATCATTGCATAACAAAGCATGGCAGCGTATGGTCCCGGTGTTTGCTGGCATGCAGACAACATCCATTCCTTATC
>NW_020664463.1:17367628-17426954 GCF_002925995.2 Terrapene triunguis | reverse complement strand
GTACAGGGAATTAAAATCAAGAAAGGTGGCTTTGCATCAGGGAGAAACACAAACAACTGTCACACAGAATGGCCCCCCCCCCAAAGATTGAACTCAAAAGCCTGGGTTTAGCAGGAGGGAGGGGGGAAGCAAATGAATACAGAATAAATCTATTTTTTACATCTTAAGACGACGGTGCAGCATGACTGATAGCCCTTGGCATTTTCTGGGTGCTTGGCAGCAAATACTGGGCGCTTGGCAGTTAGCCTTCAGGTCTATTGCACCATCTGATACCCACTGCAGTATGACAACGACGGATACCAGTCATAATATACTATCTTCTGCCCAAAAGGCAAGGGGTTGCTGCTGTGTAGCAATCTAGCCCCACGACTGCCAGCCCCATGTCTGCCAGCACCCAGATCGCCATCGGCCTCTTCTGGGTGCTTAGCAGACAATACTGGGCACTTGGCAGAAAATAGCATACTACGACTCTGCTAACGTTCAATGATCCAACAGGGCGCATGGCAGAAAATAGCATACTACGACTGATAACCATCATTGTCTGCCCGGGTGCCCATGATCGACAGCCACTGCAGTACGACGACGACGGTTACCAGTCGTAATAAACCATCTTCTACCAAAAGGCAAGGGGCTGGTGCAATGCAGCCCCACGGCTGCCAGCCCCACAGCTGCCAGCACCCAGATCGCCAATGAAGGCTACCAGTCATGCTGCACCGTCTACCGCCAAAAGGCAGTAAGCTGCTGCTGCTGTTTAGCAATGCAGTCCCACGTTTGCCGGCACCCGGAAGACATATGGTGACGGTGAGCTGAGCGGGCTCAATGCTTGGCGTGGTATGTTGTCTGCACAGGTAACCCAGGTAAAAAGGCGCGAATCTATTGTCTGCCGTTGCTGTGACGGCGGGGGAGGGGCCTGACACAATGTACCCAGAACCCCTCGCGGCACTGCTTTGCATCATTCGGGCATTGCGATCTCAACCCATAATTCTAATGGGCGCCGGAGACTCCGGGAACTGTGGGATAGGTACCATAGTGCAATGCGCCGGAAGTCGACGCTAGCCTCGGTACTGTGGACGCGGTCCGCCGACTTCATGCACTTAGAGCATTTTATGTGGGGACACACACAATCGGCTGCATACAACCGGTTTCTATAAAACCGGCTTCTATAAATCCGACCTAATTTTGTAGTGTAGACATACCCATAAACTCAACAGTGCCATCTTCAGTCCTGGTGACCTAATCATCATTATTCCAGTAGTATCCACCTTAATTTAAGTGCCATCCACACAATCTAACCTAAACATTCATAATCTAAGAAACCAAGCAATATACAAAAGAGTGAAAGAGAGGAATAAAACATACAATCACACATACTTTTTAAAAAATAAGGAAAATAAATAATCCTTAAGAGACTCTTACCCTAGCCAAAATTAGTTGGGTAACTTCCTGTAGGCATCTTGACAAAAGTGGGTCTTGAGAGATGTGAAGCATCAGTGTAAAATACTTCGGGTAAATATGTTCAAACAGATGTTCCCTATTGCAATGTCGCAGAGGGCCAGCTTTCCAAAATGAACACACCCAACACATTAAGAAAAGTCCCTACATAAATCCACTGACACCTAATGGAAGCACAGGCAATGGTCCCAGTAACATGTCACAGCTCTCAAAATTAGTATTTTTCTGACCCGATCCTTTTCCTAACTAAGAGTTTGCTTTTAGGGCATCCTTTCCCATCTCAATATGCACACATGCTTTGTTTCCAATGAAGAGAATAAAACTGTTAATATTGTTGCCTTTTTTCTAAACTGTGGTCTATGGACCACTAAGGGTCTGCAGTTTGCTGGCTGATAACATGATGCTGGCTCTTCTCCATTTCTATTGGGGCTACTGTTGTATAAAAGGAAAAAGAGGAAACAGAAGCCATCATAGCAGCCATTGCCACCTGTGGAACTGGAAATGCCAGCTAGTGGTAAAAGAATATCCGTGGGCCATGGGAAAAAGAAACAAGGCAATCAGGCATGCTCACAGAAGGGACCTGAGCAACAAAGAAGTACATGCAGAGGGAGAAGAGAAATCCAGGTGGCAGAAGGAATGGGCAGGGGACAAAAGGAAAGAGAAAATAGATTTTGGGACAGAAAGAAACAAAAGTAAGAGCAAGAGTAGACAGTGTGATTAACTCTCTCATAAAGGACAACACAATATTGCACTAAAGACACCTAAAAATAATTTCCTAATATTACTTTCATGTATAAGCAGCTGATATATTTGCCACAGTGACATTATGGAATTGCAATTCAGAAAGGTAGTGTTCTTGGCGACAAGTTCTCTACTAAGATGTGGGCTGCAACATGAATGAGTTGTCTTATATTTGACTACACCTGAAAGTCTGAATGGATTAGCCCTAAAATCACACTACATTATTAGGAATTTAAGGGTCATCAAGCCACATATCCTTGGAAAAGTCGCTTTACACAGATAGAGCCATTGTTGTAGCCTCAACCTTTCCAGACTATTTTCAGGAGTCCGATTTGTCTTGTGTACCAAGTTTCACCTCACTTAAAAGCTACTTGCTTACAAAATGCTTATAAAACTACCAAAAAGTGTCACTATTACTGAAAAATTGCTTACTTTTTCATTTTTACCATACAATTATAAAATAAAACAATGGGAATAATAATATTGTACTTACATTCCAGTATATAGAGCAGTATAAACAACAGGATGGATAAAAATCAATTATTTAAAAAAAAATAAACAAAAAAAATCCCATTTTTTATTTAAATCAGATTTTTTTGATAATTAAAACCTTTTCCCTCAAAAAGAATTTTAAGATACATTATAGCTCAAAGATATCTCATCATGGAATAGGGATTATAAATTCTAATTCTACAGTATGAGACAATATATTCACGTACTGTTTAAGAAAAGTTTTGTAAATGAGTTCCAATAGTTCATGGATTAGGGACCCAATCTTATGGGGCTCCAGGGGCTTCTGTACAGATTATTTAGGTTAATCTTTCTAACTACCCAATGGGACTCAGGGCTCAGTCTAGAAGATACCACCAGAGATGCTTAGTTTTGCAGTTCTTAAACTGTGTATTTGTGTCTCCAGAGATAACATGCTTGTTAACAGCAAAAAAAATTTTAAATAAATAAATAATATAGAGAGGTGGAAAATAACAGACCTCAACCCTATTGTCCCTCTGCAGATTTGTGTACACAGAGTCAATCCCTTACCTCTCTCTAAAAGTGCAAAGTTTCAAAAAGTTCAATGAATAGAAGATTGTTGGGGGCAGAACAGATCTGGACAAGGAGAAGAAGTCTGGAGATAAATGTGAGAAGGAAGGGACAGGCAGTAGAATCAAAAGTAAAACTGTTTGAGCAGCATATTCCAGAAGTCTTGAGGTCTCTCTGAGTGGAGACTTCCTTGATTTGAGATCTACCATACCATTCTCTCACTAGAAGGGAAAGCCTATAATGGCAGCAGGCCGTAAAAGAGACCCAGTTTGGGAATAAGAACCATTCCAGAAATATATGTTTGTTGATGATGTTTTAAAGAAAGTGAGACCAGTACACTGGAAGTCACTTAAGCACTTGGATTCAGAGACTGTTGAAGTGATAATCTGCCTTTTAACAGTAGTAGCTTCTTCTGCCAGTATAGAAAGAATATTTTCTTCCTTTGGACTAATTCGTTCCAAATTGAGAAATCATTTGGGTCCTGAAAAAAGCAGAAAAGCTTGTTTTTCTGTTCCAGATTATGAACAAACAGAAAAATTAAGGTGAAGACGACTGAGTTAACTGCAGAAGCCAATATTTTAAAGTTTCTCATGTTGACCTGGCTGACATAGTCGATTTAATTTTTGTTGTTGTTTTTTAATATTTCATTATAAACAATTTTAATAAAAACACGATTAAAAAAACTTGAATGTTTAAATTCAAAAATTCATATGCTTGTTTTGTTAAAATATTATGTTTGCTGTTGAAGAAAAATATCCAGAATACATAATGTTGTTGTTTTAATTAAATAAAACAATTTTAAATGTCTGTCTGGTGATGTTAAATAACTATATGGAGATATACCTATCTCATAGAACTGGAAGGGACCCTGAAAGATCATCGAGTCCAGCCCCTGCCTTCACTAGCAGGACCGAGTAGTGATTTTTGCCCCAGATCCCTAAGTGGCCCCCTCAAGGATTGAACTCACAACCCTGGGTTTAGTAGGCCAATGCTCAAACCACTGAGCTATCCCTCCCCCAATGTTCTCTTAATACAGCATGGAAAGAAAATCCTCCAAATATTAATGATTAACCTGTTGAATTGGTGATATTTATGAAGTCATTGGCAGGTGAACTATCTGCTTCAATTACCTTTGGTAAATGAAATAACCAAACAATCATTCATTTTCTTATATAGCGGTAAAACTAATCTGAAAAGTTTTCAAAATAAATCACTTTAAAAATGTATAGTGTGTATCTTCTAAAAATGAAACGTACATCTCTGAGTTGTGAGGAATATGTATTAAGGTTATAACAACCAACAAGAATGCACTTTTATATAAAAATCCATGAGTAAATCGAGTCTTCCTGACTAGTGATTTAAATCATGATTTAAATCAAATCCACCCCGTAAACAAGTAATTGTCTGTAGGAAATTTTAATTTGTACTGACTGTGTTAGTGCTTTTTATGTAGCTTGCTGTAAAACCAGGCAAATATCTAGATGAGTTGTTGTATCCCCTGGAAGACCTCCGAGTACCCCCAGGGGTAAGTGTACTCTTGGTTGAGAACTAGTGGACTAAAAGGTCTCAAACCCTGTCTCCTTGTTCAGCACTAAACACATCATCAGCATTCTATAACAATAGTTTTACAACCTCTGGATTTTATTTAGGATCTCAAAGTCAGATTTTTAATCCTTCTAGACTGAGAAATCAAAGATTGTATAGTATCAGTGGAAAGTTAGTTTTGCATGACTGTCATAAGATTTTGGATTTTAGATTCCCAATTGTCACAATAATGTGGGTATGCTTGAAGATACCTCAGATTAAAACAAAAACGATTTTCATACTTTAAAAAAAAAAAAATCACATAAAACCTGAAAATGCATATCTACAATGTGTTTTCTGTTAGCTATATTTGTACTGTCAAGAAATTAACAGCTATTAGCCACTTTTTCCAGGCTGTCTCCGTCAATAACCTAGAGACAACTGAATCATCTGGGGGAAAGAAAGATTGTTATCCTTCCTGTGCTGATTTTCCTCAACGTTTTAATCACTTTCATAGACTAAGAACAAAAATATTCTCTTAAGCTTAGCTTGACTTTTTTCTGAGGGAATGTCAGCCTGACTTTTAGAATTAAGTTGCAACTTATATCACTTAGCATATATAGTGCCATTATGATGATTTGAAAGCCCATCTCAAAGAAACAGATAACAACAGTAATCTAAATAATACTTCTCACTTCTATATATCACTCTCAAAGAGATTTATTAATATTAGGGCTCATCAGTTCCGTAAGTTATTATTATTAACCCTGTTTCCATGGCTTGAAAAATTTACTAAATGACACCTACTAACCTGAGGCCAATATGAAAGATTACTGTCAGACCTACAAGCAAGGTCCTGGTAAGCAGCTCCCACAACTGCTGGGAAACTGTAGAGTGCTAGAAATTCTACCAGAGGGCTTTCCCTAAACATTGCCTAGGAACTTCATCTGTTTAATAAGCTTCTAGCAAGTAGACGTAATAAATTATGAAGCCAAAATTCAAAATGACTGCTCTGGTTGCTGGAAGGGAAAGTTATAGATATTTAAGTCGGCTTCTCTGAAGATACCATTCCAATGAGATTCACACTCCTAAATCTTAATTCCCTAGGATGAGATATGCAGAACTCCTCAAGGTCTTAACAACTTTTGGTCCATAAGGCAAGCAGTAGCAGGATGGAATCTAAGCCAGCACCCAACTTCTGATGGCTCTCCTGCCCATGCAACTCTCCGAGTTTAACCATTTCTCTTCCAAGTCAGTTTCTTACTGAGCTGGAGGCACAGTCTCCCTAAATAAGCCACTAAATTAAAACAAAACATTGGAAACAAAACAAAAACTATTGCTTCAAGAAAAACCACAAAAGCATCATTTTCTAGAGTGATTACTCCCAAACTCTGAGGGCAGTGAGCAGGTGAATAGAAAGCCTATTGGAATGATATCTTAAGAGAAGATAAAAATAACATCCCTCAAAGATTCTCAATTCTGGGGATCAGGTGCATGGCTCGAGTGATGTCCAAGAGAAAAACCAAATGAAAATAAAACTCCAAGAAGCAGAAACAATACGGCCAATGCCAATAAGCTTTTCTGTATTTATTTTGCAAACACAGTGGAGGGAGAAGATACTTCCTTCACAATTCTAGATGTTATGCACGATGCCTGAAAGAGGCAAGCAAATACAAAACATCCATAAATTTAGCTATTCTAAAAGAAACAAATGTATGACAAAGTGGATTAAGCTCATTCTCACGCACCACGAATAAGACTCTTCATGTAAGAAACAAGTTCAAAAGGAGTTTCATCAGCACCACATTAATACTCAATGACAGAAAGAGCTTTTTAATATAGGCATTTGAAAAAGGATCAAGCCCTGCATGAAGAATCTGACAATAAAAGTCTACAGAAACACTTATCTACCAGTGCACAATAGGCTGAAATAGCTGTCAAATAAATTTGGATAGACTCGGTTGAAGAATGTGTCAAGAAATTTGTATGCAATATAAGTTTGGAGGTTGATGGGGGTTTGTCTGCACCACACCACAAACTTTTTCCAGTTGCTGTTTTAAGTCCTTCTGGTAGATGACTTTCACAAAGCCTGTGGGAATCAACCAACTCCTCAGACACACCAAACTTAGATGTCTTAGCAGCTTCTGTAAAAGTTGGGAGAATGCTGGATCATGCCCGGCAGGTTGTTATCCAGTTGCTTCTCTGCCTTGGTTTACATGTAGCATCAATGCAATCCTCTGGCACTTATGACTCCATCTAATTACATTTTCCTCCTGAACCTCAACTTACACCACACAAGCATCTGAAATTGTCTACTCAATGGAAGGACCTGGAACATCACAAAGGCTTCATGAAGTTCTAGCAGTTATTGTGCCGGAATTCCTACATAAGAGGCACGAAGGGGCTGGCATCAAAGCCAGAGCTTTATGTGCCAAGGAGGAAACTTCAAGGGAGCAGGGTATCAACTTACATACAAAAAGGATTCAAACTGCTCTGAGCGCTCCAGACAAGTGGCGGATAAGAGGAATGCCTCAAAGCTGTTATTGGAAAAATGTCAGCCTCCTAGCATATAGTAATATCATGAATCAGTTTTTAGCCCCAAGCTGGGAATATGCATCAGCAGGAATTCCAGAAGTGGAACTGACTGGATTACAGGGATAAGATTGCAATGTGTCAGAAGAAAGTAGTGGGTTCTCTTTCAATACCCCCTACCTCAATCTCTTGTGTCAAGGATCCACCTCATGAGGTACATGAGAACTCAGCATCAAAGATTTCAACACTGAGACCTGAAGTCTCAAAATTCTGGCATATAAGAGTGACAGCACAGGGCTTTTTTACTCCCAAGAACATATCCGGAGGAAGCTAGGTTTGTGTTGATGCAGAGGGTACACACACACACACACACTGTACTCAGCAGCTTCCCTTTTGAAGCAGTTTAAGATGATTTTGTGCCAGACTTTGGGGAGTTTCCCTACGATGCCTTGAAAAGAAGATGTTCCCCATGTCTCCTCATTACCAAAGAGGCAGATGCTTGCACACTGAACACCTCTGTACTTGCTGGTTAGACTGTACGTGCAACACAGCAGTCATACTCATTCACTACTGATCTGGTTCTACCATTCAGATATCCTTTGAATCCGCTAAATAGTCTTCTTTCTGCCTTAACGGTTGAGGAAACCGTTTAGTAAAAACAATGCAACCAAATACCAAAGCCACTTGTGCCAACTGGTGTTTAAGTACTTACCCACAGGCACGGATGTGATGAAGCCAACAATGGAAACATCAACAATACAAGGACCTGAGTGCAAAACATCTGGGGAAAAACTGGCATCAAAATACTCTGAAATAACCATGGAGACAGGCACCAAAGTGCTCAAAAATAGGCGCTGAAGCACAAAGACAAGAACTGAAGTGCTGAAAACTGGGCACAAAAGCACTGAAATATGGGTGCCGACCAAAACCACACTGAAGCATTGAGGCAAATTGCCAGACAATATATTATTAATCTGGACCGGACTGGATGACAGAGACACTGGAAAGAATACTCACAAGGCAAGCAAAGTAGTCCACAGAGACGAGCCATGACTGAAGACAGAGGCTGTGGCTACACTGCCGCTTTACAGCGCTGCAACTTTCTCACTCAGGGGTGTGAAAAAACACCCCCCTAAGCGCAGCAAGCTACAGCGCTGTAAAGCGCCAGTGTAAGCCGCGCTCCCAGGGCTGTAAGCTAATCCCCTCGTGGAGGTGGAGTACCTGCAGCGCTGGGAAAGCTCTCTCCCAGCGCTGGCGCACGACCACGCTCGCACTTCAAAGCGCTGCTGCGGGAGCGATCCCGCGGCAGCGCTTTGCAGTTTCAAGTGTAGCCACGGCCAGAGTCAAATAGAAGTGAGAGGGAAATTCCAAGGCCAGCAGTTAAGGTCAGACATTGATATGTAAATGTAAGTAAAGGACTGGCAAATTCTGCCTTTAGGGACCAAAAATCATCACCAGTCTGTTGAGATTCACTTCATTAGGAAGCCAACACTCAGAAGTGAAAATACTGGTCAGCTGAAGCATTACATAGAATTGACTTCATCTTCCTCAACCAGAACCTCCTGATTATTCTGCCACTCCCATAGGCCCCGTTTGCCACTGCTTGCAATCTTTAGGGAAGCTCTCTGCTACTGGGAGCAGTGCTAACTAGCAACAAAGTGAAATCGACATGATCACTGGCAGTTTCACTGCTACTGTGAACAGGAGCAAAACTGACCAGGATCTTGTTAGCTTCACTTTGCTGCTATGGACTGGGGTATTATAAACATCTGTCAGCAGACACGTTGGCAAGTTATGGTTTTCTAGAGCGTAAGGTAGAGATCTACTTCTTTAACACACACACACAAAGTCTTCATAAATTGATGGCTTTAGCACTTCCCATCCTACTCACCATGTGGCAGGGAAGTTCCCTATTTGCCAAAGTAGATTTTTCACTCATTTAGCCCCACCCGTTCCACCAATAGGGAAATTGATGCCTCTACGCCACTGAAATAATATTTCAAGGAAACAGACACATTGCCAGCCATCAGTAATTTGAGTGGGGAGGAAGAAGGGCCCATTACCACAGTATCTGAGCACCTCACAGCCTTTAACGTGTATCCTCGCAATACGTCTGTGAAATACATACATACAATTATCCCCACTTTACAGAGAGGGAACACAGGCACAGAAAGACAAAGGGACTCATACCGGGTCACACAGGAAAGACTGTGGCAGATCAGGAAATTAAACCCAGGTCTCCAGACTCCCAGGCTAACACTGTAACCACTCAGCCACACTGAGGAATATTAATTTTAAGGCACAGGGGATGAAGGATTTTGCAGCTCCAGTGAAATACTGGAAACCTCATTGGGTAACCTTCCTTCCTCCATGTGGTCTGTGAGAACCAGGGGCGTGCATGCCCTGGCGTGGGGTCCTTGGCAGCACTAGTAGGTGAGGAGTGCAGCATCCTGTCATAGAAATGGACAGGAACAGGAGGCCAGCCCTTATGAGGCCATCACCTGCAACAGCAGCTAGGCTCTTGCCCTGCAGCTGTCTCCCCAACCCCTGCCTCGGGTGTGGGAGAGGGAGGGGGCCAGGGAGTTGGGGTACCTCACACCCCCTTCAGGCTCACCCAGGCTGTTCAGGGAGCTGTTGGACTCTCCCAGCGAAGCGCCTGGCAAACTGAACTCATCAGAGCCAACCCAGGGGGCGAACAGGTTCCCAGCCAAGACGCAGAGTCTGGCCTCACCCCCGCCCAACCGTCCGCCTAAGAAACAACCCTCCCCCACCTCCGGGGCCGCTGAAACCGTTGGTGTTTAGAACGTTCCGAACGTTCTATTACCTGTCGCCGAGGGTGGTTCAATCCAGTTGCCCCGCCCCCTCCCTCTGTCCTGGGCCGGGCGTACGTATCTGCGTGTGTACGTCACTACTCCGCACAGCCACCGCAGGTAACGCTACTGGTGCGGCAGCCACCTTCCCGGGAAAGACCTCCCCTCCCTCTCACGGGGGCGACCCGCTCTCACCCTTAGTCACGCACCGGGAGAGCAGCGTCTCACCCGGATGTGGCTTTCATGCTGCTCCGCCTCCTGCCGGTCACGTGGGGTTGCGAGTGCGGCTCCCGGTCCCGCGCGCCTTTTGAGCCGGTTGGAGCTGGCGGGCCCAGGGAAGCGGCGGGCGGTACCTGGGGCGCGCGGACAGCCCCTCCCCCCCGTTTCCTCAGGCGCCGTCTGCTGATGACGGGCAGCCGCTGCCTGCGGGGCCCGCTAAGGCGGGGTTCAGTCGACGCCTGGGCGCCTCCGAGGCCGGTGGGGTGCGGGCACGGGTGAGGCTCGTGTCACCTGGGCCCCCCCGCAGCCGGGGTAGCGCGGGACACGTCGCCTCCCTGCCGGGCAGCGCTGCAGGCCCAGCTAAAGCACGTGACTCGGGAGATGACGGACGAACACCCCTGTCACGTCCCTCCCCAGCCCGCGATGCGCTGGTCAGCGGGGGGGGGATGGGACACGACACAGTACAATTGTATCGGGTATCTGGGAACATCTGTCATGCCGGTGTGACTACAGTGAAATGGGGAGGGGGGCAGCAATGATGCACCAAACTTCTCTTGAGGTGCAGGGGGCCACTGGCTGTGGATACAACTAGGGCTGAGGCTTCAGGTAGCAGCTAAAGTTGTCAATATTTCTGCCTCTCCTGAGCTCCATCAAGCAGTACTCTTGGCAGGAAGCCTGTAGACAGTTGCAGAAAAGGGGTCATGGACCCGACCAACCCACACTGGAAAAGGGGTGATCTAAAGAATCATGCCAATGTAGTTTACACAGTGGCTGTGAGGAGCAGAGATGCCCGCATGGTAAGTAAGGCATAGATATAGGTCCATTAACTTCTTAGTGTTTTATCCATTTAAATTATTGTTTTGTTATATTACATTTACTCTAATAAATTATAGCAGCTGACGATAAATAAAAAAGTATAAATCCCACTTTATCTATCCCACATTTTATTAAGCATTATTCATTTTTCCATGAGATAGTTACCACTCCCTGCTGCAGTGAACCATCCCAGAATACCCCAAACAGTACGGTAGGGTTCTCCCCTTGAAATTAACCCAGTACTGCATCCCTCAAATAACTCCCACTTCTCCATCCCCACTCAGTTACACAAATCCCATGGGACATCCCAGCTGTTCCCAACCCCTAGGGGGCTTCCCTTTCCAGCACCCCCCCTTGCCCTCCATCACCCCTCTATAGCCCCAAGGATCCCCCATCTGTCCTGATATATTTCACCCCCAAAGCCCTCGTTAGCTCCAGAGACCCCCTTCCTTACTGGCTTAAACGTTTTGCCTCTCCCACTGAACCCCGGTGCTCCAGCCCTCACATTAGTTCCAGAGACCTGTCCCTTATTGCACCAAACTAACAAAAACCCCTATTTTAAAATGCTGTTTTGTGCATTTCTAATTGAATTCCCATTTCTGTCCAAATACATTTTGACACAAATCACAAGTAGAAAATTGATCTAGCAAATAAGAAATGCATTCCTTCGAGCTCACCAAGAAGCAAAGCGCCTCATACAGCAAGTTCCTCGTTAATTAATTGAAATTCATCTCAAAATGGCCACCTCTGCTTTTAATCTCCACAACAAAAATAAACAGTTCATATCACACACTTTAACTGAAGGTGAAATGGGATTGTTAGGTTCTCACCCAGGGCTGAGCATTTGTGGTTAAGACAAGGGAGAAACTCTCCTTCCCCAGGTTCACCCAGCACTCCTCTTTAGAAGAAGCAAGCAATCCTTATCATAGGACTGGAAGGGATCTTGAGAGGTCTTCTAATCCAGTCCCCTACACTCAAGGCAGGACTAAGTATTATCTAGACTATCCCTGACAGGTGTTTGTTTAACCTGCTTTTAAAAATCTATGACAGAGAGTCCACAACCTCCCTGGGCAATTTATTCCAGTGCTTAATCACCCTGGCTCTTAGGCAGTTTTTCCTAATGTCCAACCTAAACTGCCCTTGCTGCAATTTAGGACAATTGCTTCTCGTCGTAGCCTCTAAGGTCAAAGAACAATTTTTCTTCCTCCTTCTTGAAACAACCTTTTACGTACTTGAAAACTGTTATCAAGACCCCCCTCAGTCTTCTCTTCTCCAGACTTATGAGGGTGCTGTCCCTGCAGAGCAGATTGTCATGCACCACTGTGGGCTCAGTGCTCACTGAAACCCTCAGCACCCAGTCAAATTGCTAGTAAAAGTGGCAAGTAGAAGATGAGTTCCCAGAGGTGCCATTACTATCCCTGATCTTCCTGTAATCAATTTTAAACCACCTGACTTGCTCTCTACACTGATAGGCAGTCTGGAAGATCCTAAGCATCTCAATTTTATTTAAAATGTCTTTGTATACATGATCATTTCTTGCACTCTTATTGAAGTCGGATGTCTTGCTCACCTTGCACCAGATATTTATCAGAATTCAGTTGTGTTCCTATATCCAGTTACCAGAATGTCTGATGCAAGGGTTCTTCCTATTCGTGGCCATAGCTGACACAGAATCTTAAATATGCTTCCAGATGAGCAGTTAGTGTGGAAAGCAAGAGTTAAATGCCAAGCAGCTGCATTTGAGCTGTATTTGAAAAAAGTGGGGTTGCATCTGCTTTCTGAGAATTGATTGGGAAGTTTTGGGGTAGAGAGGCTGAGAAACACAGGCCTAAGGAATTTTGGGGTAGTGTTGGCGGAGCCTCTGGATACAAGTCTGGGGACCCAGGCTTGAGCCACATGCACACTGCAAAATGACAGGGCTTGGACCCGAGTCCCAGGGGGATTCGGCTCACCGCCGCCCCGCCCCATGCCAGTTGGGTCCTAGGACCCAGCTCCGGAGGGCTTGTTGGTCCAAGTCAGATTTGTGTGTGGATGGTAGGGCATGTTGGGTTCAAACCTGAATCTAAGTCCAAGTTTACAGTGTGGTGCAGATTTACCCTGGATGCCTTCTCTAGGCAGTGCTTGGAGGTCAAAATTCACTGCCCCTCTTCCCAAATGACACTTCCTTCAGTTGGGTGTGTCAGGGTGGCAATGCCTCATAAGCAAGGACAGCCTGGTACATCCTGTCACAGAATCACTCACAATTTTCTAATCTTAATGTACGTTAAACTCTATAATTGCTTAAAACATTGTGTACAAGTGTATCCTTCTAGCAACCCAAAAGTACCAAGTTTAGTGTAAAGGCTGTGTTTAGTTGCAAATCAACATATTTTAATATTTACCAGTCAATGAGTATCAACTGTTCTTAAGAGACCTAACTGAAATACAAATGCAAAACAAAATAAAAATCTATGGAGACCTTGAGGTGGTCCCTTCCAGGTCAGCGCAGGGACACCTGTTACTCTGTTCGCCCCTTGCACATAATTGTAATAATCTTTTTTACAAATTATGCTTTGTGAGGTATTATTTGAAAACTCATAATCAGCTGATTATTATTGTCCTGGTAAAATGGGTGTGCCAACATTGTATGTAAAGTATAAGATTCCAACCTGGGGAGTTGCCAAACCAGGTCCTCAGAGACAAAGGGCAAGCTGAAGCCTCAGCCAGGTGTAAACAAGGTCAAATGAGCCATCACCTGCTAAGTGGCTATTCATTCAGCAGAAAAGGGACAGAAGCAAAAAAAAAAAAAAATCAATCTACATTTTAGCAAGGGAACAGCATGGGGTTCCCATCCACACAGTCTGCCTGTCACCATGTTGCCTGCCTGAAGAGGCTTCTCAAAGAAGGAGAAGGACTATAAAAAGGAAAGGCAGACACCCCAAATATTCCCTTATTTTCTCTCTCTTTATGGCATTCACAACACCTGACAAAAGAAGCAGTGTTGGACTGGGGGAGGGAGCCTCACTGAAAGAAGTTCAGCCAGTAGTAGTGCTGAAACATGTGGTGAGAGAGACTTCGCTTTGAATCTACCCTAGTTGGTTAAGTTGGGCACTAGTTGCATTTTACTTTTATTTTTCTTGTAACCAGTTCTGACTTTTATGCTTCGTTACTCGTGTTCACTTAAAATCTGTGTCGTTAATAAACTTGTTTCATTGTTTTATCTAATCCAGTGTGTTTGAATTGAAGTTTTTGGGAAACTCCATTTGGATCAGCAAGGTGTGCATATCATTTTTACTATCAAATGACAAACTTTATATAAGCATGTATTGTCCATGGAAGGGCTGGGCAGTGCAAGATACATATTTCTGGGGGAAAATCTGGGACTGGGGAATGTTGGGGTGTAATTCAAGAGTGGCTGGCTGTAGCACTTTCACAATATAGCTGGGAGTGACTGCACGCTGCAGGCTGTGAGTGAGCAGACCAGGAGAGGTGGCTACAGCAGCAAAGCAATGAATAGGCATCCAGGTTAGAGGGCAGGGAGACACAACTAACTCATCAATCTGGATCTTACCCTGGGTATGTCACAGTTATTAGTCTCTAGGTGAACTGAAGACATTCATTAGGACTGTCAAGCTGGCCTCTTTGTAAGGCTCAAAAATTCACTTTAAAAAGTGTTTGGGTTAATGTCGGAAACTTTATTTTTCAGATGGATTAAAAGTAAAGTTCTGTTATTGGCTGATAAGCAGTAATGTTTAGGGTAAATACAGTATACTTAAAAGTATAAAGTGTGTTGGGTTTTGCATCTTTACAGATGTGTTATTTTATTTCTTTAGGAGGTTACCATGTTGTTTTTGCAGATGGAATAAGCAAGTTCTAGGCAAAAGTCCAAGAAAAAAGTATCTACTACCAAGCTAAATTAGATTTGCACTTACATTTTAAAGCAATAGTGTAACTTTTGGTGCATCACAAAATTTTCTATTTTTCATATCTGAAAACTTTGCAGAACTCAGTTTCTTTAATCTATTTGTATCATTTTGAAGATCTGCAAAAATAGTCCTCCTTATTACAATTTAAAAACACTTTGCAGACTGTCCAAGACCTAAATGAAAACTTTATTGTGAAGATGTTTTAGGCTGTATTTTATGGGAAGGGGGCTATGTCAGAACTTGGTACAGCAGAGAATAATGCAATCATTTTTGTTTTATATATTACATTATTATCAGAGCTAGAAATATTTCATTCATGTTGCTGTAGGAAATTTCGTGTATGTCAATGTTGTATCAGGAAAAACAACGAGGAGTCCCTGTGGCACCTTGCCCAAATAAATTTGTTAGTCTCTAAGGTGCCACAAGGACTCCTTGTTGTTTTTGTTGCTACAGACTAACACGGCTACCACTCTGAAACCTGTCACTATGCAAGGCACTGAATTTAGCCGTATTAAGTGGAAATCCATCAACTTCATGAAAAAACTTGTGCAGATACAGACAGACATCATCTTCCTTTCCAAATGCAAACAAATGGACATCCTACCAAAAGGACTGAAGGTAAAAAATCCATTACAATCAACATACCACACAGACTATGGTGAGAGATTGTGCCACACGCTCTCAAAAAAACTGCAGAACCACCTGATCAGCATCCTATACTGATCGGGAAGATCAAGAATGAGCTCTCAAAACTGGAAACTCTCATAAAAAAAACAACCTTCCACACAAACTTCCTCGTGGCTGGACTTTACAAAAACTAGACAAGCCATTTACAACACACACTTTGCTTCTCTACAGAGGAAAAAGGACACTAAACTATCTAAACTCCTCATGCCACAAGGGGCCACAACAGTGGTCCCCTTAACTCACCCAACAATATTGTCAATCTATCCAGCTATACTCTTAGCCCAGCAGAAGAGTCTGTCCTATCTCGGGGCCTCTCCTTCTGCCCCACCTCCCCAACAAACATGATACAGTTCTGCGGTGACCTAGAATCCTACTTTCGACATCTCCGACTCAAGGAATATTTCCAACACACCACTGAACAGCACACTAACCCACAGAAACCTTCCTACCAACGCTATAAAAAGAAGGATTCTGCATGGACGCCTCCTGAAGGTCGAAACAAGAGACTGGACTTCTACATAGAGTGCTTCCACCAATGTGCACAGGTGAAATTGTGGAAAAGCACCATCACTTGCCCCATAACCTCAGCCGTGCAGAACACAATGCCATCCACAGCCTCAGAAACAACTCTGACATTATAATGAAAAAGGCTGACAAAGGAGGTGCTGTAGTCATCATGAATAGGTCGGAATATGAACGAGAGGTTGCTAGGCAACTCTCCGACACCACATTCTACAGGCCATTACCCTCTGATCCCACTGAGAGTTACCAAAAGAAACTACACCATCTGCTCAAGAAACTCCCTGAAGAAGCACAGGAACAAATCTATACAGACACACCCAAAGAGCCCCGACCAGGGGTATTCTATCTGCTACCCAAGATCCATAAACCTGGGAATCCTGGATGCCCCATCATCTCAGGCATTGGCACTCTGACAGCAGGATTGTCTGGCTATGTAAACTCTTTCCTCAGGCCCTACACTACCAGCTATCTTCGAGACACGACTGACTTCCTGAGGAAACTACAATCCATTGGTGATCTTCCAGAAAACACCATCCTAGCCTCTATGGATGTAGAAGCTCTCTACATCAACATTCCACACAAAGATGGACTGCAAGCCGTCAGGAACAGTATCCCCAATAGCGTCACGGCAAACCTGGTGGCTGAACTTTGTGATTTTGTCCTCACCCACAACTATTTCAGATTTGGGGACAATTTATACCTTCAAGCCAGTGAGACTGCTACGGGTACCCACATGGCCCCACAGTATGCCAACATTTTTATCACTGACTTAGAAAAATGCTTCCTCAGCTCTCGTCCCCTAATGCCCCTACTCTACTTGTGCTACATTGATGACATCTTCATCATCTGGACCCATGGGAAGGAGGCCCTTGAGGAATTCCACCAGGATATCAACAATTTCCACCCCACCATCAACCTCAGCCTGGACCAGTCCACACAAGAGATCCACTTCCTAGACACTACAGTGCAAATAAGCAATGGTCACATAACCACCACCCTATACCGGAAACCTACTGACCGCTATACTTACCTGCATGCCTCCTGCTTTCATCCAGACCACATCACTCAATCCATTGTCTACAGCCAAGCTCTAAGATACAGCCGCATTTGCTCCAATCCCTCACACGAAGACAAACACCTACAGGATCTCTATCAAGCATTCTTAAAACTACAATACCCACCTGGTGAAGTGAAGAAACAGATTGACAGAGCCAGAAGGGTACCCAGAAGTCACCTACTACAGGACAGGCTCTACAAAGAAAGTAACAGAACGCCACTAGCCGTCACCTACAGCCCCCAACTAAAACCTCTCCAGCGCATCATCAAGGATCTACAACCTATCCTGAAGGACGATCCCTCACTCTCACAGAACTTGGGAGACAGGCCAGTTCTCACTTACAGACAGCCCCACAACCTGAAGAAAATACTCACCAGCAACTACACACCACACAACAAAAACACCAACACAGGGACCAAACCCTGCAACAAACCCAGATGCCAACTCTGTCCGCATATCTATTCAAGGGACACCATCATAGGACCTAACCACATCAGCCACACCATCAGGGGCTCTGTCATAACTATAAAGGGAAGGGTGGCAGCTCTCCTGTGTACAGTGCTATGGAATCCCTCCTGGCCAGAGACTCCAAATCCTTTTACCTGTAAAGGGTTAAGAAGCTCGGGTAACCTGGCTGACACCTGACCCGAAGGACCAATAAGGGGGCAAGATACTTTCAAATCTTGGGGGGGGAGAAAAGGCTTTTGTGTGTGCTCTTTGTTTTAAGGGGTGGTTCACTCTTGGGACTGAGAGGGACCAGACATCAATCCAGGTTCTCCCCATCTTTCTAAACAAGTCTCTCCTATTTCAAACTTGTAAGTAAAAAGACAGGCAAGGCGTCTTAGATTTACTTTGTTTTCTCAACTTGTAAATGTACCTTTTTACCAGAGTGTGTATCTTTGTTTGCTGTACTTTGAACCTAAGACAGAGGGGGGTCCTCTGAGCTCTTTAAGTTTGATTACCCTGTAAAGTATTTTCCATACTGATTTTACAGAGATGATTTTTACCTTTTTCTTTAATTAAAAGCCTTCTTTTTTAAGAACCAGATTGATTTCTCCTTGTTTTAAGATCCAAGGGGGTTTGGATCTGTGTTCACCAGGGAATTGGTGAAAGGTTTCTCAAGGCTTCCCAGGGAGGGAGTTCTTGTGATGGTGGCAGCGGACCAAAGCTAAGCTGGTAGATAAGCTTAGGAGTCCTCATGCAGGCCCCCACTCTTGTACCCTAAAGTTCAAAGTGGGGATACAGCCTTGACAGGCTCGTTCACCTGCACATCTACCAATGTGATATATGCCATCATGTGCCAGCAATGCCCCTCTGTCATGTACATTGGCCAAACCGGACAGTCTCTACGCAAAAGAATAAAGGGACACAAATCTGACATCAAGAATCATAACATTCAAAAACCAGTAGGAGAACACTTCAGTCTCCCTGGACACTCAGAGACTTAAAAGTGGCAATTCTTCAAGAAAAACACTTCAAAAAACAGACTCCAACAAGAAACTGCAGAACTGGAATTAATTTGCAAACTGGACACCATCAAATTAGGCCTGAATAAAGACTTGGCATGGATGGGTCACTACAAAAACTAATTTCCCCCTGCTGATACTCACGCCTTGTCAACTGTTTGAAATGGGCCACCTTGATTACATTGAACTCATTAGCACTACAAAAGTGATTTTTCCTCCCTTCTTATCAACTGTTGAGAATAGCCTACTTCCACCTTAATTGAATTGGCTCGTTAGCACTGATCACACACCCCCCACCCCGGTAAGGCAACTCCCATCTTTTCATATGCTGTGTATTTATACCTCCCTACTGTTTTTTTACACTCCATGCATCTGATGAAGTGGGTTTTAGCCCACGAAACTTATGCCCAAATAAATTTGTTAGTCTCTAAGGTGCCACAAGGACTCCTCGTTGTTTTTGCTGATACAGACTAACACGGCTACCACTCTGAAACCTATGTTGATAAGGTGGCTGCAAGACAATAAAGTATTTCCATTCCATATTTTGAAGTATCTGGAAACAATGGGAGGTTTGAGGGTAATCCTCTTTATTAAAGGTTACTACACTCTTAGCAGATGTAAGATCAGATGATTTTGCTTCCGTATAATATCTTTGAAACCAGCCCAGGTCAAAAACAATGGAAAGTTTAACCATCTGACTTCTTTTCAGTGACCAATGGGACACAGTCTACTTTGTGGTAGGCAAGTGTCTGGGTCACAAAAAACATAATTGGCACTACCTTGTACTCTTGTGGTCAGTTTCAAGGCAGAGATGAGTAGATATAGATTTAATCGACAAAGACTGAAATATCATCTTACTCCTGAAAACCTCACCGGAATTTGCAGGGTTGGAGTATAGAAATAAATGGTATGCAATTTTAACTGGCCCACGGGAGAAAAATTAGAGGAGGGGAGCAGAGATATTCTCTGAATAAATGTTTCTCCTTTTTGTATACTTCTATTAAACACAGTGGCATTGGAAAAATTTTTATAGTGGGGGTGCTGAAAGCCATTGGACAAAACTGTAAACCCTGCATATGATGGAAACCACTTCAAGACAGGGGGTGCTGCTGCACCCCTAGTTCCAGCACCCCGATTAAGCACAAAGAACAAGATTCAGAATACTTTAGTAAGTTTGTACTGTCTTTGGGGATGAGACCAGAAGATAATCTTTTATAGATCCACAGCAATATCTGAATCCATTTCAAAAGCCACTTGAGGACTTGGAGGTAGCATGCCAACAAATAGCCTTGTCTATTACCTCATACCCTTTCAATTAGGCTGACCTTATGTTTCCCATTTAAACTAATAGCAAGACTTCAGATTTAATTTAAATATTATACCATCTAGGAGCCCTAGTCAGTAACTGGGAACCCATTGTGTGAGACAGTGTAAAAGCACAGAACAAAGTTGGTTCTGTTATATTCTATATAGGGTCTTATATCACACTCATCACCCTAATATCTAAGTGCCTGCCAGTAGTGCGTTAGCAATGTTACTACAAATCTGTAATAGGTTGCTCTCTCATCCTTTCCCTAGAAGGAGAAGTATGTGCAGTGGATATTATGTTGCTATGTGTTTATATTTAAAAAGGCCCGGTCAAAGAAATGCACCTTGTACTTGATGTGAAAAGTGGTGAGGTTTATGATGGTTCTTAGTTCCTGGGAGAGTTTATTCCACAGTCTCAGACTACACCAGGAGAAAGTTCTGTCTCCCGTTCTGACAAGCCTCACTGTTCCTGTTGAGAGTTCTTGTGCCAGAGGAGTGTAGTTGTTGACCCTGGTCTTCATCCTCGAGCTTTACATGATCTTTTCAATATCCTGGGCCCAGGCCAAGGAGCACTTGTAGATAAGGATTGAGACCTTGAACTTGATTCAAAATTCTATGGGAAACGAGTTTAGAGAGCAGAGGACAAGTCTGATGTATTCATGGTAGCCTGTGTTGCTGAGGAGATGTGCTATAGCATTCTACACTTGAAGTTTTCTAAGTGCTGAAAGCTTCATGCCCAGGTATACTGCATTGTTGTAATCCAGCTGAGATGTGACAATGGTATGAATAACTGAGGCTAGGTCTTTGCCTGCCAGGTTGGGACGCATTCCCCTAGACAAGTGGCAATGAGAGAAAGCATTACTCATGGATGTTGCTATGTAAGGGCTTAGTATCGGTGAGGAATCCAAGAGTACTTCTAAAATACAGACTGAAGTGTCTAATTGTGGGTGTGTATCTTCAACCAATAGAGACTTGAAAAAGTCCCTGTCCCAAAGAGCTTACAATCTAAGAATCAGAAAAGAGACAACAGATGGTATAATGGGGCCTACAAACCCCATAATGAACATGGAGAGAGGAGGGAGGAAAGTTTCTCCTGTTTAAAAGCAAGCAGCTTGATCACACCCCTATGTAAATGCCAGAGCTGCCAAGCATGGAGGTAGGCACCCATAGCTGCAACCAATAGAGGAATCAAGACCTGCTATTAAGGGAAGAGTTCAGAGCGGAAAAGGGAGGCAGAAAGGCCTGGGATAGCAAAGTGGTAACAGCCCTGCACCAGGCTGCCTCCAAGAAAACAGCTAGAAACTGAAAGACTGCAAGCCCAAAAAGAGAAGGGCTGACAGGCTTAATTGAAGGTGAGGGTCCAAGAACTGACCTGACTGAGAGCAAACTAAGGAGGGTCAATCAGGAGAAGCTGAGACCCCTTGAGAGAGCACCCCAAGGGGTGGTGACATGGACACAGACAGATGGGATAGGATAAGGAAACAATGAGACAGTATTAGCATAATAGGCTATGGTCTCAGCATACCTGCAGCTTTACTGTTGTCTAGTTTTTTTGTAGACATCACAACAAAGGAGAGTTTTAAGGAGGAATGTGTAGAACAATGAAGTGGCTTTGCCGATGTTTATAGGGAGGAGCTCTTCCCAAGTGTGAGGGGCAGCATGAGAGAAAGCATGAAGGTGTTTGTTTGAAAACTTTTTTTTTTGGGTACTGCAGGCATAAATTTAGAGGCTGCTTTTGAAAACCTGGCCCCAAATGACTAAAGCTAAAAAACCTCTCCCTGTCCCCCGTGGATCATTCCATTGATCTAGAACAGTGGTGGGCAACCTGCGGCCCTCAGGGTAATCTGATTGCAGGCCACGAGACATTTTCCCCGCAGCTCCCAGTGACCGTGGTTTGCCATTCCTGGCCAATGGGAACTGTAGGAAGTGGCGGGCCGCAGGGACGTGCTGGCCACCCCTTCCCGCAGCTCCCATTGGCCGGGAACAGAAAACTGACCACTGGGAGCTGCGGGGGGCCGGGCCTGCAGACGGTCAATGTCAGCAAAATGTCTCGCGTCCCTCAATCAGATTACCCTGATGGGCCGCCCACAGGCTGACCACCACTGATCTAGAAGGTCCTTAGATTACATTAAGAGAAGTAAAAGCCTCGAGAGTCATAAGATTTCAAAACTAGAATTAGCAGCACTCCCTAGTTTTAAGTGGTTTCTGTTCAGTCTTCTTTTCTTCCCCTAAGAGGGCTTTTTGGGAGAGATATTGACTTGGACATGCTGATATTTGGAGCACTAACTCCACCATTTTTCTCTTCTCTAGAGCACTGGTCCTGTCATCTCCCATCTCACCCCATCTTTGTATTATTGGGGTATCAGCAACCATGCTGCAGTGCAATTATGGCCTCTAAGAAATTTCTGTGACCCTCTGTTTTTCTCACCTATGAAGCCCCCTTTTTTCACTTTGCTATGGATGCAATAGTGCAAAATGCATACCTGTTGCCAGATTGCAATTTTCTTGCTTAGCAAAAAACCAGCCAAACAACCCTTTCCTCTCCCCTGACTGCACCAAAAAAAAAAAAAATAAAAAAAAATAAAAAAATCAGACGCATGATGAAAAGCAGAAGTTTAAGGCTTAGAGTTTTTTTATTTGCAAGACCAATTCTTTTTAAATGAACTTTTGCATGCATCTCCTGACGCAATATATGGACAGGGTTCATAGTAGTTAAACTGATTTTCCTACAGTATTTTAGTTTCCCTTATTTAATGTTAAAATATATAAATCCTTGAGTTCATAGAAATTCTAGAGAAAACAATATTGTACAAAGAAATCACCTAGTTAATCATGGAAAACTGCACAAATGCTGAGGCTTGGGTTGAGCTGTGAAGGAAATGTACAATTATTCCTGTTTATAGCCATTACAAGCATACTTGCAGCACTTTAAAACAATCAAATCTAGTCAACAAAAACTACGGCTGTATCGGGGAATGGGGGAGCAGACTTTAACAAACTCAGAACTAAAAGGCACAACTGCAAAATATCCTGACATGAAGGAAAGATAGGAAGAATAGTGAGAGGCAAATATGGATCCATTAGGAGCTCTTTCATGACCTGAAAATCAAAAAGGAATCCCATGAAAAGTAGAAACATGGGCAAATTACTAAGGAGGAGTACAAAAGAATAGCAATGAGCATGTATGAACAAAATCAGAAAGTCTAAAGCACAAAATGAGTTACACCTGCAAGGGGCATAAAAGGCAATAAGCATAGGTTCGTTAAATACATTAGGAGCAAAAGAGAGATGAAGAAAATGTAGGCCCTCTACTTAGCGAGGAAGGAGAATTAAGAACTAGTTAAGAAAGCTAAGAAGTTTGTACCTATTTTGCTTCAGTCTTCACTAAAAAGGTTAATAGTGAGCAGATACTCAACACAATTAATATTAACAACAAGGAGTAAGGAATGGAAGCCAAAACAAGGTAAGAACAGATTAATGAATACTTCAATAAATTAGATGTATTCAATTTGGTAAGGCCTGATTAAATTCATCCTAGGGCATTTAAGGAAGTAGCTAAAGCAATCTTAGAACCATTAGCAATTATCTTTCAGAACTCCTGGAGGATGGGTGAGGTCCCAGAAGACTGGAGAAGGGCAAACATAGTACCTATCTTTAAAAAGGGGAACAAAGAGGACCTGGAGAATTATAGACCAGTCAGCCTAACTTGAATACCTGGAAAGAAACTGGAACAAATTATTAAACAATCAATTTGTAAGTACCTAGAGTATAATAGGGAATACCCAGTACAGCTTTATCAAGAACAAATTATGCCAAACCAAACTAATTTCCTTCTTTGACTGGGTTACTGGCCAAATGAAGGGGGAAAGCAGTAGATGTGATTTATCTGATTTTTAGTAAGGCTTTGTCATGTGGGACTGTGTCATTCTCATAAGCAAACCAAGGAAACATGGTCTAAATGAAGTTACTGTAAAACGGTTGCAGAACTAGTTAAAAGACCACACCCAAAAAGTAGTTATCAGTGGCTTGCTGTCAAACTGAGAGGGTGCATCTGATGGCAAACCCAAAGGGGTCAGTCCTGGGTACAGTACTATTCAATATTGTCATTGTCTTGGATATGGACTGGGGCGTATGTTTATAGAATTTGCAGGTGACACCAATCTGGGAGGGGTTGCAAGCACTTCGGAGGACAAGATTAGAATTCAAAATAACCTTGACAAATTGGAGAATTGATCTGAATACAACAAGAAGAAATTCAGTAAAGACAAGTGCAAAATACTACACTTAGGAAGACAAAATCAAAGGCACAACTATAAAATGGGGAATAACTGGCTAGGTGGTAGTAGTATTGGTGAACGAGAGCTGGGGGTTATAGTGGATCACAAATTGAATGAGTCAACAATGTGATGCAGTTGTAAAAAAGGCTAATATAAAATTATTGGGGTATATTAACAGGAGTGTCATATATAAGATACGGGAGGTAAATATCCTGCTCTAACTGGCACTGGTGAAACCTCCGTTGGAGTACTATGGCCAGTTCTGGGTGCTACACTTTAGGAAAGATGTGGACAAATTGAAGAGAGTCCAGAGGAGATCAAGAAAAATTATAAAGATTTAGAAAATCTGACCTTTGAGGAACAGTTAAAAAAAAAACTAGGCATATTTTAGTCTTGAGAAAAGAAAACTAAGGGGAGACCTGATAAGTCTTTAAATATGTTAGGGGTTATTACAAATAGGACAGTGATATATTGTTTTCTATGTCGATTGAAGGTAGGACAAGAAATAATGGGTTTAATCTGCAGCAAGGAAGATGTAGGTTAAATATTGGGGAAAAAAAAACTTTCTAACTATAAGGGGTGGTTTAGCTCTGGAATGGGAAGCTGTGGAATCCCCATCACTGGAAGTTTTTAAAAACAGGATAGCCAAACACCTTTCAGGAATAGTCTGTTTACATGGTCCTGCCACAGTCCAGAGGGCTGGGCTTGATAATGTCTTGTGGTGCCTTCCAGCTCTATGTTTCTATGATTCTTTAAATTGTAGCTCTGTGTGCACAACTTTTCTTTGGACTTGAAAGAGTGAACAAAGATAGATATAAATTCTCTCCAAACCAGGCTCCAGAAATATGAATTTTTCTTAAAAATAATTATTTTGAGGACAAAATACCCCTATTTCAGCATTTCCATCAGAAATCAATTCCACTTTTTCCTGTTAAGTTTTCCTAGAGTGTTAGTAGGCAAAGTTTACCTGGACTATCCTGCAATATGGATTTTGTTTTTAACGTATTAAGTTATCCCTCATGGAAGATGCCAGGTTAAAATTACTGTACTTTTAGGATGATGTCCATCCTGACTCCATTGAAGTCAATGGGAGTTTTATCATTAACTTCAGTGTGATCAGGATTTTTTTTCCTCTTTTTTGATTTCCAGAATATCTATAAGATAAGCACATACCACCAATTTTCTCAACACACTTTTGTGGTGACTACCTTTAAGGAGTGAGAGGGTAGTTAAGGCTGTAGGCTCACTTTAACTTTAGTGTCTCAGAGTGCCATCATAAAAATCACCAACACTGTAACTGGGATTATGTTTTTCCCCCCCCTTCGTTTAGATTGTTAAAATTCCTGAGGGAATTTAGTACTAATGAAATTCAGACTAATAGCACTGGATTTGACACAAACATACACCAATCTGGGGTAATTATGCAAACTGCCCACACGCAGGTTTTTCTAGTCATTTCATTCTTGACCTGTGACACTCCTGGAAATCAGTCCTGGACCTCTCATGAACAAAGACTGACATGGCACTAAATTGTACAGTAATTTGAAACTGATATGAATAAATGGATACTATGACAAGACTGCCAAACTCAGTTTCACTAGTGATTGGAGTCATGGTTTGAACTCTGGTCTCCAGTAGCGAAAAGCATGGAAAATACAATTTTGAAAACCACTCATGTCACATGGCAGAAATAGTGATTAAGATACAGAACACTTTGAGGACTTAAGAAATCATTTTTGTATATTTATTCTTTCACGTCCACAGAAACCTTACAAGAAGCTATCATTTACCTAGTTTTTGTTGGCTGGGTTTAGATTGGCCAGATTTGGCCTTTTGCTGCCCTCTGCTAGCAGTTAAAAGAAGTGTGTGGGATAGAGTTCAGAAGCATTTTTAGATTCAACCCTCTACGTGGAAAGGGGCATGACTTGACAGAAATTGTGCTTCTTGGGAAGAAGAGCTATGGATGGAACAGTTTTGGCCAGCTAACTGTTTTTCTATTCTATACAGTCAGAAGACAATGACTTCTCCTTTGATACCATAAATCTTAAATTTAAAACATTAAGAAATAAAAATTACCTCAGCACAACAAACAAAATGGATTAACTATTTTCAGTTATGCATGTTAGTCGGACTACTCTTCTAGCCACAATATAAGTTTTGTTGCAAACCAGTTAGCCTCCTAAGAGGCTAGAGTTCAGAATCTACACAAGAGAATTTCAGCTCTTTAATTAAAACTTCTCTAGCCCTTTTCCTTGCAGAAATTGTCTTGAAAGTTGGAACTGATATAAACTAATGACTACTGTTGAAAGTAACTTGCAGTAGGGCTCTATTTCTGCATCAGAAGATTGAGCGGATGACCTAACAAGTGAGTTTGTGTCTATCTGAAGAATCTTTTTGCCAATACATCCCATAATCTTTGAGCCAACCTGTATATAATAGTAGAATAATATTAGACAGGAATTGTTTATGAAAGAGGATGGGAGAAAACATTTGTTTTGTACGCCTGATCAAAAATTCCAAGAGTAACTCTGCTTGTTAAAAATGTCATCCTTCCCTGAGGCAGGGACTAAGGCAGCCATTGCTCATTGAGGATGTTGGAGCCTTGTGGGTGTGGTCAACATTGGCATGACAACTACTAGAGAGGAACTCCATTTCTGTGCCCCCACCAACACTTCTAGGTGCACACAGTGCCAACTGTTCACTTCTTCAGCAGCACACAAACATCAGAGATAGCAGCATCACACTGCTGCACCAAGTGGGAGTCCTGCAACCATTGCGGCAAACCCCTCTAGCCAGTACTGGAAGGAAACCAGGACCCCCACTCTACCCCACTGTCTTGGGTGGAGATCTACACTTCTCCAGCCCTCACACCAGCTTCGGAGACGGCTAGCAGTCAAGGAGACCTGCCCACCTCATAACCTAGAAGGGAGCAATCGTTGGTGACAAACAATTTGCAAAAGAAAGCTCTATATAGAGTTAAAATAAAGTTCATACCATGTTAGCGTTCAGTAAGATTTATTTCCAGAAATGAGTAGCTAGAAAGTAGTAGTAGTCAGCTATGTCTCTCAAGTCCTAGGTAAGTTAATGTATTTTTTATTGATTTGGGAGCATTTGGTGCTTCTGGTTAAACTGGTTTAGTGAAGAGTATATTTTTTATAAGTCGGGTGGTTGTATTTGATGGAAGGGGGAAAAGGAAACTGTGGATGGAAGGAACAGTTGAAAATGTCATTTCTTACCCACATTACAATTTAAGACAGCAAAAATCATGACATTCATTGTTGCATAGCACAAATATTACATTATTATGTTTATGCACTCAATGAATGGGTGATGAGTCTCAGCAGCTGTGAATGGCTAGAAATAATTTTGTGCAATTATTGTTTTTACAAATAGCAAAAACTCCAAAACCCCAGTTATTTCCATGCGGGGAAGCCGTTTTCTAATTCGATGCATTTAAATATCAGTCCAACTACTGTACAAAAATGTCATTAAAATATTAATTATTAATATGGCTCATAATTTTTTATGGAAAATAATTACAGTCCTATATGTTTGCTAACATGATAGACAGTTTAGTAGAATTTGCTGCTGCCAGGCATAAAAACACACATCAGTGAAGGAGATTTTTTTTTTTTTTTTTTTTAAAAACACACATTTATAAAATATCGATCTTAAAGTTACTAATGTGGAAATAAACACAATAAACAAACCTCCCATTTGTATAAGTTTAGACTGGGGTGGCCAACCTGAGCCTGAGAAGGAGCCAGAATTTACCAATGTACATTGCCAAAGAGCCACAGTAATATGTCAGCAGCCCCCCCCCCCATCAGCTTCCCCCCCCCCCCCCTACTCCCAGCGCCTCCTGCCCACTGGCAGCCCTGCTGATCAGTGCCTCTCGCTCCCTCCCCATGCCTCTTGATCACCTGTTTCGTGGCATGCAGTAGGATCTGGGGCGGAGGGTGGAGAAGCGAGGGCATGGCAGGCTCAGGGGAGGGGGCGAGAAGGGGTGGAATGGGGACAAGGCCTGTGGCAGAGCCAGGGGTTGAGCAGTGAGCACCCCCGGCACATTGGAAAGTTGGCACCTGTAGCTCCAGCCCCAGAGTTGGTGCCTATACAAGGAGCCGCATATTAACTTCTGAAGAGCCACATGTGGGTCCGGAGCCACAGGTTGGCCACCCCTGGTTTAGACTCTAAAGTCTACACTACATTTTTACTCAGGCAAAGCTCTCATTGGACCAAATGTAGGAAAGTGATGAGCACATACTAAGCATACACAAATCTTATTGATTTCAAGGAGTGTTCTGGCTAAGTAAGGACATCAGGATATGGGCTTAGCCTGTTTCTCAGTGGGTTTTTTCCCCCCCCCCGTTGTTTGATTCTGTAATAGGATGTCCCTCTAATCAAGGTCCTTATCCCCACTTCAAAAATGGTATTTGTAATATGGAATACATGATTAATATGAGCCAGAAAACTTAAGTATAATATAAACTGCCTAATAAGAACACATTTTTTCCCAAAGGTTCTTTAAATTTTTGGCAATTAATTTTACCAAAACATGCATTTAAAAGTGCACCTTTTAGGTTTATGGTCAGATGTTTCAGTTGGCAAAATTTGATGGCCACCAATGTAGGCAAGTTTTATTAAACACTCAGTGATGGAACTTTCACACTGTATACATTCATAACATCAGAAAGTTATGTCATGACCTTTTGCATCATCATAACCATTAAAATGCCAATATTAGTTGCAGAGAATTACTGTAGGTAATCATGGAGTTCAAGAGAAACTATACTGAACACCTGGTTTGGCTTGGCATCTAACAAATTCTAAGAGTTTAGTTACCAGATGTTTGTGGAACAACTTATGCATGTATGGAAAACTTACAGTTTTCATTTGCATGAACTATTACCAAACCTTTTAAAGTAGTGGAAACATCTGTCTGTGAAAATATGAATTAAGGAAAGAGTCTATATGGGAAAAATGAGATTAAGATTGGCAGGATCATTCATGAGAATTTTGAATTGAATCTGATCGGTATATTATATGTACTGTAAACACATATTAGCTGTACACAGACTACATACCATAGAAATAATCTCAATAGTTATCTTCTTGGATGAAGAACAGAAAAAAACAGAATTACGTATCAAAAATGAGAAAAGATGCTGTTTTATATAAGGCTGCTACCCTTATATAAGAATTATAGATTTTACCCTTTAGATAATTTCACAAAAATGTATATTTCTAAAATGAAGTAATTGGGGCTATATGTGCCTTCTTCCAAATAGTTTGCTTACTTTTCTCTTCTAGATTGCATGCTGTAACCAGTGCTTTGAAAAGGACACTCATTGTTTCAAATGGTAAGTAAACTTAAACTTAATGTTCCATATGTTGTTAATTTATGAGCAGGTATCCTTTCAAGATATTGTTTTGGAAAAAGTTTTAGGCAGAGAGGCAACAGAAGGTGAAAGGCCAATGATTAAGGGCTAGTCTACACTTACCCGGTAGTTCGATGGCTGCGGATCGAAGTTCCGAGTTCGATTTATCGCGTCTGGTCTGGACGCGATAAATCGAACCAGGAAGTGATCCCCGTCGACTGCGGTACTCCAGCTCAGCGAGAGGAGTACCGCGAAGTCGACGGGGAGCCTGCCTGCCGCGTGTGGACCGCGTCTGAACCGCGGTAAGGTCGAAGTAAGGTATGTCGAATTCAGCTACGTTATTCACGTAGCTGAATTTGCGTACCTTACTTCGATTTGGGGGGTAAGTGTGGACCAGCCCTAAGAGGGACAAACTTTAAAAAATATTTCTTTAAAAATTATTAAAGTAGTATAACAAATTAGGGGGAAATAATTTCTGTGTATTTAGTTTGCATAGAGTTGGTTTCACTGTTCCTTGAATATAATCAATTTCTCCTTTGATTTGCATGGGTCTTTCACACATCAGGTGAAAGATATTTTTAAAAAGGGAAACAGTTGTAAGACCATAAACATGGGCAAGTACAGAACATGGAACTTTATTAATTTTTTTAAAAAGTGGATTTCAAACTCAGTGTGCTCACTTTCTGTCTGATAAGCAAATAGACCCTTCTGTTGGGTTTGCCTTGCCTTGCCTTCCTTTCCCTAAGGCTCAGGTTGGCCACCCCTGCCCTAAGGTGTTAGGGTTTTTTATGTCCTTTGCATATCAAATGGAGTAAATGTTAAGAAGTTATTGTTTGATGCTTATGCAACTTCACTTACAGTCAAATAGTGTCTTTCCGTTGACTTCAGTGCAAACTGGAATAGGCCCTGGACTGGGATACTTTACACAGCATATTCCCACGAGTATATCTAAACACATGGAGATTATCCGATACTCTCAAGTTGCATCTGAATAAGTGGGTTTTTTACCCACGAAAGCTTATGCCCAAATAAATCTGTTAGACTTTAAGGTGCCACCGGACTCCTTGTTGATCTGATACTCTAACACAGGTCTATTTAAGAGAACAGTGTCAAGTATTTTAGATCCAAAATTTGCTTGCTTGCTTTAAAAAAAAAAAAAAAATAGTTATTGAAATGAAATCACTCCATAAATTCTTGCTCTAAAGATTTTTCTATCTACCTCTGGGACAAGATCTATCAGATCGATACTGAATTGGATGCCTTTATGTCAATAGAGTCATATCAGGAAGGAATAAACACAAAGTAATCTTTGGTTAAATTCCAGCTAATCTCTAAAAATGTAGATGGGTTGTAGAAGTGGGATTGCCTGAGATTATTAACACTTCCTTATGGAGTAGCAGGTGGTTTCTTTTAAGTTGGCACTATGGATTTTTTTTAAACAGTTTGGTAAATTTGTGTAATGGGGTTGGTTGTAGTTGCATTCCCAGAAATCTTGGAATTGGTACATTTTATAAATTAAAATATGAAATTTATTTTAAACAAAATTTCAGTACAAACTGGCTTTTGAAAGCGTATAGTTGCTTATAATGTTTGTAATACAAACACTACAATGCTGTGCTAAATGAGAAAGAAAGTGAAATTGAGTAGAAACAGACCACTGTAATCCCAAGGTCTACACTGAGTGAAGAGAAAAATAAGAGTATGTAGTGACAAATTGTTTATTTAATAGTTTTTTAATAATCTTAATTTAAGTAATATATATAAGCATATTTATATATGTATACATATATTACTTACATTAAGATTCTTAAAAACTGTTTTAAATAATTTGTCTCATAAATGAGAATTTAATATTTATTTTGATAGTCCTCTCTAGTTAATGAACTAATATAATATGGACCAGTGATTAATCCTGCTCCAGCTCTTTTGTTCTGTTCCATCAGTGCAAAACAGCTGTAAAACTGGAAGATCTGGGAATCCTTGATCTATAACAGTTTACACCGTAACCTAAATCAGAATATCCTTCAAAATGCCTTAATTTATGCTGGAGACTGGATCAGTTTCTGGATCAGGCAAACAAAAGTGGCCTTTGCTCCACTCCAGTCTTTTTATGAGTGCTCCTTGGCTGGGCCATAGGATCTGGAAGAATGGCTCTCCCAAAAGGTGTTTCACTAGATAACGCCAATGACACATACAGCAATGCTTAAAAGAAGTGTTATGGTAAAATACATCAGTGTTACCTTGTGCAACCCCACTTTTGTTTGTTGTATTTACCTGTCTCATTTTATAGTTTAATTAGTAAGGTTTTCAGGGTAGGGACTTTATTTTTGTTATATTTGTTTAGTATGATGGAACTGGTGTTCCAGGAGCTATTGCAATACAAACAATATAGTTAACCAACATGAACTGCTGAGTTTTGTTTTGACTTTGGGGTTTAAATGAAGCACCCAGAAATCAAGGTGAACCTTAGCTGAAACCACAAAGTTTGGTCTAGATTCAGGTAAAGACATTAAAACGTTACACAGTGTCCACGTGACTGGCTCACCAAAAATGTGTAAATTTCATCTTTTGACAAACATGGCTTGTATTTTGAAACAAAAGTTCTAAACCAGGTGATATTTAGGTTTCGTTATAAACATTTTGAATTGTAACTACAATGCCACTTTCACTATTTTTATGTCATTGTAACAGACACTTATTAATGCTACCATTAATAAAATGACTTATCACAAAGGAGATTAAGCAACAAATAAATTGTTATATAGTTTTCATATTGTGTCTGACCTAAATTCATAAAAGTAAGGAATAGATGAGGCTGAAACTGTTCTTAATTTGACTGCTGTCCCTACCATCTTGTTTTGTCTTATAGGAGTATAGTACCATGTGTAAGATCACCCACTACTTTGAGAGCTCTCTAATATCTAGGCACAACGGTATTTGTTAAAGATGAAGGTTGCAGTCATAATTCTAAAAGAACATATATTGCTCTTAGTCTACATGTGCAATTTGTAATAATGCCAGTTGGTTTGTGCACACTAATTAAGTCTATGGTCCTACATGTTTTTTTAGGCTTAAGCAAGACCACATCACTTCTAATATATCTTTTTAAATGTCCATTAAATTTATATTTAGTTTTTTTTAAAAGCCACACGTGTTATTTAATAAGTTTATATGACTAACCATTAAATGAAGTGGTTAGTGAACAAAATGGAAAAATATATGTACAAATTTGTAGCTGCTGTTTAACTTTTTGATTTTGGTCTCTAAAAATACCATCTATCAGCTTTCTCAATCCTGGGTTTTAGTTCTTTAAAGTTGAACTCCTTTTTACTCCTAAAGGCAGCAGTAATGAAAAAGCATGAGCCAAATACCCTACTGGTCTTTGTATGCCATTCTCTGCTGGGGATAAATATTGCTCTCTGAATATTCCAGTCAGTTTGGCTTGACCATGGCTGATGAAACTCCGTTGCGATCTCTCAATATAAACTCTGGGCATCCTTGACATGGAATGGTTTTAGAGTTCCTCATCTTCCATGGTTACCAGAGAGAACCAGGATGTGTTACAGCAGGGAGCTTAATAAGTGTAGGAACTTCCTTGTTAGGGAGTTCTCTGGTTGCTGCTTAAAGCACAGCTCATTATGTTTGTGTCTTCACACTACATGGTGTCAGAAGTGAGTGAATGCTCCTCCTTTAGAGAAAGGGAAAGGACAGAAAGAACCCCAGACTGTCAGAGCAATGAGTGCGGAAAGTGGAAAATAAGGGAAAAGTCCTGTGAAAGCAGCATCAGAGAAGAAGCAGAACCTGTCTCAACACAGCAATGGGACCAGTAGTATAAGCACTGTGTTAGAGAAGTGTGATTTTTGGCAACACAGATAGCTACCCTTGCTGAATCTGTGGATTTGAACAATTCTGTATGGCTTCTAGTTTAGCAAAGAAAGCACAAGTATACCAAGTACATGCTTTGGATAGTGATGATGATCTCCTATGTGCCACAAAGACAAAGAGCTGTGCTTTAAGCAGCAGCTAGAGAATTCCCTAACTAGGAAGTTACTGCATTTAAAGTTCCCTGCTGTAACACATCCTGGTTCTCTCTGGTAACCGTGGAGGACAAGGAACTCGAAAACCATTTTACCCCTCGATGAGGAAAAGAAAGAATACTCTAAAGTGAATGAGGTTCTTAATACCCATTTCATAGACAGACAATATGTGAAAGGGCCAAATTTAATAGGAGGTGCTAGAAACAAGGGGACACAGCTGAGACTTATTATTGCAGTTCAGTCTTGCTGTACATTACAGATATGGAATGTGAAAAGGAGAACTAATGAGACAGGAGAATTGTTGTCAGAAGAGACACCAGTTTATCAGCACAGTTTCAGCGAGACCCAGCTCTCACACCAGCAAAAACAATAGCAAATGTGAGAATGCAAGAAACCATAAAAAGAAAAACAGCATTGTGACTTGCATGCTAGCAGCATAGGGGAGACTGCATCAGACAATATTGACACATTAAAAAGATACGACTGTGAGAGAAGCAATTAGACCAAATTTACAACATAAGAACAGTACATGACTAGTAAATGGGTGATCCAAGAACCTTAACAGGAGGGAATCTTGGAAAAGCTGTGGAAAATATGGCAAAACAGCAAGTCAGCGCTGGTAACAATGTCCAGCAAAGAGGCAGAATGAAGGAGATGCCAAAAAATGGGAAACTTTGAAATAGTATGCAGGTCACCAAGAGTAGTGCATAAAATCCAAGAGGGAGTGTTGTCATCAGATAACAATGAGTCCATACTTCTAGGGACTATATCCTCAATAGAACAGACAGCTCCTTGGTACACAAGCATGAATCTAAACAGTTGAAACCTTATATTAAAAATTGATACTGTGGTAGCAGTCACTGGAAAAAAATCGGTCCTGGGGTGGAGATCTCCAAATACAATTTTATGTGGGGCTACTAATAATCCATTGAATGTTTGTGGCTAGTTCCTTGGGAAAGTGGGAAAAGACTGGAAATTCCTTCAACAAATAATATACATAATAGAAGGACTGACATCTCCCTTACTAAGTTTGCCAGCAATATAAAGACAATACCTAGAAGAGAAACTGGAATGTGTTAATGGTAAAAAAAGCAATTTCACAGGTCTAGGAAAGCTGTCAGGAGAGTACAAACTATTTGGTGCCATCAGTGACTTCCTTTGCGCTGTCAGCCCCATGCCACCCCTGTATATTCTTGCTAGCATAGGTGCTGACTCTGTGGGTGCTTCAGGGCTAGAGCACCCATGGAAAAAAAATCAGTGGATGCTTAGCACCAGCAGCCGGCTCTTCTCCCTCCCCCCAAGCACCTCCTTCCCGCCAGCAGCCCTGCCGATCAACTCCTCCCCCACTCTCCCAGCGCCTCCCATCCACTACGATCAGCTGTTCCACGGTATGCAGGAGGCACTAGGAGAGAGGGGGAGGAGTGGGGACAGAGTGCTTGCGATAGGGGGCAGAACTGGGCAGGAAGAGGCGGGGCAGGGGTGGGAAGAGGCAGGGGGTGAGGCTTGGGGGAAGGGGTGGAGTGGGGGCTGAGCACTCCTGGGTCAAGGAGGAAGCCGGCACCTGTGCTTGCTTGGGAAAGTCAAAGGAGAATTAAAGACAGACAATGGAAGATATGGGAGTTATTTTCTAGATAGAACACACTGACTGGTGTGTGAGGATGGTTGTAGTACCAAAGCCCAATGACAAAATCCAGATATGTACACCTTACCCAATTTAATGAAAGTGTGTGCAAAGAAAGACACATGCTTCCCATGGTTGACTAGACATTAGCTCAGTTATCAAATCTTTTCAAAGTTACAGCATGCTCCTGGCAAATCCCTCTTGCTAGCAATCTATGCCATTAACTACATTCAACACCCCATTTGGAAGTTACTGTTTAATTTGTCTTCCATTTGGCATATCTTCAGCACCAGAATGTTTCCAAAAGAGAATCTCTCTACAATGTCAGGTTTGCCTGGCATCTTTTGCCATGCAGATGATATGTTGGGATATGGCAGATATAAAATGATCATCATGAACAACTACAAGAAGCTGAGACACACTTCCAACAAGCTGGCTTCACTCTGGAGGAGAAATGTGAATTTGGAAAAGAGCAAATAAAATCTGTAGGACACTATTAGCAAACAGGTAATTTCAGCCAAATTCAGACAAACTGAAGGCATTACCTAAAGATGTTTCTGTTATAAAAAGATTCCTGGGCACGACAAATCAGGGAAATTCTTACCAAATTTATCTCATTTAAGAAAACTGTTTAGAGATCTCCTTAATGGTAACAATAAGTGGATCTGGGGTAGCCCACAACAAAACAACTGACATCTCCACCTGTTTTGGTACAATATTCAGTAAACTGACAACAATAGCCACAGATATTGTGACGGGTTGCCCCCCCTTAGGATGTCATCTGATATACTGGGATACCACGGAGCCTGCCTGTTCTGCCAGCCCAGGCACCCTTTTTACCTGTCTTGCTGAGCCAGGCTATTAAGCCTCCTCCAGCACACACACAGGCAGGGCCATACCCAACTGCAGAACGACACAGACTCTGAGATCAGCTCTGGGAAGATTCAGCTTAAGGGACTTGCCTCAGCACTCAGGTGTCCACCTCCCTTGGAGTGGAGACCCAAAGGTCTATGATGAAATCCACCTCCTCCCTCAATGTGGAGGAAGGTATGCAGAGCCTGTTACACACACACACCCTACTATGAATTGTACAAACTGAGTTATATTATAAACAAGAAATACATTTTGTGACAAAGTTCTGTCCTTGACTCCGTGGGTCCTACATTTCCTGACAGATTTTGCTAACCTCAGAGACAAGGGTCACAGTCTACTGAGCCATTTTCATCATAAGCCAGCAAGGGAGGTGAGGAGAAACAACCCTCCCTCGCACAGTCTCTGTTGTCTCCCAGTATCAGTGATTAATCAGGGAGGGGGGAGCCCAGGCCCACCCTTTACTCCAGACTCCAGCCCAGGGACCCTAAAATTAGCAGCTATGGAAGCTGACTTTTTGGAAATAGGACATGTAGAATTTTCTGGGCTACTTCCCCACAGCAGCCCCCACTCAATATCTTCTTCACAATTACCTCAGGGTCTCCTTCCTTGCACCTGATATGAATTTGTACTACTTCATTCCTCCAACAGCACACTGACTAACTGGGAGGCTTTTAACTAGTTCCAGCCAGTCCTTGATTGGCTTCAGGTGTCCCAATCAATCTAGCTATCTCCACTGCCTTCTAGAAGGATCTTAATTGGCCCCAGGTGTCTTGATTAACCTGGAGCAACTGCCATTTGGTTACCATGGTACCAGGGATTTGTTTAGCCTGGGGCTAACATACCTGTTCCTCACTACTTTACTGTAGCCATCTGGCCTTGCCCCATCACAATTTATTATCTACAAAAGATTAATTTTAAGTGAATATAAGACATAACAGACAGAACAAAGCAGTTTACTGAGCAAATAAAACAAAATATGCAAGCTAAGCTCAATGTACTTAAGAAACAGGTTACAAAATGTAATTTCTCACCCTAAATATTGAATTTAGACAGGATGCAGAGTTTCTGTAGCTCAGAGTTCCAGTTATTTCCTTACAGACTGGACCCCTGTGTCAGTCTGGACTCACCCCTGCCTTTCACTTCAGGTTGGTTTCTTTGTCCCTTCAGGCACTTTCAGCAATCTTTCTTCTTGGGTAGGCCAAAGAGGAGAGTCTCGTTTGCCTTCCTCCCCAACCTTAAATAAGATTTACATAAGGCGGGAATCCTTTGTTTCCCAAACTTGACCCCTGCCCTTTCACTTACAGTGGAAAGTTACAAGAAGTCGAAGATAATGTTTAGTATCATGTAACAAGGCCATCTGACCTAGTAGTGTTACAGTTATGTCCCAGGATGCCTCCCAGGAGGTAGAGAGATTAGTATCTTCACAGTCTTGTTGTTTCTTCCTGATGGTTCATCAAATGTGATGGCCTGTCGTCTGGTGGATATCTTCCCAATACACACCCAATTGTAATTGTTACATAGTCCATATTCCTAACTTTAGATACATAAATGATATCATAAATGATGCATACAAATTGGATAATCACATTCAGCAAATCATAACCTTTCCAATGATACCTTACAAGACCCACCTTGCATAAAGTTAACCTCAGTTATGTCATATTCATCTCATAAGCATATTTTCATAAAGAATATGGAGTGAAACCTCACACCTTACCCCTGAGATTATTGCCAGAGGGTTAGTCATACCTAAAATCCCTATTTGGCTTTGGTTATGCAACCCCCAAGTGTTATCAAACACTGTAAAGTCATCCATACGTGCTTTTGCAAAGTTCTGGGTTTCTGTTCTCAGGTTGCCTGAAAACATTTTGGTGTATAACATTGCAAACTTAATGCAGATATCAATATCCTTTAAAGTGTAGGTGTTTTGGCATTTCACCACCAATGCCATGAGGTGGTGTGCCTCAGTTTCCCCTTCCATACAGCAGTCTAGATTGGTTATGCTTTCTCTGCTGTGCCAAGCTCTAAGCCTGTTTACAGGTACCAGTTGAAAAGCAGTATTCTCATGGGATTTTCTTGTTACCACTCCTAGTCTGTACCAAAGATTTTTTCCAAAAATCATGCATGTCACATATTTTTAAAGTATTTACCACCAGTATCAAATTCTTTGTCTTAACCCACAGAGTGTGTAGTAAGACTACTGCTGATGCAATTTTCTTTCAACATTGAACACACTGCAGGGAAAGCTTATCTAGAGCCCCAGTTCAGCAGCCACCAATGGAAAAAGAAAAGACATTCAAGAAAGATCTCGATGTCTACATTGACCTTGTTCTGGCAGCAATTCCAACATCTGCCAGCTGACTTAAGCAAATTAGAAATGAACAACTAATGGGTGAGACTTGTCAGAAACTGACTCAACTCTGTTACACCACTGACCCACATAAAGCACTCCTGATATATTGGTCAACACCACTTGCATCTGGATTATCTCCAGCAGAACTTCTGATGGGAAGATGACTAAAGACTTTTATCTGCAGCACTGATACCGCTTAAACCTAAGTGGCCCAACCTGAAGGAATCTGAAAAACAGGATGCTGAAATAAAAATTCAGCAGCGACAAAAATTCACTCTGCAGCACAGATCAAAAGCGGTACCTGAACTGAGACTAGAGAACAAAGTTTGGCTCAAAAGCTCCCAGACACTTGGAACTGTTCAGAACTTTGCAGAAACTTCCTGATCCTACATTATGGACTTCCCCAAAGGAATCAGATTCATCTTCAGTATTTCCCAACACAACAAAGAGAGGATCTGGGACCTACAGGTACTCTGTTGGGAAGTGAACTCTGTCAAAGTTAGATTCAGGACTCACAATTTGTTAGACCACTCTGTTTATTAGCACAGTGCTCTGCTAATACACCCAGATAATGTGAGCACCATGCAAGACCCACACTACCTTATTTTATACAGATAAAAAGGGTGCGAATTTAACAAGAGGACAAAGAAAGCAGAACTGACAAATTTACCTGAGGCTAGACATACATATTCAATTTCCTTACTAACTTTTACAGCTCTCCGGTTAATGTTCCACCATTAGCTTAAGTGGACTCATTGTTTATGCCTTAATGTTTCTTTTCCTGACACCTGTATTTCAACATTCCTTATTTCTGCTTAAAGATACATACAGCATTTCTTTAATCCATTCTATTTTTACAATATAATTCATGCTACTTTCACAACTCCCTCCATAGGAAACTCCATGCACAAATAACATGAATGAGAATACAATTGGGACAACTGATCAGACACCACCCTCCCAAAGACTTGATCTTTAGAATACTGCTTAGAACGATTTAAAAGCAATTGGTAAGAGGACAGAGTGTAACTAATTTAAAGGAATTTGAAGTTTTAGAATTGTGTATACATTGTTGTTGTTTTATTAAAGTTTTAATCCTTTATAATAAAGAAAGGGAGATGTGGAATGGTTATGGAATTCCTGGTCATCCACAATTACCAGAGAGAACCAGGATGCATTGCAGTGGGGAGCTTAAACATAGGAACTTCATGGTTAGGGAGCTCTCTAGTTGCTGCTTAAAGTATGGCTCTGTGTCCTCACACTACACTTCATACAACTATGTCCCTATGTTCCAGTCAAATATTATGGCATATTTTGGTAGTGATTAGGATTTTTTTTTATGTGCTGCTTCAGTACCTCATATTTAGAAGGACTCTTTAGCTTATTGACACCTGTTCTGTATTCTCAGTACCATATGTTACTTCTCTCTGTTACCTGATCTTCTTTGTGGTTTTTTTTGTTTTTGTTTTTTTTTACAGGTATGGTATCCATGAAGAAAGAAGACTGATCAGTGAGCTCAAACCATCTCTGTGTGATAGAATTATATCCAGGACTGCCAACTATGTTCATAGTTGTGTCCACCCCACAAACACATGGATATGTGTCATCTGTCTTGCAAAATCCATTGCTACACTTGGTGATTTTGCAAGCTACATGCACACAACTGAGAGCAAGACTGAGCAGTGTTTGGGTATCATGACTTATCAGTCTGAAGTTTCTTAACATTCAGTTGCAGATAATGTTTGCAAACTCATTCTACGTAAGAAGTTTAGTCATTCATTATTATTTTCCTTGACAAAGGAGCAGAAATCCCCTTCCTGAAAACTCTTTACATCCTCATATGTACTATGTTGGTAAACTTAACAGATTAATCAGCATGACTGTACATTCTTCAACTTTAAAATATTTTATAAAAAAATTACATAAATACTTGTCTATTAAGTTACCAACAACTTCAGATTCCTTTAGCTTTATGCTTTAATATAGTATTTGGCAAATTCAAATTTTCTTTAATTTCAACAGGTAATATAGATGTTTATTTTTAAGCATTTAAAATTACCTGTTTTAATGTTCACAGTTGAATAAAGCTATTTTAACTCCTTTCTTTTATTTTGCAGCCTATGGGCCAGATCTTCACCAGATATAAATGGGCATGCTCCATTGAATTCCATGAAGTTATATCAATTTACAGCAGCTGCGGATCTGGCCCCATACATCTGTGACATTAGTCTTGATTCAGTGTATATGAGGAGTTTTGCAATCGGCTTTATAGTGTTCATGCAAAAGTTGAAAGATGAGATTCTGTGTATAATGCAGATATTTTCTCATTGACTGTCAAAGTCAAATCAATAAAGTGTTAAAAGTTGAATGGATTTGATTTTGAGTTGTCTGTTGAAAAATGTGCCAGTGTTTATCCACAGTTTGATACACAATCAAATACTGTGAGATTTTGATCATTTTGTGCACATATATTAAGGTCAAAATGAACAGGAAGTTAATATAGAGAGCATTTTTCCAGTCTAATATTCTCACTCATTACTTCAATACTTAAAAATTCAACATTGTGATATAAATTGTGCATCAAAATGGAAAGAGAACCATTTTCCCTTTAGGTGCGTTTGCTTTTTCTTCTAATCATAAACCCATGCTGCACTTCACATCCCTGGAAAACTTATCCAAGAAACTATTGCTTTCTTAAAATAGAATTTTACTTAATTTTGCTCTAGAGGTCAGAAACTTTGACAGAATATGCCTAATTGTTGAACCAAGAAGATGTAGTGGAAGTGTATCAGTTTTGGCAACTTCCATAGGTCTGAGTGTATCTTACCCCAGAATAGTCAACAGACTATTGGTTAAGACATTCAAAGATGTGGTAGACGCAGATTAGAGACCCTGTTCTTTCTGATTCAGACCAGGAATTTGAACCTCAGTCTCCCAGATTGTAGATGAGTGTTCCAGCCACTAGCTTATTGACTATTCTAGGGTCGTGGAGGTTGCTTCTTTCCATCAAGACTTTGAAAGGGCTTGATTTATTTCCAAACCAGAATGGAACAAATGTAAAAACGTCAAACTTTGTGAAACAAAATTCAGATTTTCTGGCCCACCCTTCTTCAGAGATGGATAGGCATGGAATTTCACTCATAATGCATTTAACAGTTCTTTGTGTATAACCATTTCCTTTATTGTTTGTGCAGTCTTTCACACAGCAGTAAGAGAAAAAATTATGAAGGAAATATCTTGAAGATGCAAAAATTGGTGAGGGCACTTAAAGGCCTTATAAGACCTCAAACTTCTTCTAAAACATTTTAGGTTAAATGACTTAAAATTTACTTTTAGTAGCATAATCTGCTCCATTATATTTTACATATAGCACATTCTTTTGTAGCTCCTAATTCCTCCTGTGGTATTCCTCTTGGGCCTGCTTTATATTTTTAATGGGTATGTTAGCACATTACAGTTTCACAATGGATGAGTGAAAATAAGCCTGACATTCTTGCAGAAAGGAGAAACAGCAGTAAAGTTGCTATATAATATCTTACCCACCTCATCTTGTTATTTGCATGCATACTGGATATTAATTCTTCCACATTTTCAGAATACAGCATTTATGTGCAAATATTTTTTCCTTTAGCTTTTTATGAAAAAAAGTCAAATTCAGTGTTCAGGCAAAAGACTTGTGGATGTAAGTGTTTAGCTTAAGGAAAGACTACAAGAACTGGCCCAAGATGATGAAATCACTGTTAAAGGAAAAGGATACTGTTTGGGTATGTCTACACTACGAAATTAGATCGAATTAATAGAAGCCGGTTTTATAGAAATCGGTTGTATACAGCCGATTTTGTGTGTCCCCACATAAAATGCTCTAAGTGCTCTAGTCGGCGGACCGCGTCCACAGTACCGAGGCTAGCGTCGACTTCCGGAGCATTGCACTATGGGTAGCTATCCCACAGTTCCCGCAGTCTCCGCCGCCCATTGGAATTCTGGGTTGAGATCCCAATGCCCGAATGATGCAAAACAGTGTCGCAGGGGGTTCTGGGTACATGTTGTCAGGCCCCTCCCCCTCCGTCAGAGCAACAGCAGACAATAGATTCGCGCCTTTTTACCTGGGTTACCTGTGCAGACAACATACCACGGCAAGCATGGAGCCCGCTCAGCTCAGCTCACCATCACCATATGTCATCTGGGTGCCGGCAGACTTGGGACTGCATTGCTACACAGCAGCAGCAGCTAACTGCCTTTTGGCGGTAGACGGTGCAGCATGACTGGTAGCCTTCATTGGCGATCTGGGTGCCGGCAGCCGTGGGGCTGCACTGCACCAGCCCCTTGCCTTTTGCCTTTCGGCAGTAGATGGTTTATTACGACTGGTAACCGTCCTCGTCGTACAGCAGTGGCTGTCGATCATGGGCACCTGGGCAGACATGCTCAGTCCTATGGAACTGTCTTGATGATGATGGTTATCAGTCGTAGTATGCCATTTTCTGCCACGCGCCCTGTTGGCTCATCGCACGTTAGCAGAGTCTTCCCTGAGCAGCAGATCGTGCAATAGGCCTGAAGGCTAACTGCCAAGCGCCCAGTATTTGCTGCCAAGCACCCAGAAAATGCCGAGGGCTATCAGTCATGCTGCACCGTCGTCTTAAGATGTAAAAAATAGATTTGTTCTGTATTCATTTCCTTCCCCCCTCCCTCCGTCAAATCAATGGCCTGCTAAACCCAGGCTTTTGAGTTAAATCTCTGGGGGGGGTCCATTCTGTGTGACAGTTGTTTGTGTTTCTCCCTGATGCAAACCACCTTTCTTGATTTTAATTCCCTGTACCTGTACGCCATGTCGTCACTCGCCCCTCCCTCCCTCCCTCCCTCCCTCCTTCCCCTGGTCCGTCAGATACTAGTTTCGCGCCTTTTTTCAGACCAGACGCCATAGCTAGCACTGGGATCATGGAGCCCGCTCAGATCACCGCGGCAATTATGAGCACTATGAACACCACGCGCATTGTCCTGGAGTATATGCAGAGCCAGGACATGCCAAGGCAAAACCAGGACCAGCCGAGGAGGAGGCGATTGCAGCGCGGCGACGAGAGTGATGAGGAAATGGACATGGACCTAGACCTCTCACAAGGCACAGGCCCCAGCAATGTGGAAATCATGGTGTTCCTGGGGCAGGTTGATGCCGTGGAACGCCGATTCTGGGCCCGGGAAACAAGCACAGACTGGTGGGACCGCATCGTGCTGCAGGTGTGGGACGATTCCCAGTGGCTGCGAAACTTTCGCATATGTAAGGGCACTTTCATGGAACTTTGTGACTTGCTTTCCCCTGCCCTGAAGCGCCAGAATACCAGGATGAGAGCAGCCCTCACAGTGCAGAAGCGAGTGGCGATAGCCCTGTGGAAGCTTGCAACGCCAGACGGCTACCGGTCAGTCGGGAATCAATTTGGAGTGGGCAAATCTACTGTGGGGGCTGCTGTGATCCAAGTTGCCAGGGCAATGAGAGACCTGGTGATATCAAGGGTAGTGACTCTGGGAAACGTGCAGGCCATAGTGGATGGCTTTGCTGCAATGGGATTCCCAAACTGTGGTGGGCGATAGACGGAACCCATATCCCTATCTTGGCACTGGAGCACCAAGCCACCGAGTACATAAACTGCAAGGGGTACTTTTCAATGCTGCTGCAAGCCCTGGTGGATCACAAGGGACGTTTCACCAACATCAACGTGGGCTGGCCGGGAAGGGTACATGATGCTCGCGTCTTCAGGCACTCTGTTCTGTTTCGAAAGCTGGAGGAAGGGACTTTCTTCCCGGACCAGAAAATAACCGTTGGGGATGTTGAAATGCCTATCGTGATCCTTGGGGACCCAGCCTACCCCTTAATGCCATGGCTCATGAAGCCGTACACAGGCAACCTGGACAGGAGTCAGGACCTGTTCAACTACAGGCTGAGCAAGTGCCGAATGGTGGTGGAATGTGCATTTGGGCGTTTAAAAGCGCGCTGGTGCAGCTTACTGACTCGCTCAGACCTTAGCGAAAAGAATATCCCCATTGTTATTGCTGCTTGCTGTGCGCTCCACAATATCTGTGAGAGTAAGGGGGAGACATTTATGGCGGGGTGGGAGGTTGAGGCAAATCACCTGGCCGCTGATTACGCGCAGCCAGACACCAGGGCGGTTAGAGGAGCACAGCATGGCGCAGTGCGCATCAGAGAAGCTTTGAAAACGAGTTTTGTGACTGGCCAGGCTACGGTGTGAAACTTCTGTTTGTTTCTCCTTGATGAAATCTCCACCCCCCCACCCACCCGGTTAACTCTACTTCCCTGTAAACCAACCACCCCACCCTCCCCTACCCTACCCCCTTCAAGCACCACTTGCAGAGGCAATAAAGTCATTGTTACTTCACATTCATGCATTCTTTATTAATTCATCACACAACTAGGGGGATAATTGCAAAGGTAGCCCGGGATGGGTGGGGTAGGAGGGAAGGAAAAGGACACACTGCAGTTTAAAACTTTAAAACTTTAACACTTATTGCTCGGGAAATCATCTAGGGTGGAGTGACTGGGTGGCCGGAGGCCCCCCCACCGTGTTCTTGGGCGTCTGGGTGAGGAGGCAATGGGACTTGGGGAGGATGACTGTTGGTTACACAGGGGCTGTAGCGGCGGTCTCTGCTCCTGCTGGCTTTCCTGCAGCTCAACCATACGCTGGAGCATATCAGTTTGATGCTCCAGCAGCCGGAGCATTGACTCTTGCCTTCTGTGTGCAAGCTGACGCCACCTCTCATCTTCAGCCCGCGATTCAGCACGCCACCTCTCCTCTCGCTCATATTGGGCTTTTCTATAATCAGTCATTAACTGCCTCCACGCATTCTGCTGTGCTCTGTCAGCGTGGGAGGCAGTCTGTAGTTCTGTAAACATTTCATCACGCGTCCTTCGCTTTCGGTTTCGAATCTTCACTAGCCTCTGTGAAGGAGAAAGATTTGCAGCTGGTGGAGGAGAAGGGAGAGGTGGTTAAAAAAGATACATTTTAGAGAACAATGGGTACACTCTTTCACGTTAAATTTTGCTGTTCACATTACACAGTACATGTGCTTTCGTTACAAGGTCGCATTTTTCCCCTTATATTGAGGGCCTGCCGGTTTGGTGTGAGAGATCACTCACGCAGTGCCAGGCCACAGATTTCAGCTTGCAGGCAGCCATGGTAAGACACAGTCTTTTGGCTTTTTTAACCTTCTTAACATGTGGGGATGGTTTCAAACAGTACTGCTCTCATTAACCATACCAAGCACCCGTTGGGTTGGCCATTTAAAATGGGTTTGCAATGTAAAAGGAGGGGCTGGGGTTTCCGGGTTAACATGCAGCACAAACCCAACTACCCCCCCCACACACACACACGCACAATTCTCTGGGATGATCCCTTCACCCCTCCCCCCCACCGCGTGGCTAACAGCGGGGAATATTTCTGTTCAGCAGAGCAGGAAGGGGCACTTCTGAATGTCCCCTTAATAAAATTGCCCCATTTCAACCAGGTGACTGTGAATGATATCACTCTCCTGAGGATAACAAAGAGCGATAAGGAATGGATGTTGTCTGCATGCCAGCAAACACCGGGACCATACGCTGCCATGCTTTGTTATGCAATGATTCCAGACTACGTGCTACTGGCCTGGCGTGGTAAAGTGTCCTACCATGGCGGACGGGATAAGGCAGCCCTCCCCAGAAACCTTTTGCAAAGGCTTTGGGAGTACATGAAGGAGAGCTTTCTGGAGATGTCCCTGGAGGATTTCCGATCCATCCCCATACACGTTAACAGACTTTTCCAGTAGCTGTACTGGCCGCGATTGCCAGGGCAAATTAATCATTAATCATTAAACACGCTTGCTTTTAAACCATGTGTAATATTTACAAAGGTACACTCACCAGAGGTCCCCTGTGTGCCCCCAGGGTCTTGGGTGAGTTTGGGGGTTACTGGTTCCAGGTCCAGGGTGATAAACATATCCTGGCTGTTGGGGAAACCGGTTTCTCCGCTTCCTTGCTGCTGTGAGCTATTTACATTATCTTCATCCTCATCTTCCTCGTACCCCGAACCCGCTTCCCTGTGTGTTTCTCCATTGAGGGACTCATAGCACACGGTTGGGGTAGTGGTGGCTGCACCCCCTAGAATGGCATGCAGCGCCGCGTAGAAGCGGCATGTTTGCGGCTCAGCCCCGGACCTTCCGTTTGCTTCTCTGGCTTTGTGGTAGGCTTGCCTTAGCTCCTTAATTTTCACGCGGCACTGCTGTGTGTCCCTGTTATGGCCTCTGTCCTTCATGGCCTTGGAGACCTTTTCTAATATTTTGCCATTTCGTTTACTGCTTCGGAGTTCAGCCAGCACTGATTCATCTCCCCATATGGCGAGCAGATCCCGTACCTCCCGTTCTGTCCATGCTGGAGCTCTTTTGCGATCCTGGGACTCCATCACGGTTACCTGTGCTGATGAGCTCTGCGTGGTCACCTGTGCTCTCCACGCTCAGCAAACAGGAAATGAAATTCAAACATTCGGGGGGCTTTTCCTGTCTACCTGGCCAGTGCATCAGAGTTGAGAGTGCTATCCAGAGCGGTCACAATGAAGCACTGTGGGATAGCTCCCGGAGGCCAATAACGTCGAATTTGTCCACACTAACCCAATTCCGACCCCCTAAGGCCGATTTTATTGCTAATCCCCTCATCGGAGGTGGAGTAAAGAAACCGGTTTAAAGGGCCCTTTAAGTCGAAAGAAAGGGGTTCGTCGTGTGAACGTGTCCAGGCTTAATTCGATTTAACGCGGCTAAAGTCGACCTAAACTCGTAGTGTAGACCAGGCCTTTGTGCAAAGGTTCCAGAGATTTGTTGGATTTCTCGGTTTCTTATTTATTGAGGACAGTATTGGCCAGCAGCTGCAACTGAGTAGCAAACCACAAGATGAAAGGTCTGAAAAGGTGGCCTTAAGCCATCCTTGTGCTCTGCTGATCCTGGGCCATCCATACACTAATCAAGTCCCCAAAGTTTAAGTTAGATAAGCCCAAAGGTAACGAGTTACAGAATCTTTCTCCTCCATACTTCAAATCCAGCTGAGGGAAGAAGTAATTGAAAGTTGTGACTGTGATATTTGGTAGCCTGTAAAAGCCACTTAGTGATCTCAAGCCAGTTTCTAGTGCTCAAGTTTCCTTATTAAAACAAAATCCACCTTATCAGTGGACACTAGTGAACAGCCTTGTGGGCAGTCTCAGGCCAGACCAAGAATTAATATGCACATAGCCCAAACTATTCACCCAAAAAACTATCTCTGCAATGAGGTGTAAGTTGTACAGCCACTGCCCATGGTGTACCTGTTCAATAGATAGTCCTGGAGATCTAACGCCTCCCTGACAACCCAACACCTCTCACTTGCACTAAATCCATTAAAAATATTTTTCAGATGAGAGTTTTTATATGGAGGCTAATGTGGATACACTATTGCTAAGGGTACGTCTATACTTATCTCCGGGTCCGGCGGTAAGCAATCGATCTTCTGGGATCGATCCCAGAAGTGCTCGCCGTCGACGCCGGTACTCCTGTTCCACGAGAGGAGTACGCGGAGTCGACGGGGGAGCCTGCCTGCCGCGTCTGGACCCGCGGTAAGTTCGAACTAAGGTACTTCGACTTCAGCTATGTTATTAACGTAGCTGAAGTTGCGTATCTTAGTTCGAAGTGGGGGGTTAGTGTGGACCAGGCCTAAGTAATATAGGATTATAAATATGCAAGTAGTAGCAAAGTCATTGCACTCATGCTGTAACTTGGCAAGCCTATCATTCTTTTACTTCTAACCTAGAAAGTGACAGGCTGATATCTTGTATCTGTTTGATCAGCTGTAAGCCATCAAAGAATTCATGCAAAGAAATACTGTTTGAATTAATATGTTATTTCTAAAGGAGTGATGTTGGCAATGTGCACAGTAGCATGTGTTTTAGAAAAATAAGCACAAATAAAATGAAAACAGCAACAGGAGAGCCTGTGTTTGAGCCCTGCATGAACTGTAGATGGATTTTATCTAACATGAGGTAAATGGGTGAAAATTAATAGCAATATGCTAACGAAAGAAAGGCAAGACCAAAAGGAAAGGCTTTGAACACAGTGGAATCACACAATAACTCGTACTACAGATGGAAATAAAAGTTTGGTAGCACCCAGGTGAAATAAAGATACACATCGTCAGACACATTATTTCTGACAATATCAGAAGAGGCCTTTTAAATCTATACCTCTCTTGCATATAGGGCCTGATCCAAAGCCCACTGAAATCAATAGGAGTCTTTCCATTTACTCTAATGGGCTCTGGATCAGGTCCATTATTTTTGAATGGATAGTTAGCAGAGGTGAGTGGGGAAGTGTTGGTTGTTTGCTTTTTAAAAAAAAAAATGAATGTAGAAGTACTTACAGAGAGAATCAGCATTGGCTGAAACCAGACACTATGGACACTGTCAAGTTCTGTACCCACCAGCTCTACCAGTTTACTTGAATCTGATGCACAACATTATCTAGTATGTTACTTGAGCAGACAAGCATTCATGCCAATTACCGGGTGGCTTTGGGACATGAATAAATTGGGACTACAACAATAGGAGGAAATTGTTTAGAGAGAGAGAGAGACTTTTCTAGTGAGATCACCACCAGAGAATCTGAGCACTTCCCACATGTAAAGAAATTATCCTCAGAACATCAGTTAAAGTATTAATCCATATTTTCCCAGATAGAAAACTGAGGCACAGAAATAAGTGACTGATCTAAGGCCACTAATGTAGTCTTTGGCAAAGCTGGGAATTGAACCTGGATTTCTCCTGAGTCACAGTCCAGTGCTTTAAGCATTGGATCATTTATCATTTAATGGTTTTTATTTTATGCTTGTATGGCTCAGCTGGTAGCACTTTGACCTTTGAGTCTGCAAGTTGAAGTCAAACAACTTAACTTATTATTTGTATTTCACCAACAGTGTAAGGTGCTTTAGAGAGAAAGATGAAAACAAGGACTCTGGCCTACTGATGCTACTCCAGTGCATTACTAGAGAGGTGATAAGCCCTTGGAGGGACCCTTACTTGGTCAAGAGGTTAAACTGAGTGAAGCCCATTCTGCTAACTGGTATGCATATCTAAATAGAAGTTTAAAAGACTTCACATTTCTCTTTAGAGACTGATTCTCTGAGAAAAGAATATATCCAGGACAGATATTACACTTTACTTTTTAATGTATAGGGCAGTGCATGAAATCTTGTTGAATATAAAGTATGCTCTGTTTGCCTATAGATTCACATCACAAGCAATACTTAACACACTACTTTGTAAAATGCTTTAAAATATTTTGAATATGGAAGGTACAGTATAAAACCCAGTTCTGTTCTCTTTTCAAGAAAGCCTCAGTATTTTAACTTTATTCATTTAGTTGAGTAAGTTCTTTGGTCAATTGCCATACAACCTTTGGCATTAATATGCAATCCATGTTCATTGGCTGATAAGTATATAACAGCAAGTGTGTCAAAAACCAGACACAGCAGTGTTTTTTAATCTAATAAACCACAAGGTTTTCCTCTAAGGCTTTATGTTCTGCTCGTCAAGAAAGCATTGTTTCATGGTCATGAAAGCAGATAATGTCAGCACAACCCCCAGCTGATCTGTAAATCCCTATTCTTTAGAAAGGTTGTGTCTGATTTCTCTCAGCTTACATTCTACTTGCAACAGAATGAACTGACATTTGTCCTTCCTCTCACACTCCTTCAATCTAGCCTTTATCAGTCACATACTGCAAATAAACCAAAATAATTAATACCAGGCTATTTCTTAAGACATATGATTAGGTTCCTTGGGGAAGAAATTGTGATTGGACTTTTTAATCTATTGATTTTAAAATGCCTGTTTCCAATAACCAGAAATCAAACCAGGTGAAAGTATAGTTTGTCTCATGTATAAAATGTTGACTTAGCTACTAAGGTCAGAAGATCGTCTCTCTTGTCTGACCCTTCACTTAGAGGGCCAAATCCAGAAGTGAGATGTAAAGTGGTATAAGCTGGCTCCTTTGCAACTGGATAGATTTCATTAGACTGTTACAGTCCCTTAGACCTATTTACAGGTATGTAATAATTTGCATATCAAGGACTTGGAGGAATGTGTACAAAGGTGTAAGATAAGTAGGGTAGGTGCTACTTCTATTGGTTATTTTCCTTGCTATATTACTTTCATTTGTCCCCTCAATTTAGGATCTACATCAACTCCTTTCTCTGAATTTGGCCCATTGAGACTATATGTAAATGGATGTGCTTCTAAGACTAGGTGGAGCCTTCACTAGTTTTAGACACTAGACTCCCTTTGAATTCAACCTAGGAATATTGAATAGCCTGTATGAAGTTAGAGACATGTCTGTTCTCCTTTTTTACTTCAGCATTGTTCCCTTTCCTACCCAAGAGTCCAGATTCATTCAACTGAGATATATGAACACTAACCTTCTGGCAAAAAGTCCTGCTGTGGCTCTAATTTCAGTGTGTTAGTTTCAAATAGGTAAGAGAAAAGCCTTCCAGCTGGCCCTCTGGCTGCCCATGGAGGATCAATACTATCTTTGTTCATTCAACCTAAAAATCGCCTACCCATTCCTACAGAGGTTGTCTGCTATTTCAGAAGCCTCTGAAGTATTTAGTAAGTTGAGCAAAAAACATCCTGCTTCATGTAATGATAAAGTAAGTTGTTTTATTGCAATACCATAAGGGTTTTCTAGCCTTCAGAGAAGAGCTTATAAAAGACACTTAAAATTTGGGTGGATGTGTAACATTTGCAAGACTGTGTCTCTTGTACAGGAAATCCATGATTACGTGTAAGCCTTGAGCCATGCACAGTAGGTTCACACAACCCTCATCCATTCTGGTGCATACTATATTTCCACCTTTATCTACTATGAGAAACATTTCAGAGAGGTGGAGATGAGCCATATACCAAGTCTCTGTTAATATTTCCAGTATGTTTTCCCGTCCAATAATCTCTTTTTAAGCTTTTAACACTGTTACATTTTTTGTACACTGGTTCAGTTGGCAGGGTAAGAAAGTAGCAACAATTTCTGTGAAACTAGCCTGTGTTCTGTAGGAGTGATGTACATCTATTATTTAAGGAACAAATTCTGTCTTCCTGCGCACATGCATAATTTTCACAGAAGTCACTGGGAATTGCACACATCTATGAGGGCAGAATTTTAATGCTAAATGCTTAGATGTTAGAAGTGGTATTTTTTGTTCATGAGGAAAAGATATCCAAGAAAAATGTCCAGGGAGTCTTTATATTAAGAATTATATGTAACTGTTAAAATGCTTTTGGTCAAATTGTGTAGATGCCTCAGTTTGAACCTTGCAATAACCAAACTGAAATTCTTGATCTCCAGAAGTCTGACTTCAGGTAATTCTCAGTTTACGTCCGTAGACATGTTCAATACACGGTATGTGAGAGTCTTTAGGTTTAATTGAGAATGATGCTGCCATCACAAATAGTTTGTGTATATCAGGATGGTCTCAGTAAACCAGCATATCACATCAAGAGGAATATGGTAAGGTAAGAGGGTGCAATGTGGACAGTGGGGAAGTACTGACTCACTGAGCATGGAACCAGATTTGAATCTAAATTCAAATTTTGACTGGAACAGCTCTGTCAGAAATTTGTAACAGGATGGCAGGAATTGGAAACAATGCACAAGCAAAGGGCCTCCTCAAGGATGGTCCTGTACTTTGAGGGTCAAATCCCCTGTTCATTCCACACACACATCCCAGTGGAGAAATCTGAGGGAAATTTCCTCCCTGTATTCCTGTCACAGGTTTTTCTTCAGGAGAGTGTAGCTTCCCTTTTAGCCAAATCACTGCCACACAAAGCTGGGAATATAACAAAGGAGCCCTGAGGCCTTATTTTAAACACCAAGCATAATGTCTCCTAGTGTTAAATGAGTAATATGAGTTATTCTGTGCAATTCATACATGTCTAGATCCTGAAAACTTACTTAAACCTTAGTCAGAGAAAGCTCCCATTGAGGTCAGTGGGAGTTTTACCTGGTAAGAAATGAGTAAAAGCTGAGTAAGGACATTAGGGTTTGTCTCATATGTAGTAGTAACCATATCACTATCTTGATTTCAACACAGGCATTACCCCCTTTTTTATTAATCCTCTACTTTACCTCTTGTGCTGCCATCATCCATTAATATTTTTGCAATAAAGTTTTAATTTACCTTATCAATCTGAGGACTAAACTTGCTGTCTCAGGCAAAATTCCAAATGAAGCAGAGACTGCAGGATAAGGCCTGCTTTCTTTTGTTTTCCTTTTGCTTATTTCTTCTTTTGATATCACAAGCCCAGCTAACCTGCTGAACACAGCATGACCCGAGGCACCCCTGTATTCATGCACTATTGCAATATTTGTACAAAATATGCCTTGTGAGGTATTATAGCCAGCATGTTAGCTTTCATATTAATATTGTAAAATGCATGTGTTACTGTTGTGTGAAGTTATGAATTCCTGTTGTATGATGTTATTACAACATGTTTAACAGCAGACAGCCTAGCCAAGGTAAAAGTGATAAACAGGTCTGTTCTAGACAAAAGAATGTTGGTTATACCTCAATTTATATATTAGCAGTAAACAAAGCCATCAAACTAAACTGGCAGGGGTTATCCTGATCTTGAACTTGAGAGACAGAATTAATATGGTTCCTGCACCCCAGAGAGAGACAGAAAACTTAATCCCCAGGAGGCCTTCCAGACTTCAAAGACAAAAATATCCCCTTAGGGATAATAAGGAACAGAAAGACTCCATCTTGATCCTTCACCTTAGGAGACAAAGAAACCCAGCAATTTGATCTCTCTGATCGGTCCTGGCCAATAAATGCCAGAACGGAGACTGGGGTGAAAGAGACTATCTTGAACAAAGACTGTATCTTGCTCAATTAAGTTCTAGACTTTTAGATGGATGTTTTCACTTATTTACTTGAGACCATCTCTGCCATTATCTCTTTTACTTGGTATCACTTGATCCATGCTTTTTTTTTTTTTAATAAGCTTGTTTTGCTTTCATTATAAATAGCAATACTGTGTAAGTTCAGTAGAAGTGTGTGCTTCTAGAAAGCTAACAGGTTGGAGTTTTTACTGTCTCTGCAAAAACAGCAAACCTAACAATTTCTCTCTGAGGGTCCAGTGAGAGAGACTTGTCCCTGCAGTAGGATGATTTGGGGGCAAATTCAGGGCTGGAAGGACACTAAGTTCAACCTGCAAGGAATAACCAGGTTAGGCAATGCCAGGATGGGGCTTGTGGGCTGCTGGCAGGCTGTTGGGGTCAGAGCTCTGGACCATAGCTGCACAGTCAGAAGACACCCAGATTTACAAGGCCTGGGTGAATACCAAAATGTCACTCATGCACAATCACAGAAGAAATTGTTGGTCAGTAAGAAGCCATCTGAAGGCTTCTCTCTGAAAGAAAGAAAGAAAGAAAAAGGCTTTATTTAGAAGGCTTCCTTGGACAAGATTAGCTTGGGTTCTATTAATGTGAGTTATATTTTTTTTAAATCATTTTTACATTACAAGTAAAACTCAAAGTTTTATTTTCAACTTCTGCCAGTATATTTTTAGTTGAGTAAAATTTCACATGACTAGATCTGTTCTATTTACCTTATATCATTCAGCTTGGATTAATTTCTGCAACATATTGTTTACAGTGAAAATTCTACAAGAGGTGACAAATCTGCTAATATCTTCATATTAAGTTAACTTGGAGTCAGATATAGCTTATTCATAGTTTTATATGAGCTGTAACTACAGAGAACTTATCTTGTGGTGCTGATTCTATAGTCATATGGGGATGGGTGGGATGGGGTGCGGGAGGGGAAGGAGACGGGAGCCATGAAAAAGTAGCAGATGGAAAAGTACATCAATTAAAAATTGTTTTAATGAGTCTGGAAAAAAACCAAACGCCTCCTCATCTCTGAGGATGAGGCAACATTCTCAGGTAAACATAACTGGAATAGTACAAAATTTTACTACAGATTCTAAATCTTATATTCAAATAAGAATTTTAATACTGGCAAAATTGCCAAAATGTATTAGAAAAGAAAGAAATCTAGTTATCTGTTGGTTGCATTTCGTATGTACAGGGAATACATGAAGGGGTGTAAAAGGTTTTAATCGGCATAAGTTTGGAATTACTGCATTGCTTTTGCATGGCTAACTTTCAAGTGCAGGTTCTCTCCAGATGGACACACTGCTACTGGGGTTCACCCTTTGTTAAAAAGGTTTGCAGCTTGGGGATGCTTTTGGATTTTCAACTGCTGTAGGAATCTCAGGTAGTGCCAGTGACCAGAAATCCCTACTTCTCATCCCCCAAGCTGATTCCCTTCAAGGCCCATCTCAACAGCAGCTAACTTAAATAGCTGTGCCTTTCAGTATGCTCTGAGGAACTGCTCAATCCAGCTAAAGGCCTGTGGCAGATCCAAGCCAGTGTACCACCCATGGTGGAACAGGTAGGGAATCAATACCAGGTGTCTCAAACAGGGTTTGAGTACTTCTATGCATACCCTAATCTGGGATCTCTGGGTGTGTCAACAGTACAAGAAAATTCCAAATTGAATAAGACCACCCCAAAAGGCTCCACTTATTTGGGAGAAAGTCTTATCCCTCTGTCCCCCTACAACTGCAAGTGGCAAAAGACCTGGCCTTATTGGCCTAACCTGGGATAGGGTGAAGTCCTTTCTTTCAAAGCTCCAACACAACAGAGGCGTGCTTAGAGAAATAATTAAGGAAAGCCAACTGGTGGCCAAGGCAGCCTTGCAAGTGGCTATGGACACCTGTGACACCACAGCCATGGTGGTTACAATGCACATAATGTCTTGATTCTAAGCAATGGGCAATCCTACGGAGCTGGAGGCCATGGTTGAAGACTTGCCTTTTCATGACATAGAATAATTTAGCCACCTGACAGCAATGTGCACTCCTTGAGAGGCCAAGGCCAACACATGATCCTTAGGGATTTACACCTTAGCATTATACCATACCCAACCCCAGTCAAGATCACAGGGGGAAAAAGAAAGAAAGAAAGATGTCCTCCTCCGCAGCAACACACAGTATTCCTTTGACAGGTCAGCAAATCTGACAGGACTGTCAGGAGCTGCGTAACATCCAATCCAGAGACCATGATCTTTGGAAGCCATCTCACCCCATTCTGCCAGTTGTGGTCTGCCAAAACTATCAGAGGGGTGGTAGAGAGCCATTACTCCTGGCTACATTATCCAATTCCACTCTTCACCCCCATTCCCCATCCCACTTCAAGGGTTCTTCTCAAAAGAGCCTATTACAGGCAGAAGTGGCCTCATTACTTCATCTAGGAGCCATAGAGGAAGTGCCACAAGACTTCCGGAGAAGGGGCTTCTATTCCCTCTATTTCCTTGTTCCAAAGAAGAAAGGGAGCCTACATCCTATCCTAGGCCTGAGAAGACTCAGCTATATACTGTGATAGACCCAGACCAGTTGGGAAAAGCAGAGTAGCAGAAGGGAGATATACTGGTCATTGGATAAGTAGTTTTCTGTTCCCTGAGTGACCAGAGCAGGGGCTGCTCCAGGCTAATAGACCACCTGACTCCAATTAACCTGCTAAGAGTCAGGTGAGGCAGATAAGCACCTGACTCTAATTAAGGCCCCTCTGATGCTATAAAAGGGCTCACTCCAGTCAAGCCAGGGAGCCCAGAGGAGAGGAAGTGTGTGTGAGGAACTGGGAGCAAGAGGTGTGCAAGAAGCTGAGAGTGAGTAGGTGTACTGCTGGAGGACTGAGAAGTACAAGTGTTATCAGACATCAGAAGGAAGGTCCGGTGGTGAGGACAAAGAAGGTGTTGGGAGGAGGCCATGGGGAAGTAGCCCAGGGAGTTGTAGGTGTCGTGCAACTGTACCAGGAGACACTCTAAACAGCTGCAGTCCACAGGGCCCGGGGCTGGAACCCGGAGTAGAGGGCGGGCCCGGGTTCCCCCCATACCTCCCAACTCCTGATCAAACACAGGAGGAATTGACCTGGACTATAGCTTCTGCCAGAGGGGAAGGTCTCTGGACTGTTTCCTGACTCACAGGATGAATCTGTGAAGCGAGCAAATCCGCCAATAAGCGCAGGACCCACCAAGGTAGAGGAGGAACTTTGTCACAATACACTATCTCAGGTTCAGGATGGTAACAGTTGCCTCCATCATGCAATCTCTTCAAGCTCAAGACCACTTCATGGCACGATGCATACTTCCATATAACTACCCATCCAGCCCATAGGACATAAGATTCACAATGAAGCCTGGCCATTACCAATACGGAATGCTGCCCTTTGGACTTTCCATGGCACCAAGAGTATTCAGAAAATGCTTGGCAGGATTGGCAGCACATTTAGGAAGGCAGGAAATCTGTCTACCCTGCCTGGACAATTGGCTGATCAGGGGCAGGTTCCAGCAAGAGACTGAAAAGTCCCTGGAGTATGTCTTCTCTTTGTTCTCCCAACGAGGATTCCTTGAGTCTCTCAGACCATCAGACAATGCTGTTCATAGGAGCAATGATCAACTCTCAGTCAGCGAGAGCTTATTTGCCAGAGGACAGGTTCCACCCCTTCATTCACTGGCAAGGGACCTAAGATTAAACCTGATAACAGTGCACACATGTCTGGGGCTGCTGGGCCACACATCTGCTTGCATTAGGTGACTCTGCTTGCCAGATTTAAACTCAGACCTTTTCAGCTATGGCTGAGATCTCTGTACTCCCTGTCCAAATAGCCATGTGACCAAAAGTCAGCATTCCACCCAGGTTCTGCAAGAACTCACCTGGTGGCTGGACCCAAAAGGCTTACAAAGGGGGGTTCCCTTTTCAACCTCCCCTCTCAATGAGGACTCATCACTGATGCTTCAGGGACAGGTGGGGGTGTGCACTAGGGCCATCTGCAGATGCAAGGCATCTGGTCCCAGGACAATTTGAAGCTGCATACAAAGGTCGTGGAGCTGAGGGCCATCCAGCTGGCCTTGCATACCATTCCTGCTGGGCTCCATGGTGCAGCCTGTGGTGGACAACATGTCCTCAATAGCAAGCAATCAACAAAAAAGGCTTCCCTCTCTGCCAAGAAGCCATCAGGGTATGAACTTAATGTCATCACCACTGGCTCTGCACTTTCCAAGTATCAACAGCAACCTCGCAGACTTCCTAAGCATACATGTGGTACTCAACCACAAATGATCACTTCAGACATCCATCCTAGAGCCAGTATTTTACCACTGGGGGACTCCCACAATAGATCTGTTTGCCACAGAGGATACCATCAAGTGCCTGAACTTCTGCTTCAGAGGGGGTATGAGACTAGGTTCTTTCCCAGATGTCTTTCTGCTACAGTGGTCTCCATGCCTCCTATTCATCTTTCTACTGATCCCCAGGGTGATAAAGAGTCAGACAAGACTAGGCTACACAGATCCTGACAACTCCCTAGTGGCCGAGGCAATTTTGGCTCTCATATCTCTTGCACTCCTCCATTCTGCACCCCCATTCATCTCCCAATCTTCCCAGACATGATATCCCAGAACCAGAGTCAGATACTGCACCCAGACCCACCTGATGTCTTGGATGCCAGTTGGTTGAGTACCACTGACAGATTATTCTCAACAGGTTCAAGAAATCCTCATACAGATCAGGAAGCTATCTACTAGGAAGACTGACTCCCCCAAATGGGAATGATTCTCTATATGGGCAGCTCAGCATGATCCGATACTGCAGATCTGCAACTACATGCTGGACCTTAAACAAACTGAATTGACCTGTGGAGCTCTCAAAATGCATCTTGTAGTAATATCAGCAAGCCAAGCTCTGATACAGTCATACTCTGTTTTCTCACATCCAATGGTATCACATCTTCAAATTTCTCCTGCACACTCACTCACCTATTAAAGAACCATCTACTATGTGGATTCTCAATATGGTCCTCCTAAAGTTCATGAACTCTCCATCTGAGCCACTGTTGGACTCTTTGATACATCAGCTTAGCCACCAGAAAGACTGTCTGAAGGGTATCACTTTTGGGGAGGATTCAGCAAGCTCCAAGCCCGCATGGCTGGACCTCCCTATACTTCCTTTCACAGGACCAAGGTTGTTTTGAGACTGCACCCAAAGTTCATCTGTAAAGTAGTCTTAGAGTTGCACCTGAATCAGTTAATTAACCTATCAGTCTTTCCCCCCAAAGACACACAACACCAGGAGAGAAGAAGCTACATTCCTTGGACATTTCCAGAGCTTTGTCCTATTACTCGGACAGAATCAAACCCTTTAAACTACCTTCATATCTTTGTAGCCATAGCCAGCTGATTGAAAGCCAGACCATCTCATCACAGACAATCTTTAAGTGGACATGAAATATATCTCTGCTACTTGAACTAATGGTGTAATTGATTACAGTAGTATGTTGTCATCTTCTATGTGGACCAGCACTAGAGGGGATAATACATTTTGACAGTTGGTTCCACAAATATTTCCTGACAGCAGAGAAGTGGTGAGACTTGGGAATCTTGGGTTCCATTCTGAGCTCTGGAGGGGAATGTTCTCTAGTAGGCACAGATTCTTCTGCCTAGTCCCCTCCAATGTGTCCCATTCCTGCCTCTTCCCCACCCCTAGCTCCTGGTCTCAGTTCCATTCTCCTCACTTAGCCAGTTCCACTCTCTACTCCTCAG
>NW_020664463.1:17262969-17357628 GCF_002925995.2 Terrapene triunguis | reverse complement strand
CCCCCCCCCCCGCGGAATGCCGCGCCGCGCTGTCCCCCGCCACCCCAAGATTGGCCGCCCCTTACCAGGCGCCACCCCAAGCATGTGCTTGGTTGCCTGGTGCCTGGAGCCGGCCCTGAGTGTCCCTAGCCTCTGTTTGCCAGAAGCTGGGAATGGATGATAAGGGATGGATCACTTGATGATTACTTGTGTTCATTCCGTCTGAAGCACCTGGCATCAGCCACTGTCGGAAGACAAGACACTGGGCCAGGTGGACCATCGGTCTGACCCAGTATGGCCATTCTTATGTAACTAGTTCCAACCGTCTCTGGCCAGGAGGCAATCACAATCAATCACAGTTGCACTCATTGGCTCATAAACCTTTGTCTAAAAGGTGATCTGAGTAAGCCCCATCACAGACACTCTGTTCTTTCTTGAATTGATGTACAGTTCATTTAGTACCCTCTAAGGTGTAGGAGTATTTTAATTTTGTTCTTCAGATGCACATTACTTGGCATTCATCTTTTATTTTATTCTTTCTTGAGTTTTTTTTTATAGTTAAAGTGTTCTATAGTGTTGACTTCATCTGAAGACGGCTTTTTAAATTTATTTTCTTGTTAGTTCAATTTCATTGAACTAGCATTTGTGCCCATTCTTTTTTATTTTATTTGTATGTTTTTGTTATTTTAGTGGTGACATTAATTTTTTCATTCTGAATTTCCAAGAGAAAATACAGTATGACAATTTTATGGCCCAGGCAACTGGTAATGGAATGAGGAATCTTTCATAATGTGTGACAGATTGAAGTTTAGCACAAGTTGGTAGTTATTAGGACTGGGCAAACTAGATTAGATAAACATCCAATTTAAAACCGTAGCATATCAATCAAACTGAACCCTGACTGAACCTTTCTGAACTTTGAAAATATGTTTAGGGCCAAGTTCTCTAGTGTAGCTGATCTGTGCTTGCCCTGAGACTTTGGGGAGTAGAGGAGTAAAGTTGGCTACAAGTCGTATTTGGATCTCCTAGGTTCTAGGGCTGGTTCAGCACCTGCCTGGTTCACAATGTAGATTAGAAAAGTCTTAGGGACTTAAGGAGTTCTAGGAGCCAAGAATTTCTGGCCATAGGCCAGGGTTGGGGGAATGGGGCTCATAACCAAGTATTCCAATAGACATGGGGAATCCTCAAGTGACTAGGAAAGCCCAGGTCAGATCTGCTTTGTGCTATCAGATTGCCACAAAGCAAGCCCAGAGAATCTGGCCATTAATTTTCCTTTCCATGTGTCTTTTTACTTCCTATGAGAGATTTAACAGAGAACTTTAGTTTTATTTTTACATTCCATTATTACTTTCCTATCATGTTACACTTCCCACTTTCATATTATCCTGTGATTATAGTGATTGTGATTAATTCATTGTAATGATTAATTAGATATTGTGTGTGCATGATTTTAACCAAGGCTTTGAGAGACTGGGAAATCTCTCCCTCCCCAGCTCATCTCCTTGTTGTGGAAAGTAATCTCGCTCTATCATTAAAAGAAAAGTCATCCTACCTCTTGATCCTATGGAGTGTTTAATTATAGCTTCAATAGAGAATTAAAACATAAGAAAATTTGGATCTTTTTTATCATTAGGAGGTGTTAGCCTCTGTATCATGGCCAAATTTCAACTCAGGTAAACAAAGTAACTAATTCTGTCTACCTATATTCCCTATGCAGTTTCAACTGAATATGGTGTTATTCAACTCCTGTCCTGAATTGCTGTGTAGTTTTTCTGTGCGTTTTAAACCGCTGCACTTTGCCCTTCTCCAGAGGGACTGGGATCCAGACAACTACCACGCCCCAAGAAGTGTGCAGTACATTGTTGGCTAAGAATAGGTGCTGTTTCCCTGCCCTAGGCAGCCTCTACTAGTGGGGTTCCGCAGATCCCTACCGCATTCCTTACTCATCCTAACATTTTATTTGCCTTTTTGAATGCCTGTACGCTGTCACTCAGCTCTCCATAATGACACCCGGGTCTTTTTATTGTGTGTTTACTGTTAATTTAGAACCCAGCAATGTATATTCGTAATATTCCTTCCAGCTCTTACTCTGAAATTGCCAACTCTGAATTTCATCTGCATTGTACTATCTAATCACCTAGGTTTGTCTGAGGCCCCTCCACCCCCTTGAGTTCCTCAGTCTTCAGTAGTCTCAACTAACCTAAATAGTTGTATCAGCAGCAAATTTTGTCACCTTGCTGTTTAACCTCTTTTCCAGATCATTAATGAATATACTAATGAACACCCACTCTTGGCACACAACCTTGGAGCACCCCATTGCTAACCTTTTGTCATGTTAAAAATTTACCTTTTTTTATTCCTATGCACTGTTTTCTCTCTCTCATTCCAATTTGTGATCCCAGACATGACTTTACTGCTCACCAAATGATTTCTTAGTTTCCTTATTAGCTTCTATGTTGTCAAAAGCTTATGGAAAGTACAAATAAATTATGCCAGCCTGTTTCCTTTATAGTCCAGCTGAATTCCCACTTCTTAAATGTACTTAATCTAATTCAGAGAAAAAGTCAAAAACAGTAGTAAACTATATTTGATTTATTTGTTTTTAGTAGTTTGGCAATAACAGAATTGATGCTATGTCTGGCATTTATGTCAGTAAAATCAGTAGTATTAAGTGTTGCCATAAGGAATCCTGGAACACGGAATGGTTTCCAGTACATAGTGTGTCTGAGGAAAGTTAAAAATTGCTCATTGCACACCTGGTCTGTCTGGAAACTGGGTGTTCAAAAGTTTTGGAATATAGTAACATATGAAGTGCTGGACTACAGGTCAGAGAGCATTTCTGGCCATTGGAAGAGGTGTCAACTCTTTGGGAATAGAATCCTGTCCCATCCCCCCACCCCCACCTGCCTTCCCTTTGTCAGAAAAATCTCATTGATCACATGTACATGCTCTCACAGCTGACTCAACCTCTCCACTGCCAGTTCCTATATGTCAGTGGGAAGGCAGTGAATATGTTGAGGGTAATAGAAAGGAACCAGCAGTAGAAGAGGCTGAAACTCTATAGCTGGGATTTGGAAATGGATTAGAAAGCAATGGACCTGATTTAGCAAAACTCTTAAGTTCATGCTTAAGTGCTTTGCTAAACAGGCTCTATGCAAAGGTTAGGTCTCCTGTATTTTGGAGCAATGGAACCACAGTTAAGAGGAAGTTTATGAGAGTAATTACATGTCAAGGGAGAGTACGGTATGCGCATTATGCAGTCTTCTGAGGCTTATTTTCTGAGAGTAGGTTTAAGATGACTTCCATTCACTCTTTAGCCTTTCATCTTGAATTGATATTGCACTTCACTGTGGCACCTGCTAAAACCTGCAGCAGCAATATCAGTAGCAAGGTGATTTGCACAAATGGTCACTATTTTTATCTTTCAGAATTTCAGTCGGTCGTTCTACATTCTCAGCACACACACTTGCATTTGCTTAACAACAACATTCCTACCTATACAGAATATACTTGGTTTAGCAAATCCTGGAAAGAGGACAAATTAATGTCATGGCAACAGTCCTAGTTAAGGGAGGTCATACTTTCTGCTAATACACAAGAAAGTATTTTCAAACTTTGAGGGTTATATTTCTACTTAAGAAAGTTTCCACTATAGAAGAACATGATAGTGTTAAACTAGTGGACTTTTATCTTGGTTGTGTGTGAGAACAAGGGAGGCAGGGATAGCTCAGTGGTTTGAGCATTGGCCTGCTAAACCCAGGGTTGTGAGTTCAATCTTTAAGGGGGCCACTTAGGGATCTGGGGCAAAATCAGTACTTGGTCCTGCTAGTGAAGGCAGGGGGCTGGACTCGATGATCTTTCAAGGTCCCTTCCAGTTCTAGGAGATAGGATATCTCCTTTAATTTAATAACAATGCTGTATTTCTGAGTTACAGTAAACACATGTAAATACAATAAGTACATGGGGCATGTCTTTTTACATACCTCGGTGTTTGGTGACCTCAAGACATGCCTTCTCCTAACATTTGAGGTTTGCAATTTGCATCAAGTATTTCATTAAATAAGGATCATAATCCTTTATTTCAGGGGTATTATCTACATTGCTTGGCCAAGTCTTTGTTCTTTTGGATTCCATCTCATCATTTCCATGGTGGCTATTTTCTACGTTTCTCGGCTCTCTATGAGCTGAGGGGTGAAAACATTATCTACTACCTGTTCTTATCAGTTTAATTTCTTCTGATGGACATCTGCAAACACCTGTCCTGAAGATGGAATCTTCTGCAGCCATTTTTGAAAAAATTGATGCTGCCTTGAAGATATACTCCACTACTGCTACTTCAGAAGAAAACTTTTTCTCACCCTCAGCTACACTGTTGTCGGCTGCTGCTGTTCCTGCGTTCCCTACTTCCCGGAAAGCTCAGGGGAAATCTTTCCCAAAGACCACCCTTGGTGCCTCACGGAAGACCCGGACCACCTGCAAGCATGAAAACATTAGGAGCTGATTGAAGAAAACCCCCGCGGATACCTCTGCAGGGAGACCTAGCACCAGAAGGACAGCTCTTCGAGACCTCACATCCAGGAGGACCTGGAGTGAGATTTTTCCCCACAGGAGGTGTAGGCGAGGCTGACGAGGACCAAAAACACCGCCCCTGGAAAAGATGGCATCCGCTACCCCCTGCTGAAGAAGCGAGACCCCGTGGCAATCCACCTGGATGGAGGAGCTGGCAAAGGCTGAGGACTTCGAGAACTTCGACACCCTGATGGACAGACTGACCGCAGAACTGTCTGCGGAAATTACAGCCAGAAAGAGGGAACCCCAGGAGGCCACACAGGCCACTCGCAGATTCCCTGCACCGAGCCGTAACAACACCGCCAGAGAAGGCAGGAGAGGGGACGTCGGCCGCCGCTACGATCCAGCGGCTGCATCCCGTATTCAGAAACTATACAGGATGAACCGGACGAAAGCCATGAGGGAGATCCTCGACGGGACCTCCTCCGACTGTGCTATCCAGCCTAAGAGGCTCTACTCCTACTTCAAGGACGCGTTTGATCACGAGGCCCAGACCAACTTGCGACACCCAGAGTGCCTTCCCCCGCTACCCTGGATCGACCTCACGGAGGCTGGAGCGAGATTTTTCCCCGCAGGAGGTGCAGGCGAGGCTGACGAGGACCAAAACCACCGCCCCTGGAAAAGATGGCATCCGCTACCCCCTGCTGAAGAAGCGAGACCCCTGCTGCTTGGTGCTCGCTGCCATCTTCAACAAATGCAAGCAGTTCCATCGCGTTCCCCACTCCTGGAAAAAGTCCATGACCGTGCTCATCCACAAAAAAGGTGAACAAGACGACCCCGGCAACTGGAGGCCCTTCTCCATCTGCTCCACCTCTACAAGCTGTATGCCAGCTGCCTCGTGGCAAGGATCACAGACTGGTCAGTGTGCAGGGGCGCCGTCAGCTCAGTGCAGAAGGGTTTCATGTCCTGCGAGGGATGCTAAGAGCACAACTTCCTCCTTCAGACGGCCATCCAGGAGGCCAGGAGGTCCAAGAGGCAGTGTGCAGTAGCATGGCTTGACCTGACCAACGCCTTTGGGTTCATACCCCACCATCACATCTTTGCCACCCTGGGAGATTTCGGGATGCCAGAAACCTTCATCCAGATCCTCCGGGACCTCTACAAGGACTGCACCACCACCATCCGTGCCACGGACAGAGAGACGGACACCATCCCCATCTGCCATGGCGTGAAACAAGGATGCCCCCTTAGCCCCATCATCTTCAACCTGGCCATGGAACCACTCATCCGAGCCATCTCCAGCGGCCCGAACAGCTTCGACCTGCATGGCAAGAAAATCAGCATTCTGGTCTACGCAGACGATCTGGTCCTGACTGCGGACGACCCAGAGAGCCTCCAAGGTATGCTAGATGCTACCAGCCGAGCTACTGACTGGATGGGGCTCCGCTTCAATGCGAAGAAGTGCGCAACTCTGCACGTTGACGGCAGCAAAAGGGACTCGGTGCAGGCAACGGGGTTCCAGATCCAGGGTGAGCCCGTCATCCCCCTGGCAGAGGGGCAGGCCTACCAGCACCTGGGCACACCAACAGGTTTCCGTGTCCGGCAGACACCCGAGGACACCATCCAGGAGATCTTGCAGGATGCCGCCAAGATTGATGCCTCCCTGCTGGCACCGTGGCAGAAGATAAACGCCCTGAACACCTTCCTGATCCCATGCATCTCGTTCATCCTAAGGAGATCCGCCGTGGTGAAGGTGCCCCTCAACAAGGCAGACAAGATCATCCGGAAGCTGGTGAAGAAGTGGCTGTTCCTTCCCCAGAGAGCCAGCAACGAGCTGGTCTACATCGCCCACAGACACGGCGGCGCCAACGTCCCCCGCATGGGTGACCTGTGCGACGTCGCGGTGATCACCCACGCCTTCCGCCTGCTGACATGTCCCGACACCATGGTAAGGAACATCACGGCAGACGCCCTGCATGATGCGACAGAGAAGCGGATCGGCAGAACCCCCTCCAACCAAGACATCGCCACCTTCCTGAGCGGCTCCCTGGATAGGGAATTTGGACGGAACGGGCATGACATCGCTTCACCGTGGTCCTGCACTCGCAACGCCACGCGTCGCCTGGGGAAGCGCATTGGCTGCCACTGGGAGTGGTGTGAGGAGCGCCAGGAGTTGGGAGTCTGGGTGCCGCAGGTCCAACGACAACACCATCGTCACCCCGAGCACCAGGGGCTTGCTGGAGAGGACTCTGAAGGCCGCCATCCACTCGCTGTACGTGGAAACCCTGAAGCGTAAACCGGACCAGGGTAAAGCCTTTGAGTTGACCAGCAAGTGGGACGCCAGCAACCACTTCCTCATCGGGGGCGGCTTCACCCGTTTCGCCGACTGGCGGTTCATCCACCGTGCCCAGCTCAACTGCATCCCACTCAGCGGAGCTGTCCACCACGGGAACCTAGACAAGCGTTGCAGGAAGTGCGGCTACTCCAATGAGACCCTGCCCCACGTCCTGTGCAGCTGCAAACCCCACTCCAGAGCCTGGCAGCTGCGCCACAACGCCATCCAGAACCGCCTGGTGAAAGCCATCGCACCACACCTGGGGGAGATCTCCGTGAACTGCACCATCCCCGGTACCGACAGCCAGCTACGACCTGACGTGGTCATCACCAACGAGGCCCAGAAAAAATCATCCTCGTCGACGTCACAGTCTCCTTTGAGAACAGGACCCCGGCATTTTGCGAAGCCCGAGCTTGTAAGCTGGAAAAGTACACCCCCCTGGCTGACACCCTGAGAGCGAAGGGCTACGAGGTGCAGATGGACGCCCTGATTGTTGGAGCCCTGGACGCTTGGGACCTCTGCAACGAGCGTGTGCTGCGGACCTGCGGGATCGGTCAATGCTACGCACAGCTCATGCGGCGCCTCATGGTCTCAGACACCATCCGATGGCCCAGGGACATCTACATCGAGCACATCACTGGCCACCAACAGTACTAGGAGGCGTGAGCCAGAGTGACATCGTTCTCCCGCTAGGAGAAAGGGACCAAGTGACCTTCTCCGTTGGATCATATGAACTGGAACCATAAACTCCCTGAACATTAAATCTCACCAAATGAGGGTCAATCCATCCTCATCATCATATCCACTCATTATACTCCACACCCGAACATAGCCACTCTATGAACTTCATACCCTCATATCTCAATGCCTGTACTTTGACCCATCAACCTTTTACCTCCATTCGGGGATATTGCAGATTATGTATTCCTTATGCCACCTGATCTTAAACCAAACTTTGCACCCTCAATAATCTGTACATTATTCCCTGATAACCAGAAACTTCTATGCTCAAACTCTGTTCACTTTTTTTTTAAATCATCTTAATAAAATTTTTATACGTAGATGATGATCCAAGGTAATTACAGGTAAGAAAGATCCATCTACAGTACATTTGCCCTACGCTGTCCATATGTCACAGGTAAAGCTTTATCTTGTAAGCTTAGAGAAAGGTATTTACTGACAGAAGAAGCTGGTTTCAGATGTTGGCTAATATATGCAAAATAAATGGGAGGTCTCAACACAATTTTATGTGGACACGTGTCCACATGACAGAAATCCTTAACATAACTGGTGCCCTTGCAATAACTGAGATCCTTGTTGGCAGTCACAGAAGAAAGATCAAGGATTAACTGGGCTATGGTAACTAAACTAGCTCAACTCTTAGGCCTTGTCTACACTAGCACTTATGTTAGCAAAATGTATGTCACTCAGGGATGTGAAAAAATACCCCCCCTGAGCGACATACTTTCGCTGCCATAAGTGGTAGTGTGGAAGCACTATGTTGGCAGGATAGCTTCTTCCGCCTACATAGCTACTGCCACTCGTTGGGCTTGGTTTAATTATGTTGACGGGAGATCTTACAGCAGCACAGCTGCATCAGTACAGCTGTGCCGCTGTAAGCTCTCTAATGTAGACATAGCCTTAGAGATGGTCCCTCTAGAGCAGCATGAACCATGGCGGCAGGACAGTGTGAGAAAGTTTGCATTGCATATTCTTTCAAGAGGAGTATACACTTCCAGACTATCTGGAACTTTTTATGGATACCAAAATTTACTCACATATTCTCAAACAACCCCCCCCCCCCATGGTTTTAATGTATTACCTTTTACTTCAACAAGTTGTTGTACAGGTACAGTTTGGATTCCTAAATTTTTATCATCTATTATAACAATATTTAAATAGGTCATTAGTGAAGGAATAAATTTTGTTTTCTTGCAGTCAAGAAATGGTGACCACACAGTTCTACTATTTAACCTAAAACTTCACTATCTATGAATGAGTCAGGAAAGTAATTATATACGTATGGGTGAAAGCCTGCGCACAACGATGTCAAGGAGAGTTTTGCCATTGACTTTAATGGACTCTAGATTTTATCCATAGCATCTAATTCTCCACTGCCTCATGCTCCCTGTAGTCATTTACATTTGTGTAAAGATGATGTAAAATGCTACACCCATTTGACACTCACTTCGCACAGGTATAAATGGCATACACAAGGTGCAAAGGAGGAATTCAGTGCAAAAGGTTTTTCTTTAAAAGTTACCTTGCAAGAATCCGGCTGAAAAGAAACCTGGTCTAAATGTTGTGTCCTTAAGTTACTGGAAATCAAAGCCAAGATTTTCCTTTCAAAACAAGACCCTAAAGTTAGGGTCCTAAATCTAGACCTTGTTAAAGAGTCTAATCAAACATTATTTTTAACTAAAAATGTTTATCACCACAATGGAGAATTTTCCATTTAAAAATTCATTTTGGTAGAAATGCTTCATAGGGAAAAAAAGAGAAACCGTTTTCCCCCCATGGAAATTAAACCAAAGTTTTGGTTCAGAAATATTTTTGGTGAAAAACTGAAAAAATTACAGCAATTTTTTTAATGGAAACAAATATTTCTTTAAAAAAATATACTTACTTTTTTTTGATTAGCTCTGCCTAAATCTATAGACAGACACCTTAATAAGTGGCTTGGTTTTCAAATGTGCTCAAATACCAACAGCTTCTATTGATGGATTTATGAGTCCAACTTTCATTTTCAAAATATTGGCCCAAATCTTCGGTTTAGGGGTGTGTGGTTCAAACTACTGTAAATTTCAGATTTCATGGAAATCTATATTTGTGTAAAATTGTTTCTTCTTCGAGTGATTGTTCATGTCCATTCCAAGCAGGTGTGTGCGCGCCGCGTGCAAGCCAGCCGGAAGATTTTACTATAGCAGCGTCCGTAGGGTTGGCTTCGGCGCCCCCTGGAGTGGCGCCTTCATGGCGCTGTATATAGGGGCCAGTCGACTCCCCACCCCCTCAGTTCCTTCTTACCGCCGGTGATGGCTAGCTGGAACTTCGCTTGCTCTTCAGCAATCGTAGCAGTGTTCCGTCGTTGTTGTAAATAATTAGTTAGTTTGTTGTTTAGTGTTAGCTTAGTTAGTTATTAGTTGGGGGGTTTTCCCCAAGTTTTCGTTGCCCCGCTGGGGCATGCCCGGGTCCCCAGGGTTCAAACTCTGCCGGGACTGCGGGAAATTCATGCCGAAGAGTGTTTGAGGTGCCTAGGGGAGAACCACCAAAGAGACAGGTGTAGTATCTGCAGGGCTTTTCGCCCCAGGACTCTCAAAGATAGAGAGCAGAGACTTAAAGTCCTCCTAATGGAGGCGGCCCTGCGGCCGCAATCAAATCCCGGGCCTACTGAGACGACAAAGAGCACTTCATCGTCGGTGCGCAGTGCTCCGGCACCGGAGATAAGTTGTGAGGCCAAGGCCACCAAACCCCGGCACCGGAGAGAGTCGGCGCTCAAGAAACCATCCTCGATGAGACACCGTTCCCCATCGCCAGTGCCGGTTAAAAAGAACAGGCCGGTGAGGGATTGTTCGCCACACCGGGACTCTAAAGGGCCGGCGCCGTCCACGTCCACTACAGGACAATTCGCGCCGCAGACCTATCCGGCCATCCCGTTGACTCCCGCCCTGGAGAGGGTACGGTCGAGTCCGGAAAAGCCTAGATCCCCGGACATGATGGAGGAAGTGCGCCTCCCATCAACGCCGGAGGCGTTCGAGGCCGCCTCAGACCTCTTGAGCCTCCCGGTGCTGGCATCACCGTACCGGTGCAGAGAACCTCCGGCTACCGCTCGGCCCCATTATCAATCTAGGGGCAAACCGGCAATGCTCTTGCTGCGCTCCCCGTGCCGCGCCACTCTAGCAGCACCGGTGCAGACAGCACCCTCTATGGCGACAGTGGGTACCATGTCTCCTATGTCCTCCTACTCAGAAACTTCGGACTCGGACGCGGACTCGTACTGCTCTAACAGATCGAGAAGTAGGCGATCGTCCTCGCGTACGAGTGCCCAACTGTACCCACCGCAGTGGCAGCAGCAGCAGTGGCAACCACCCCCCCAGTGGCCATTCTGGACGCTGTGGGCCTACCACCAGTCAGTGGGTCAGGCATATGGACCCCGCTCACGAGCCGCATCTGTCTCTTCGATGTCAGCGGTACCGCCGCTAATGCCACCACCACCGGCACCGCCGTCTGACAGGAGTGTGCCACAAAGGGACACGGCACCGCCTAGCCAGACAACGGCACCGACGGGGACCTTGCTCCCAACACCGCAGGCACCGTCCAGCATGCCTCGTCACTTGGTGTCGACCCCGGTACCGGCCGTGGTGCCGCATCCCGAGTCTGCACCGGCCGCGCAGCCTGAGTACCGTGTGACGCAGGCCCTCGTAGAGGGAGAGGGGGTAGATGAAGGCCCTCTTCAAGAGATCTCTTCCTCCTCATCTCCAGATGAGGCAGTAGCGGGAACTTCAGCGGCACCAGCCCTGGAGGACAATAGGATACTCCAACAACTGCTTACTCGAGCAGCCCAAAGCCTCTCGATCCAGACTGAGGAAATCGAGGTGGACACAGATCCGGTGATTGATATCCTGACCCCGTCAGGCCCATCCAGGGTAGCCCTACCTCTCATAAAGACCATTACGGACACAACCCACACCTTGTGGCAAACCCCTGCCTCATTGGCCCCTATGACCAAAAGGACTGAGAGGCGATATTTCGTTCCAACCAAGGGCTATGAACATCTTTATACACACCCTCCCCCGGACTCCCTAGTGGTTGATGCGGCCAACCAGAGGGAATGCCAAGGTTTTCAGGGGGCTATGCCTAAAAATAGAGAGGCCAAAAAGTTGGACCTGTTCGGGCACAAGGTGTATTCAACGGGGGGCCTGCAGTTGCGCATTGCCAATCAGCAAGCCATAGTGAGCCGGTATGGACACAACACGTGCTCAGCTTTGTCTAGGTTCACGGACCTCCTTCCTGAGTTTTCAGCCCTGGTTGAGGAGGGGAGATTGATTACCCGGGCTTCCCTCCCGGCAGCCCTGGACGTGGCCGATTCAGCTTCACGCACGTTGGCGACTGGTCTGGTCATGAGGCGTGGAGCCTGGCTTCAAGTTTCCGGCCTCCCTCACAAGGTCCAACAAACGATCCAGGACCTCCCTTTCGAAGGGCCCACGCTCTTCTCGGAGAAAACTGATAAGAGGCTTCATAGCCTAAAGGACTCACGGACCACTCTCCGTTCACTAGGCCTACACACCCCTGTCACTCAGCAAAGGCAGTTTAGGCCACCCCAGGCCCCTCGGCCATACCAGCCTCAAAATTGAGGGGATGCCTTGCGCAGAAGGCCAAGGACAGGCAGGAGGAGGCAACAACAGCAGCCCTTCGGCCAGTCGTCTGCCCAACCAAGGCCTACACAGGGGCCTAGATCACCATTTTGATGGCTTGGTCGAGGACGACCTCCCAGACAGAACCCTGGATCCATCCAACCTTACCTTCTCGTCACGTCTGTCCCCCTTTTATCGTGCATGGGCCTGGATCACATCGGACACTTGGGTGCTTCGCCCCACCAGCCCCCCTCCCCGTCCCTCTTCAGGGACCCCTCTCATGAGCAACTTCTACTTCAAGAAGTTCAGTCCCTCCTCACATCAGGGGCAGTAGAGGAGGTTCCGCAGGAGCTACAGGGCAAGGGCTTCTATTCTCGATATTTCCTAATACCGAAAGTGAAAGGGGGCCTCAGACCTATTCTGGACTTGCGGCGTCTCAACAAGTTTGTGAAGAAGCTCAAGTTCCGCATGGTCTCCCTGTCCTCCATCATTCGTTCCCTGGATCCAGGAGACTGGTATGCCGCCCTCAATTTAAAGGACGCATACTTTCATATTGTGATAATCCCTCAGCACAGGCGTTACCTCAGGTTTCTCGTGGGCAACACTCATCTACAGTTTACGGTTCTGCCCTTTGGTCTGTCAGCAGCCCCAAGGGTCTTCACGAAGTGCATGGCAGTCGTGGCTGCCTTCCTGCGCAGGCACGGGATCCAGGTGTTTCCCTACCTGGACGATTGGCTTATCAAGGGCAGGTCCAGGGCGCAAGTGGAGGCTCAGGTGGTCTTTGCCAGGCAAACCTTCCTCGAGCTCGGCCTCTTACTCAACAAGGCCAAGTCCACACTATCTCCAACCCAAAAAATCGAATTCATAGGAGCAGTTCTGGACTCGACACACGCCAGGGCATATCTCCCAGAGGCCAGATTCCACACTATATCCAACATTATTCTCGGCCTCCAATGTTACCCCACCACCACAGCAAGAAGCTGCCTCAAATTACTAGGGCACATGGCAGCATGTTCCTACGTGGTGAGACACGCCAGACTCAGACTGCGCCCACTCCAGTCTTGGTTGGCAGGGGTTTATCGGCCAGTCAGGGACTCCCTAGAATCGGTGGTGATGTTACCTCGGCCAGTGTTGGACTCCCTTCAATGGTGGCTCGACCCGTGGGTGGTCTGCGCAGGAGTTCCTTTCCTCGACCCCGAGCCCTCCCTCTCCCTGGTAACGGACGCATCGGATTGGGGATGGGATGCACATCTGGGTGACCTCAGAACCCAAGGCCTTTGGTCACAAGAGGATCTTTCGCTGCACATGAATGTCAGGGAATTACGAGCTGTGCGCCTCGCATGCATAGCCTTCAAATCCCAGCTGGCAGGCAGGTGCGTTTCTGTCCTCATGGACAATACTCCAACGATGTTCTATATCAACAAACAGGGTTGTGCTCGCTCCTCTCCCCTTTGCCGGGAGGCCCTCGCATTATGGGACTTTTGCATACAGAACGTAATTCACCTGACAGCATCCTACCTCCCGGGGGCGCACAACGGGCTCACGGACGCACTCAGCTGCTCGTTCCAGGGTCACGAGTGGTCTATCCGCTGGGATATAGTTCTCTCAATTTTCCGGCTCTGGGGTCATCCCCAGGTGGACCTGTTTGCCTCCAGCGAGAACAGGAAGTGTCATCAATTCTGCTCCCTCAGGGGACGCAGTCCGGGGTCCCTAACAGACGCCTTTCTCCTCTCTTGGACAGATGGGCTATTTTACGCCTTTCCCCCGATTCCCATGATTCACAGAGTAATCCTCAAGGCCTGCAGAGATCACGCTCAGCTCATCCTGATAGCGCCTGCGTGGCCGCGCCAGCACTGGTACACGTCTCTCCTGCACATGTCTATGCGGGTGCCACTCAGGTTGCCCCTACTACCGGACTTGATCACACAGGATCGCGGTCGCCTGCTTCACCCGAACCTGGAGTCGCTCCACCTTACAGCCTGGATGCTCCATGGCTAAACCCCGTGGAGTTGCAATGCTCTCATCAGGTCAGGCAGGTCCTTCTGGGTAGCAGGAAGCCCTCAACAAGGACCACGTACTTGGCCAAGTGGAAGCGCTTCTCCCTCTGGGCCACACAACGGGGCCAGGCTCCCTTGCTCGCCCCGGTCCCCCTCATATTGGACTATTTGCTACATCTGAGACACCTGGGACTGACTCTCTCGTCGGTTCGAGTACACCTTGCTTCAATCTCGGCGTTCCACCCGGGAGAGGGGGGTACCTCAGTGTTTGCGAACCCACTTGTTGGACAGTTCCTTAAGGGCCTTGACAGACTGTTCCCACACATCCGTCAACCTATCCCTGCTTGGGACCTCAATTTGGTCCTGTCCGTCCTCACAGGGCCCCCCTTCGAGCCGCTGGCTTCGTGCTCGCTGTTATATCTTTCATATAAGGTCGTGTTCTTGGTGGCTATCACATCAGCCCGGAGAGTGTCAGAACTTAGAGCTACCCCTCTGTCGGAGTATCGGCAAGAAGGAACTGAGGAGGTGGGGGGTCGGCTGGCCCCTATATACAGCGCCATGAAGGTGCCACTCCAGGGGTCGCCGAAGCCAACCCTACGGACGCTGCTATAGTAAAATCTTCCGGCTGGCGTGCACGCGGCGCGCACACACCTGCTTGGAATGGACATGAACAACACATCTCGAAGAACAACAGTTACGAGAAGGTGAGTAACCGTTTTTTCCTGTTTCTGCAGGAAGTGTGGTTAACTGTGGATGGACAAGCAATTGCAGTAAATGATATGGAGAGTTATGTCAATTGCATAAAATGATCAGGAATCCTACAAGATACATTGAAATATCACCTTTGCACTGCTGAATGAATATCAACTACATTACACATTAAAACTTTGGACTTGCATAGTTAAACACGTTACCTAAGAAAAAGTATCAGCCCTTGATTCATATCTCACTTAAACTGATGTAAACCAGAAGTAATTCCACCGAAGTCCATGGAGTTACACCAGGGTAATACCAATGTATTTGAAAGACTAATCAGATCCACTGTGCGCAGCATAACACCACTTCAAAGCACAGTGGAGCCAGTGATGGCACTTCCTTTTTAAACTAAGGCTATGTCTACACTACAGACCTTACAGCGGCACAGCTGTAACGGCACAGCTGTGCCGCTTTAAGGTCTCCCGTGTAGCCCCTCTTTGCCGGCAGGAGAGAGCTCTCCTGTGGCATAATTAAACCACCCCCAATGAGCGGCATTAGCTGTGCTGGCAGGATAGCCTCTCCTGCCCAAATAGCAATGTCCACACCAGCACTTTTGTCGGTGAAACTTATGTCAGTCAGGGGTGTGTGTTTTTCACACCCTTGAGCGACAAAAGTTTTACCAACAAAAGTGGTAGTGTAGACATAGCCTTAGACTTCTATCTCTCAAATCTCTACTAGCATAGACATTTCACAGCATGCATGGCCTACAAATGGCACCTAAAATACAGTATCTGCTCCAAGATGGATTCCAGACTTACTTTTTTCTCATCTACTTCCAAGAGAAAAAAAATACACAAGTATGAGTACTTTTGTGTTATGACCTTATGTAGGACAACACCCCATAGCCTCACCCTTTTTTTCCCCTTGCAAGGATAATCTCTTTATAGGGTGGGGAAGGGGGCAGCTGCTTTCAAGTTTTCGAGCTATGATTTCTTCTACAACTATTTCCGTCTGAACTTTCTTACTCACTGTTTATGAAATTTCCCTGTTCTTTAACAATAGCATTGTTGCTACAGCTGCACTGATTATATTTCTCTTACTTCTCTAATTTTTGGGGCTTGAAACCAGAGTGGTTTGTTTTTATACATGATAACTTGGAACAGCCTGTAATAATATTACAGAAGAGCCTGATAATATAATTGTAATGAACACACACACACACACACACATACCTTTTACTGCTTTTTATCTCCCTGACTCAGTGCCTATATTTTTTTTTAAGTCGCTATATATAATAGAGACTGAAGTACTGGTTTCAGACAGAAACACTGGGAAATTCAGCTTGTTAATAAGCATATTCATAAAAGGTCAGTGAATGTTTAAATATTTCACTGCACAGCCATGCATCATTGCACATATTTTAGACCCTGCCTTATCCGGTCTCCTATTTAAAACAAAACAAATCTCAAGGAGGAAAACTAAAATACTTAAACATATTGGTTTATTTTTATTTTAACTTACCAAAATCTTTGTATTCTTCTCATCTGGCCTCCAAACTAAGGGATTGATTCTTATTTACACTAAATCCCCTTTATATCACTTGTGAAGTGCAAAAGAGGCATAAAGGTGGGGAATTTACATCTACTGTAAGGTCCCTTTGCAATGCCAGACTGATGCTTTAGTGGATACCAGCCCCTAAATCTTTACAAAAATCACAATATATTAAGGCCCCTATGTAGTAAATACTTCATTTACAAAAATGGTTTTTATTTGCCTGATTTTCAATTGGAGCCAGACAAGTGTATATAACGAACAGTAGCCAGTAGCAGTCAGTAGCATCCCAGCATGAAACCTGTAGTTGCTGTAGACCATTCACTTAAGCATATAAAGGAGTGTGAAGGGAATCTTCCCTTTAGATTGCATCAGATAACTGCAAGTTTTAATACATAATATACTTTGCGTTTTCTTTTCAAGATTGATTAGCACTAGTGGAAAATGGCAAATTGACAGTCCTAGGCACTAAAAATTCTCTGTTAATCTTCAGAAAGCTGCAGCACAGGCAGTGGAAGAGCAGGATTCCCTCACTCTCCTGCTAAATTGTGCTCGCCTTCTCAACCAGTATAGGATTATGGCTCAAGGCCTACATGGCAGTTCACACCCTCCATGTTACCCCATTGCAAGTCAACAAATGAGATATTCCTCTAAGAGGACAGTAGCTATGGTCTCCCAGACAGGTTCTTGACTTGGCTGGCTGGAGCACAGGGCAGTTGACAGTAGCAAGCAAGGCAAAAGAGGGCACCTTCCAGCTTTGCCCTCCGCCACAGATGTTATCCTGTTATGGAATTAATAAAGTTGCTGCCACTTGGCCAAAAATCCAGATGTCTGCATCTGTCCTTATTGCTCCCTGCCATTTGTAACGCACCTCCACCTGTTCGGGGGAGGGACGACTCTCTCTAGTGATGAAAAGGTAGTTCAGTTCACAGCTCAGTGTTTGGTCTTTCTACTGACAATACCAACAAGGATGATAGAAAACCAAACTGTGATGTGGACACTTGGCCTTTAGGAATGGAACTGAGACTACTCAACTTATTCCCGGAGTACAGCAAACAGGATTCAGATATTGATACAGTCAAACAATGACACAGGAGGTGGAGCCTGCACACTCAGGCTTCTTATGTGTTACATTGATTTTTCTCTTATAAAACCCAAAAGATGAGAGATATTCTGGCAGGAAGTTGCTGAACACTAGCAGTTGCTCTTTGGCAAGTTAGTTTTGAAGGAAGATCCAAAACCAACCTAAGACATAGGTTTGGAACTAGATCATGCACTTCATCATTAAATGCTCTCATGCACTGTCTGAGGGACATAGGGGGGCTGTCATGGGGTGCACCACTCACTGCCAATCAGGCGCCTCCTCCTGGTCACTCTGGGGATTAGCTTTCGAGGCCGATGACCCCATCCATGGTTTGCACACCATCACTCTGACTCTGATCGCTCCAGGACCCACAATGTCCTCTTCGTGACTTAGCCTCTGACTAGGTCACTAAATGTTCCCCCTTCCGGGGTTCAGTCCATGAACAGTCCTAGGCAGTCTTCCTGTTCGCTCCCCCGGCACGACTCCCTCCGTTGCTGGTAAGGGAACCCAGGCCTGCACTCTACTCTCGTTCCAGTCCAGGGACCCTCAGCTAAGCAGTTCTGGGATCCTCTCTTTGCATGCATTGCTCCTTCCCTGGACTGCTTCCTACACTCTACTTCCCCTCCTCTCTCTGGGTATACCAGCTCCAAGAACCCTCCTCTGTCTTCCCAGGCAGTGACTGCCCTTTCTAAGCAGCCCCAGTCTGCAGCCAGCTTCCTGGCTTTATAGGCCCTGCCTTTTCCTGCACAGGTGAGCCTCTCTCTAATTAGCTGCCTCCAACCACAAGCACCTCGGTTTGCAGCCTAATTAGTTGATTGGGCCCACAGGGCCCAATTCTGCTCTGTGCAGAGCTAGTGTGGGGATCTTACCCCATCACAAGGGCTCAGTCTCAAGTGGAGAATAGGATTGTTTGCATTGGCCATAACATATTTGTTTTTATAATAGTAAATGGATCGCTATAAGAGGTGTCTGATGGAGAAAGAAAGAATGTTTGCACCAAATAAATTAGAGAAGCAGTCAAGCATGGTTCTTTCTAATGAAAGTAATATCCTTATAATAAAAATGGCAAGCTAAGTGTCTGTTTGGGTTATCTGTCATGGAAGAGTCAATCATGCAAGTTAGATCTGCTTAGATCTGTCTGTTGTAACTTGCACACCCTTCAATATGTTTCTAATAAAATTTCCACATAACTTTTTTCCCCTTATGACATGCATTGTCTCTTTCCCTTCATTCCGCACGGCCATGTCAGCCTCTGCTCACCAACGCCTCTCCTACATGGCCATAACCATAACTGACTAAACATTAGATGCATGTCTGTGAAGAAAGCCAAGGTGATAAATGTAAATTTTATGTAAATTACACAGCAGGCGCAAGTTGCATGATTTTTGAGTACTGTTTCTGCAAAAATAAAATTTAAATGTATTTAGGTTGAAATCTGTTCAGAAATATGGCACCAGGTTCGCAAATGTCTCAGAATATGCCTGAATTTAGAGTTTAAAGGGAGAGAAAAGCACTATAACTCACAAGTATCTTGCAATTCAAACTGTAATGTAAGTATTGTGACTTCAGAATGGGGATCAGATTAATTCTGGTTCTGCTATTAACCTGCTGATGACGTTTGCCATGTTATTTAACCCACCTGAGCCTGATTCTCTTCTTCTGTTTGGAGGCCTTATCTCTTTAGGTTGTAAGGGGGAGGGATAGCTCAGTGGTTTGAGTATTGGCCTGCTAAACCCAGGGTTGTAAGTTCAAGCCTTGAGGGGGCCACTTAGGGATCTGAGGCAAAATCAGTACTTGGTCCTGCTAGTGAAGGCAGGGGGCTGGACTCAATGACCTTTTAGGGCCCTTCCAGTTCTGTGAGATAGGTATATCTCCATGTAAGCTCTTTGAGGCAGGACTGTCTGAAATTATCTGATTGTACAGCGCCTAGCCCAGTGGACCTGCAGGTTTGACTGGTGCCTCTGAACTCTTCTGTCATATAAATAAATAATACAAATAAAGAGGCTGTGTGTATGTTTAATGATAATGCAAGACTCCTGCTACTCCACTTCATAGAATAATTATTCTCATTCAGTGTAAGAAAACCAAAAAGGCTTCACTCTTAAATGAAGTTTATAGAATTCAGTGAGTCTATGTGAAATCAGCTAGTGATAGCAGCCCCTGAGAGGGGGATTAGTGCTCAGAACACAGGCTGCTACCCTCACAACTGTATGTACCCTCCCACTAAATGGTTTTCTTGATGGCAGTCTCAGTAGAGAGCCCCAGGACTGAATGAACAAAAAGAATTAACTATTCCTCCCGGTGGATTATTTAAGGCAGACATGAAGTGCATTGGAAGAGACAGGAGTACCAGGTAGGGAAGCTTGCACTGTTGCTGTCCAGGCTGTGTCTGTTCTATGGAAAAACTGAAGACTTCATTCTCTAGAGCTATAAATCCAGCACCTTTCATATATACACCTCTACCTCGATATAACGCTGTCCTCGGGAGCCAAAAAATCTTACCGCGTTATAGGTGAAACCGCGTTATATCGAACTTGCTTTGATCCACCGGAGTGTGCAGCCCCGCCCCCCCCGGAGCGCTGCTTTACCGCACTATATCCGAATTCGTGTGTCGTGTTATATCAGGGTTGAGGTGTACTACATTTCCAAAAAACAAACAAACCTATTTTTCTGCTGAAAGCCATGTACATTCTCTAAACGTACTTGTATTATGGTGGGAGGCATGGATCTGCACCCTCTTCATTCAGTTCCGTGTCACAAATGAGAGACATATTTGAATACTTCTTTCCCTAATACTTGTAGCCAAATTAATAACATTTGCAGTATGTACCAAATTACAGTTATAACTTAATATACATATATATCAGGAAGACACTGCAAATGAGAACATTAATATATTGTTAGGGTCAATGTATAGATGGGGACATTTTGCGTTCTAATTGGAAAGGCACTGTACTCAAACCTCTGGGCTCATTTTATTAAAACACCAGATAAATTAAAAATATATATTGTATAGTGAAATTGAAGTTACCTACTGCTATAGACTCGCTGTGTTTTTAAAACAATTAGTGTGTTTTTAAAATGATTTTGAGAATAGATAAGTTTCAGAACCAATATTTATTGAACCCACAGCTTTCCACAGATGGATTTCAGATAAAAAGCACAATAAATAATATTGTACCAAACTTCGTGGGTCAAATACTAGAAGGTGACATCACGCACTCAAAATTCAGCACATTACCTACTCCCTCCCCAACTTGGACCAAAGAACATCCTGAGGCTCACAGGAGTTCAAATCCAACCGGTGGGTGCCACCTTGAACAAGTCTATATGTAGAATACATGCTGCAAGTCTATATGCTGCAGATATCCACTACACACACCTGAGGAGCCAGGACTTCACTTGAGCTCCAATTCACAAGCCTCTACCACTTGAATGGCAGGAGGAAATCTCTTTTAGCTATAAGTAGTAGAATGTCCCTGATGTAGTGCGTGGAACAGCCACTAAAGGACATCACCACATACGCAAGCACATCATGTCAGACTGCAGGTGGAGAAAGTAATTTATTGAATTGAGAATGGGTAAAATAAATATCAGCCTAAACCCTGGCTTGCAATTTATACCAAAAATGCTCTAACCATCAAAGAGCTCAATTAAACATTTTTCTTATTGCTTTCCATTTTTGCAAATCTTTACACTTCCTGGTTCTGTCCAATACCAGAAGCAGAAATGAAAAACTTAGCAAAGAAAGTCATTTTCAGGCCTGTATGAAAATATTGCTATAACATTTTCTCATGAAATATCTAGCTTTTCTTTGGAGACCAAAGAGATTTGGAAAACATTTACTTGCTCAGGTACTTATCAGAACTCAGGCCTAAATTCACAAAGGGACTTAGGCATTGTGACACTGAGCATTGCAATGCCTAACTTTTAGGAACCTAGAACATCACAGGACTAACACTGGGATCCACAAAGTTAGAGTTAGCCGCCTAGCCTGTACAATGAATGGGGAGAGATAGGCACCTTAGAATGTGATCCACAAAAACCAACACACTAGGTGGGGAGCTGCCAACAAGAAGGGGCTGTCCTAAGCCCCACCTTTCTCACAGAGATAGGCATATAGGCGCCAAATCCATTGGTGCTCCAGGGCTGAAGCACCCATGGAAAAAAAATTAGTGGATGCTTAGCACCCACCGGCAGCCAGTTCTCCCCCTCCCCCATAGTGCCTCCCATCCACCGGTGGCTATGCCGATCAACTCCCCCCACCCTCCATCCCAGCGCCTCCCAGCCGCTGCAATCAGCTGTTCCACAGTGTGCAGGAGGCAATGGAGGGAAGGGAAGAGTGGGGATGGGGCGTGCTCGGGGAGGGGGTGGAACTGGGTGGGAAGAGGTATGGTGGGGCCTTGGGAGAAGAGGTGGGGTGGGGCAGGGCGTGGGGAAGAGTGGGGGTGGGAAGGGCAGAGCAAGGTGGGAGCTTGGGAAAGGGGTGCAGTGGGGGCGGGGCCTGTGGCAGAGAAGGGGGTTGAGCACCTCCGGGGCCCAGAGAAAGCGGACGCCTGTGGATAGGCGCATAAATCCAGGCTGCAGGGAAGCATCAATCTCTGCTAGCAATCCACAACTAGGAGCCTCTCTCCTGGAATCAGGTGGCTTAGACATGTGAATCATTTCATATGAGAAGGTGTTAGGTACTTGCCAATCCAGCTGGAGCAGGGGGAGTGATGGTGGTGCTGGCTCCCACTCTGTAATTTGTTAGCTCAGTCGTTAGAGAACTCACCTGGGATGTGAGAGACTCAGATTCAATTATCCCTATGCCTAAGGGAGAGAAAGGATTTGAACAGAGGTTTCCTACACCTCACAGAAGAGTTTCTAATCACTGAGTTATGGGATAGTCTAATACGCGTTGGCCTCAATCACTCCTATTGAAGCTATTTCCAATTTGGATAAATAATGAAAGAGTTATTGAAGCAGGGGGACTGGACACTGGGTCTCCCATCTCCAAGGTGGGTGCCCTAAACATGAGGCTGCAGAGCCATTCTCACATGATCTCTCTCTGGCCCCAGGACTCTAAGCATTAGTGATGAGAATGTAGTATTCAGGACTGTATATTTGCCTGAGATAGAATTTTGGGTCTTGTTTGCCTATTTGATTTTTGATATTTTTATATTCTTACTAATATGGGTGAACAAAGAACAGACACTGTGTGTTACATCTGCCCACAAGCAGATGCGGGGTAGGAGAAAGAGATAAGAGATAAAGCTAAAGTGTTGCTGGGCAGAGTGGGAGTGTAATATACCAGCATATACTTGAAGGACAGTCCTACTTCAATTCCTCTCCCAAAATAAGATCAAGCAATCAGTTGGGAGGGGGGGAGGGGAGGAAGGTATAAGAAACACTAAAAGGACAAAGAAATGCCTGTCCCTGACTGAAGCACAACCTCACTCCTTACTCCTCCCCTGGGATACAAAAGAGGTGGTACTGAAGCCCCCAGACCAAAGACCCTCCAGAATGGAACATGATCATAAATTACAAGGGGTGGGACTAAGGGCGTGCACTCCAGGTATAAGTATGCCTGCTAAGGAAGGGGAAATTGGGACACTGAGAAAAGGCTCTGCGGTGTCAGAGCTGGAGAGCTGTGGTTGCTGGCTGGGTGCCCAGCTCTGAAGGCAGCACTGCTGCCAGCTGCAATGCAGAAGTAAGGATGGCATGGTAGGGGGGTATCATCACTTTTTGGGAGGGTAGGGCCAACCTTATGGGTGTGCGACATGGGCGACTGCTGTGGTTGGGAGGTGCTGTGGACAGGGAGACGCTGGGGTCACCCCCTCCTCTTACACACACATACCCAGTCCACAGCCCCTTTAACTCCCGAGCACTGTGCCCATACCATGCCAACCTCATGTCTGCGCTGCTGCTGACAGTGGCGCTGCCTTCAGAGATGGGCTTCTAGCCAGCAGCCTCCATTCTTCGGCCACACAGCTCTGAAGGCAGCACTGCCGCCTGCAGCAGCGCAGAAGTAAGGGTGGGAATACTGCTACCACAATAGTCTTGCGACCCCCCCACCACCACCACAATCTCCTTTTGGATCAGGATCCCCATGGTTACAACACCATGAAATTTCAGGTTTAAATATCTGAAACCATTAAATTTAAGATACTTAAAATCTTATGACCATGAAATTGATCAAAATGGACCATGAATTTGGTAGGCCCCTAGTTATAAGGCAAGTGCCACCTCCATCTTCAGCTAGATTTTTAATGGGGCCTAATCCAGTAATTGGCCTCAGAGTATGCCTAAAATATAGGCAGTCTTCAGTCCATCATCTCCCAGTTCATGGATCGCTTGGGGGCTTAGGTGGGAGATAGATGTTCAGATACCTAGAGGGAGGCAGCCGTGCATATGCCTAGAAATTTAGGTGCTGAGGGAACATTTACCCTGAAAACGTAAGCACTGAGTGAGTTTAGGTGCCTACAGTGTTAGGCAGCAGCTGAGCGGGAGTTTTGTGGATTGCAGTGGAGCCTAAAATGGGGATTTAGCACCTTTGTCTGGAGTTTAGGCACCTCAATACCTTTGTGGATCTGACCTAAGTGTCCAGACTTGATATTTATCCATCATAATGTAGGACAGAAATTCAGCTATGGGATATGAAGTTTTGTGGCTAAGGCACAGGATTGGGATCAGGAGATCTGGATTCTATTCCTGATTCTTCCTATATGATATTGGGCAGCTCATATAACCTCTCTGGGCCAGATTATGTTGCGTAGTCAGGACAGCTACTTGCAGACTAAGGTACTACTCTGTGTGAATAAGAATTCAGAAGCTGTCTCTTAGGGTCAGCTTTCTAAAGGTATTTATGGACTCAATTTCAGAGGGAGTGGGGCACCTAGATGCTTTTCAAATCCTACTAGATGCTTATTTATACCCTTAGGTAAATCCCTGTAAAAATCTAGCCCTTAGCTTATTAGGCCATGATCCTGCAAGCACTTATGTATGTGCTTAACTTTAAGCACATGGGTTGATTTATTCAGGTCAATGGAGCTACTCATAGGCTTAAAGTTAAGCACATACATAGGTGTTTGCAGTACAGGAGTCTTAGTTTCTCCATTGATGAAAAGGGGGTAATGCACACCCACCTTACAGTAGTTTTATAAGGCTCAATTTGTCAATCTTTTAAAGCATTTTGAGATCCTCACATAGAAGGTGTTACAGAAGTATTATTATTTATGTTATAGCTTTTATGGATTTGCAGAATTGTAGAGACTTAATGGGATATTACGGATTTAACAAAAGGTAGACACTATTGCTATCCCATTCTTCGCTTAACATTATGTAATTATGCTGTAGTTGATTTTATTTATAAAGAGGTCATTTAATAAAATATGTCACCATGAAGCATATAAAATATCTGCAATTTCTTGGAAAACTAGCCACTGTGTGGTAGTTACCCTTTCCCCCCCAAACAAATATTAACATTATTTAAAAAGCAATAATGTACTTTCAGTAATCTGAGTGGCCCAGAAGAGATTTATCTGTTTTAGTAATTGAATGTAATGAAATTAATTCTATCACTTAATAAAAGCTTGCTATTTTAGCATAAAAGTAGCGTCTACATTGTAAGGAAGGAATATCATTTCTATTCCTATTAGTGCTGAATCAGGCTCCTGTCCAGTACAAGACTATTCATATACTCATGTAACTGGCTTGGTTAGAGATATATCCCCTCCTTCCACATTACAAATGTCTATCAAAAGAAGACAAGCTAATTACCTAATATGGCATTTATAAATCAAGTCAAGATGTTCCAAGCACATGACTTTTTTCCCATTGAAACTGGATTCTGAGTTGCTAGATCTTTATCTTATTCTGCATTTCTGCCCCCTTTTCTGATAAATGCGTAAATTTTGTTTTCTCCAGAAAATGCATAATAAAAGTTTTAAAACTCTTTTCCTCATAGTTGTAAAATACTGCACAACAATTTGCCCTCAGACTATAGGAAACTGGCATATCACATCTTTAGAACTTAACTTTGTACCTGAAATTATCCTCATGAATGAGAATGGTGTGGCATATCTATAATTATTGTACATTATATTTATTTGGGAAGAAATAGTCCATTGCTCATCCAAAATATACATACTACAGTTTGTCAGATTACTCTGAAACAGTTACAGGAAAGTTGTAATTATTTTTTCCTAACTACTTTGTAAAGAAAGAAACTGACACTTTCATCAAAGAAAAGGTATTTTAGATTTGCCAAAAGTACTATCAAATAAGATGGAAATTGTCAACAAAAACTTTAACAAATTTGAATAACCAGGAAGTAACATCTTTTACTTTGCAACAAGTTAATCAATAGGCTACATTCACCCTACCTAGCTGAGAGGAATACAAATGGCACCTCACTATCAGGGAGGATAGCTTCATTTTCGAGGGATTTACCCTAGAGAAGAGCAGGTGGTACTTCCACTGCCTACTTCCTTCAGGACATGATGTTGGGGAGAGTACCTTTAGTTTCTATTGGGGATCTATAGAAGCCCTCACAATGGAGGCTACAGAGGGGATAAACTATGTCAATGGCCTTGGCCAATCTCTCCAGTGTCACCCAGTCTTCAGGCTTGAAAACTTCTAGCAGCCCCCTTCATCATAAGGAACACAGTGGCTGCTTTGGTCCATGGGAACCTCTACCTTTGCCAGGTTTTCCACTACCAGACCATGTGCACCCTATTTTACTCCAAAGGAAGCCATAAACCAGGAGTCCAGCCACTACAGATCTGCATTATCCATCTCTTGAGGATGGGATATTTTGAACAGTAAGTCTGTTTTCCAGGAATGTTACCGTTTAGTGTATTTTGTTCATACATCCCCTCAATAGCACAGCACAGATTGGGGTTGCATACATCACAGGAGTAAGTCGCTCAGAGTAGGTTAATAATACATAGGTTAATGTGTTTAGAAAAATTCCTATCATAGAGATTTACACAATAATCCAAGTCAGGTGTCCATTATAGGATTCTTATGTGTTTGGAGTCTGGGATCAACTCACTGTTGCCATCAGGTTTTATTAGCTCTGGACTCCATTAGTATGTCACTTGATAGCCACTTATTACTTCTCTCTTCCTCTACAACCACATAAATGAGAGTGTGTCACCCACTGCCTTTTCTATGCAGGGTGGGCGGGTGTGCATTTTTTCACATGCTATTAAAAGCTGTGGGGCTTATTCCTACAACTAGGAAGGAGAGACAGGAGGTTGGCTGGCCTACCATACATTCTAAAATATATTATTTTAAATAAAATAATAAATAAATAATAATAATAATTAATACAACCAAAAATCCATATTGAGCTAAAACTTACCCTGACTCTCACTTTGGTTTTTTTTTTAAACATTGTGAGGAAGAAAGGGAAAAACTCAGCCCACTCCACATTTTAAGAAGCTTTAGATTCAATCATTTCCCTATGTGAGGAAAAAACAGCAGACAGTCTGCCTCCCTGTAGAGGGCTGACTCATCATCACAAAGGGGGAAGTATAAGGGCACATTCCAGATGAAATCACCATTTGACACTACATATGCTCATGAATGCAACGTAGCATAATGGACCAGATTATTCTCTGCCACATGAACAGCTGTGTGAGTGGGCTTTTGGGGAGGAGGTCTCTGTGAGGATTTCCTTGTGCAGTTCACACCACATCACCCTTTCAGGGGAGAGAGAAATGCCACCCAGTGGAAAACCAAGTTAGAGAGAGCCATCCATGTGCATTAGCCATGGCCCTGCTTCAGCTCCAGTCCCGAGCAGCCCTCCCTGCTCTACATCAGCATGGCTCCAATGAAGTCAAACTGCCAGAGATCTCCCCTGACTCCCTAGGTCATGGTTTCTCCCTAGGCACAGGTGGGATCCAAATAAAAGTGGAGCTGTACCCACCTCCTCCAAAATTCTGCAAAGTCCCTTCCAGACCCAGAGATTCTAGGGGTTTTATAGGCTCAGTTTCTGCCCAAGAACTATGTTGTAGACTTTTCTGTAATAATGGTATGATGCACAGGCCTGCTGGTGGGAAACTCAGCTTTATTTCCTGAGCCTACCCTCACCTGACCCTACCTACCACCCCTGCGACAACAGGGGACAGTATCTATTGTTACAGATGCCACTTTCAATTTCAAGTGGTAGCTGTTCTCCCTCCATGATGCTCATCACCACCTGCAGTTAGCAAGCGGGCAGGAAATGCCTCTCGGACCCTAATCCAAAAAGACCTAGGTGGTGGGGAGAAATGAATAAGTACCATAGATGATGAGGGGAGAGAAAAAATGGAGGAGAAAAGCTCTTGCAAAGTAGTAAAAAGGAGAGTGAACGTTGGAGGTTAAAACAGATGGGGGAGAAAAGCTGTATCGGAACAGAAAAATATCTAAAATAAAGAGGAGGGCTTTAAAATAAACTACATGGGAACATTTTAAAAAATGATGTAATCTTATCGAAAAATGAGTTTGAAGGAAAACAATCATAATGAAAAAAAGTAAAAATATAGGAAGTGGTAAGGGAAAGACGACCGAAACCAAAGTGGACATAGTAAGTTATTTAAAGAAGGCATGCTGCAGACCTTATTTTGAATTTAGGATTTAAAAGGTGGTCTTGGCTGTGTCTAGCCCATAATAATTCCCTTTCTATCAATCTTAAGGTTTTACACTGCCACCCAGCTCTGTACTGTCTGAGTGCTTTCCAAGAAAAATCAGTACTGTTAGCAAAGTCCCTAGTAGACTTCATGGAGTCTCTTGCACTTCTCTCTTTTCAGAGTCAAAACTCCACTCAGGGTAAGAGCTTTGTTTTTGATAGCCCAACTGCCTTTGAACAGGACTGACACCTCCTTCCAGACCCAACCTCCTCTGGAGCTAAAGGTCACTCACATTTTGTTTGCAAAAAGTTGAAAGATAGGGGAATGGGCATTATTTATTATTTTTGAATATTTCTATTATTGTAGCTGCCAGAAGACTCAGTCAGGATAGGTCCCATCTGTGAAGCATTGTCCAAACATAGTCCTTGATCCAAGCTACATCCAATAAAAGGGGGGGGCAGATTTTTGGGTTAAATCCAAGTAACTAGAAAATACAGTTTTCATTTAGACTTCTCATCAATTCAGCTTCTGAAATTCAGGGTGGAAGGAGGGCACACTGGGAAGGGGTGATTATCAGATCCTTTTCCCATGTGTATGTACAGATTTTTTTTTTAAATGTGATGGTTTGTGCACTACTGTCTAGAAAAACGCCTGAACCAAAAAAATGTGAAGTTAGGAACTATCCCAATATTGAAACAACTAGCATGACTGTTTCTTGCCAAGTACCCCTTCTTGGCTGGTACACAAAGAGTTTTCATGTTATTCAGAACATCTGAAACAAGGGGACAATAGAAATAACATCCTGGGCTTTGCTGAGTGTTAGAGCAGAGTCCATAAACCACAGTATCTCTCCATGAGCAAATAGCCTTTTTGTATGCTGGTTTTGCATGTGTCTAATTAAGTACAGATTTTTGGCTGCTGGAGCATTTTTCCAGAAACACCAAGAAGAAAAAACTAAAGAAGAAAATGTCTAATAAAAAGATGACCTGAGAAGAACTGTGTGATGCTATCTTCCTCATGATATACCCAGTAGCTTCCAATTCTAGTTGAGCCCAGCTCCTCTGTTGCAGTTACTGTACATCACATCATATTTCTAATGGCCTAGCAACTAACTGCCCTGCCCCTGGAACGACACACTGAAACCAAGGAGAGTCCATTTCACTGTCTTAAGTCAGTGATGGTGATTTCACTGAGGACCTTATATCCTCCTCACCCCTGCCCCACTCACATAAAAATAAACAGAGGTACACAAATTAGTATCAAGCCCAATGTAATTGTTGGACTGCATTCACTCTCCCAGTCGCTCTGGACTGGTAGAGATACAGACGAGACAGGGGCAGAATCAGAGAGCACAGCAGAAGCTCAGGATCCAAATTCTGCCCACCTACCTTGTGGATCCCTGGCCAGTGCCTCACCCCAGCAACAATAACCAAATTAACTCTTTGCAACTGGCTACTGTGCCATGGATTGTACTCTGTGACTCTCCAAAGGGAGCCAGAGGATGAAATTACTCCCAGTGCAGAGGGCCTACACAAGGCTCTGTGTGCCACACACAGGAATCGAAACTTGAGCCCGGTGTAAAGCTGAGCTTACATTGTGCCGTGGGCTTGCATAACCCTTCTGCATGTTAATTTTGATCTGCAGCGGAGGGGGATCCTGCCATTTAGAGCAGCTGTTCTGCAACTCTTTGCCTGCCCAGTCCTCTAGCCATGCTCCTTTATCCATACATGGCCTATTGGAAGCTCGGATTTCCTGTGGAGAGAAAAAGGGCGACCCCTCTGAAGAGAGAATGGTGAGGGTGGGGAGTAGAGAGCAATATGTTAAGATCTGATGTAAAGAGCAGCTTGAAGAAGCCATTTGCGCTGCACAAGTTTTACTGGTACTATAAGGCTGGAACTACGCTGCATACTCTTGAGCACTCTCTATTGGCATTTTAACAATTTTATACACCGATATAAAAGCACACAACACAGAACACAATAGATCTCTTCCATCCACCAACACCCCGCTACCCTCCTCTCCCTCCCCCTCAGTTTTAGTGATACTTGCACTGTTTTACTCCCCTCTAATCTACACACAGGAGGAGATCATCTAGCCCAGGATTTCTCAAACTAGGGGTCCTGACCCAAAAAGGGGTTGCAAGCCTATTATAGGGGGGTCATGGTATTGCCAACCTTACTTCTGCAATGCCTTGAGAGCTAGGCAGCTGGAGAGCATTAGCTGCTGGTCAGGTGCCCAGCTCTGAAGGAAGCTGGGCTCCTGAGGTGAGGGTGGCATGGTAGGGGGAGAATTGTCACTTTTTTTGTGGGGAGCAGGAAACAGTCATTACTACCGGAAATATTTTCAAAGGGGGTCCCAGCAAAAGAAGTTTGAGAACCCCTGACCTAGGCCTAAGTCAACACAGAAAATTCAGCAAACAGATTTTCAAAAGCTGAATACCATCATTGGCTGATGTGATGATTTCTTAATAAAGGGAAGAGATGAGCAAACTGGCTCAGGAGAAATAAGAACTGTCTTGAACATCTACCAAGAACTCACACAGAACCCAAAACAAACTTATTTTGAAGTTTGAAAACTAAAATACTCAGTCAACTTTCATGCACCTTTGCACTCCCTAGTTTAAGCTGGAAGCAGATGTTCCAGATCACCTTGAAAGAGGCTATTCTTGTGGCACTTCCAACTACACTGAAAGCTCAAAATACTGGAAATCTCAGGAGAAAGCCCAATTCTGTGAGCTTTTTCCTGAGGTTTCCACAATGAAGAGGCTTACACATGTTGGGGTAAGTTTGTGAAGCTGTGGATGCTGATTTGAATTGATCCAAACCAAACCAAACCTAGGAATTAACAATGGGGCTGGTACTTGGTTTTGCAGAGCCATGTGTAAAGTAAAAACATACAGAACACCAGACAGCAGGCAGATTTCCATAACCCACACAACTCACTGCGTGGGAGCAGGCTTTTTGGCAAATGGTTGAGTCAGGAACACTTAACACTGTGTTGGGACATGTTCAAAAGGGTTTTGTCATATAGAAGGGAGGGGTGAGGAGAGTTTGTGCACCTAGAAGGAGGTTAAGACCCTTCCTCCCCAGTTAGTCTTGGGAGCCACTGGGCAAGGGAAGGCCTGACATAGCATTATAATGTGCCACTTCCTTTCAGCTGATGAAAGCCTTTTATCCACCCCCCACCTCACAAAGCAGTGATAAGTGTGTCTGACCTGCTCATCTACCAAAAAAACCCTCACCCCCATAGAATTCTGCGAGTTATGGAAAATTTGTCTGAAGTCAACAGGGCTGCACAAGGGCACAAGGGCTCACCAATGCAAATCTGTTGCCAGGATCAGGGATAAAAAATGTCAGCCATGAAAGTGCCAATTCTGACTAAAGAGCAATTCAAGAAAAGAACTGTGCTTGATCCAAATGAAATGCACTAATTTAATGTATTACATTACTGTATAGTAGAGTGCAGTGAATTTGTTAACAACATATATCTATATAGATCTATCTATAAATAGATAGATAGATAGATATATTCTTTACAACATACTTTAGCCAAAATTGTGGGTGCTTTGGGTTTTCTTCCTAAGTCGTCTTTTGGAATTGTATTGTGATGTTTATAATTGATGGCGAATGCTGTTGGCATTGTGCTTGCTATTTTTGGTTCTAAGTTTTCTCAACGGGAAGTAAATAACAAAATTGATCATTTTGTGAGTGATCTTGAAATTCTACATTGAGAAGACACTCATCAGGAAGACAGCATCTGTGCCATTCAAGATACTAATTTCATGTTTAAGCATCAGGAAAAAATGGAAACTGGACAAATAAATACAAGAATTTTGAATATGTGTGGTTAGTACAAGAGTAAAACAAGATGAAAGATTCATCATAATGGACACATAAAATGCCACAGATCATATTCTCCTAGTCTCTTAGTTTTTGAGCCATCAGGCCAAAACCTTAGAGAAAAGGATATTTTTTATGACATAAGAACTAAAGCATGCTCTCCAAAAATATTTGTCCACCAGTTCAAAGTTATATATTATTGTGCATACTTAAAGATATAGCATCGCTATTTAGAATAAAAGATATGTATCTTTATGCCAACAGACAGACAAACATCTTTAAGGAATGTGCAAAATCACAGAGATGCAGTGTGGTCTAATAGTTATAACAAAAAGCTAGGAATCAGGGTGGTCCTCTGAGTTCAGATGTGAATTCAGCTACTGACTCATTGAATGACCTTGGACAAGTCACTTGACCTCCTTGTACTTGAATCAGCCCAACTGTAAAACAGTGTAAAAGCATCTCACTGAAAACCAGGTGCTGCATCGAAGTTGAGTCATTTTAGGTAAATAGAAAGTTACACCCTCCACCATCACTCCCAAAAAATAGTCCCAGCTGGGGCAATATACTGATATGTGTTTGATTATGTCTGTGGTGATCAAACTTGCTGGAACTGTTATTCTTTGAAGCTGTTTGCCAAATTTTACTGAGCTGCTTTATTGCTTCTTAGTGCAGTATTTCCCTTCTAGGTTTCTTCTCCAGTGCCAGCTTGAATAATAAATAAAATAATAATAATACGCATAATGAAAAAACAAATCTCCCACAAACACAAACCTTGTGGTGTTTCCAATTTTTCTAAGCTTGGGAATCAAGAAAGCTGCTTCAGAGTAAGGCAACCCCTAGGTCCTGAGCTCATTCTGAGAGTTAGGGGTTTGGGGGGTTATGTTTTATGTTGTTGTTTTTTTTTAAGTTTCTATGAGGTGAGCCCAAGGGCAGACAGCTGATTGCATCAGGGAGATGGAAAGATGAGAGAGAGAGAATGGCTTCAGCCCTAAAACAGCATTGTAAAGGGCGTTTTTCTTGGAGCTTGATTTTATCTGACATCAGTCAGAGTGCTTGAAAAATTTTGGTTCAAAAGCCTAAAACTAAAACAAAGCATATAGGCCCTGATCCTGCACTCTGGTCCCAACAGGCACTGGGCTGGCTCCAGGATCCACCCACCCAGATCATACTGCAGGATCGGGACCTTAAGGCTCTTTTTGACTCTGGGAAATTTTGAGTCATTTTGGTACATCTGACACTGCATAAAGAGAATGAAAGAGACAGAGGGTAAAAAATTAAAGGTATTTATGAACCATAGCCACTAATATAGGTTTTTCCATTCTCAGTGGCTTTCAAATTTCAATCAAAACCAATTTAAAGCGGTAGGATATCAGCAAGGCTGCAGGTAATCTGTGATGTTCAATGCCACTGGAGAATAGGCCTGCCCACAGGCACTTGTATCTGGCAGCCAAAGCTACCAATCTCATAATGTGACAGATGTAAGAAGAAAGGTGTGGGCTGGTGATTTTTTTTAAAACCAGTACTACAATTTGATCAATGAAACTTTTTCAATCACATCTTGCAGATAGAATCAAGGCTATCTGAATCAGCATTAAAAAAGAAAAAAATGACAAGTCTGAGAACCAGCGTTGTCAACTATATAATTTAGGTTACATTCTTTTCTTGAATGAGTGAGATTCATTTGAGTAGCATTTCTATCTTTTGGGACAATTGACATGGTTGCCTACAATAGCAGGGGACTGGACTCAGTGACCCAGGAGATCCTTTCCAGTCCTATGTCCTGAATATCTCTCAGTCACTACTTTCAACCAGTGCATTCCAGGCCAGGCACTCAAAAATCCAGTGATGCTATTAACGTTACCACGGGCCAGTAATCCTATTTCTTCCGCTGAATTATCTGTCAGGTAGTTGAGGGCTGTTGTGACGATACCTATTACTAAGGAACTGGAAGCAAGAGGTTACACCTGTACAAATATAATGCTATTTAAAACACTCTTCCTCTGAGATACAAGGGTAGCAAATCTAATGACAACTAAGAATGAGTGGCAGGGAGAATAAAAGTAGTAGCTTTGGCCAAACTGTGAGCCCATTAAGCTTGGAAGGATTGGAGGATGTGTTAATTAATTAATTATTAAATCCAGTTGACTACACTTTTCCCACTCCCTCACCCTTTGCTCTCTTTATGTATCTTCTCTGGCAAAGCTCTTCAACATGATCTCTGTTGACTTGTTAGCTATACTAGCAAACGCAAGCTGAAACATCTACTTGTCAGATGCTTGCAGCTATATGTATGCCAATGAACACAACCTGCAGCAAGCTGGCTGGATTAATTAGGATGAATTGGATGGATGGCCCATTACAAAGTGAACAGATTGACTAACAGATAACACTTTTCTCCCATTCTTACTTTATCTGTGCTCCATATTCACATGAATGTTTTTTTTTTTTTAAAGGAAGCAACTCTGCTCACCAGAAGGGTTATTATAAGTTTACCAAGCTCTTCTATTCTGGTCTCAAGGAACACTAGAAAAACGCAAGACATAAAGTAGTGTGGAAAATTCGACTCAGATCAAGCGCCTGGCCAACACCACAAAATGGACTGGAGACAAATCTGATAATTAGAAAAAGCAGTGAATACAAAATATTTTTGACTCATGCCATATCAGACAGGCTCAAAAAATTCTTAACAGCAACAAAAACAGAGCGATTACTTCTCCACAGATTAGACCAGTTTTATGCCAGTGTAACACCATTGATTACAATGGAGTTATGCAGGTGTAAATCACAATGCTGAATCAGGCCCACTGCAGCTAATTTAAGATGATGGTGCATTGTCACATTTCTGTGAACTTATGTGGTATCAATGTATATTTGCTGACTCAGATTGCATTTACCCCCAAGTAAACTGCTCTGAAGTCAGTGGAATTACATGTGTTTAAAATTGGTGTAAACAAGATCAGAATTAGTGCTACTGCATTTAACCTGATTTACCAGGAGTTTATACACAGATGATGATTGAATAATGGCTTGTTTCTGATAAGCAGCTAATGAAAACCGACTCTCTCTCTCTCTCTCTCTCTCTCTCACACACACACATACACACACACACACACAACAATAGCTATTGAAATCAAATGGCTAGTGACTCTAATCACTTGATAAGAGTCTATAACTTTAGATAAATCTGACCTGGATTACGTGATTGGGGCCAGAAAATAAAGATCCATCTTTTACAAGCAGTGCTGTATGTCACACCCTTAATACGTACGGTTTGTTATTGTTGTTTCTCTCTAACTAGATGTTGAGAGGTCATCAAAAACACCCAGTGCATTATTCACATTTCTTTTTAATTTTAGCAATAGGCACTAAGAACTAAGTTGAGAGGCAAACAAAAACCAAATGGGCCTGACTCCATGCTCCAGACAACACTCTCCCTCCCCAACAAAAGTGCTGGGGACTGTTATGCATTTCCAATCCAATTTATGACTTTTGTGAATACTTATGAACAGTAAATAACAATTTTGGCCAGAATTTTCAAACATGGTGCCTAAAAGAGTGGGGCTAATGTGTGACATCCCTCTCCCTTTTCCCCACAAAGCTCCACCTAGGCCTACCCTATCATGGCTCCCTCCCCATGTGAATACACCTGAAGCAATCTGAGCAGGGTCTAGAGAAGACAGAAATGGAACCTTGATAGTGACTGTGCCCTCCCACGCAGACGGGAGATCCCCACACGGAGCAGACTTTCCATGCACAAAACTCAAGGGGGATAATCTAGGCCACAGTAAGGCAGCTCATATTTTCTAAATAATTGAGACTTGTCATGTCTATTAGACATGTTTATTTTGTCACTTCATTCTTCATCTGGTTTCCTTTACCTCCCTCCCTCTCTTATAATAGCTAACCTTGATAAATAAAGCATGGCTCCTCATAAAAGCGCCCATAATAGCTGGCAGCTCATTGCACTGCTCTGACTAATAGTTTAGCTAAACAAAACCAGCCCAAGTATATAAAAGCTAATGCAGTCCTTTTAGGATCATGGACAGTATGAGGTAGAAAGAGGAAATGTGAAGTATCAGGATGGCGAACACTACACACACAATGATGCCCTCCCCTTTAAGGCTTATATGCTGCAATTATCACAGAAATAAAGGATAACCTCTTTCTTAAAAATAAGACATAACTAAACAGTTCCCTGCATCTCTCTTCTACAAAGACCTTAATCCTTACTAGTTCTTCGTAAGCTCCATTCATATGCAGTGCATTCCAAATGAAGCAGATCCATATTCCCAGATTTCATCCGCTGTGTGCCAATTGCATTATATGAAGAAGGGAAGATGCAGAGTGTGAGTAGTTTTTTTTTTTTACTCAGAATCTGTTGCAGAGAAGAGGAACCTGACACGTTTGTGCAGCATTCTTTTGTTCGAAATCCACTCCCTTTTGAATCTCCATCTCATCTGGCAATTCTGAACTTTTTCAATCAGAGCCCAACCTTCTAAAGTCAGCTCACCGGCCAGACTGCATCAGAGTCAGAGAGCCCTGGTCAGCTGTAGTTCTGAGGCTGCCTGACTCCTGAGAGTCAGGGATCCCAGCAAGCCAGCTATCCTGGGAGGTTGTGGAGCCCTGGTGCCCAAGCTCCAGCTCCACTTCAGCTCACTAGAGTTTTGTTTCAAAGTTATCAGAACAAAACGTTTTGATTTTTCAAAAGATTCTTTTCTGATTTCTGCTTCACACAGAATTTTGAATACTTTTGTTTTCTTTCCAGATCAGAATAAAAAGATCTAAAAATCCTCTGCGAAATGGAATTACCATTCTCCACCCAGCTGTGTGCATAAATTTTACTCATGAAAAGTGAATTTTTAAGACTGAACGCTTTCACCTTCTCCAGAAGCAAATTTGAACTCCATAACTAGTCAACACTATTGAACCGTGAGTTTTATTCTTGATTTTGCAGTTTAGATAGCGTACACAATTTACCAATAATGTGGTGACTTTCAATCAGGCAACAGAAGCAGTGCCACCCTCATTTTTGTAACTAATCAAAAACATTCCCTTTCAGTAGAGGGAATGAACTATTTGTGAATGACCCACAGACCAAGAGTTATTCGCTGTAAAGAAATTATGAAATATTTTGAACACTGAATAAACACAAGAATTCTTGCAAAATGTTTTGAAGAATTTGTATACAGGAAAAGATAAAATGTGTGGAACGTTAATCAATTGTTAGTTACAGTATGAATTATTTCCCCAGATCCATGACTATCCATATACTGCAGTTGTTTTCTTTATCCTCTCTTCTGGCAAATTCCCATGTAATCTAGAGGAGACAAAATTAATAGGGTATTATAAAAATTAATACAGTTCTATAGAGATTATTTAAAATCTATATAATTTAATTGAGAATTATATCTTTTTATTAATTTTTAGAATCACCCTGTAAAATTCTACATAAGGAACTGATCTAAAATGCACTGAAGTCAAAGAGAGTCTTTTCACTTGAATCAGTGGATGTTGGATGAGGCCCATAATGCTCTATTAAACTCTCTATAAAGTGTTACAAAATTCTATAAAAAGGTTAGAATTTAATAGCAGATTATACAGAACTTTCCCACAATCCCAGAAAGACTGATATGTGAAAAGGCAATTTCCTATGTCAAGAATGGTTTTGTGAACAGATTGAATTTTTTAGAGTGGGGAAGAAGTGGGAGGAGGAGACGGTCTGTTATAAGCAAAATAATTTTTACTGTTCTCAGAGTAGCAGCCGTGTTAGTCTGTATCCACAAAAAGAACAGGAGTACTTGTGGCACCTTAGAGACTAACAAAGAAAATAACAGAACGCCACTAGCCGTCACCTTCAGCCCCCAACTAAAACCTCTCCAGCGCATCATCAAAGATCTACAACCTATCCTGAAAGATGATCCCTCACTCTCACAGATCTTGGGAGACAGACCAGTCCTCGCTTACAGACAGCCCCCCAACCTAAAGCAAATACTCACTAGCAAATGCACACCATACAACATAAACACTAACCCAGGAACCTATCCTTGCAACAAAGCCCGATGCCAACTCTGTCCACATATCTATTCAAGTGACACCATCACAGAACCTAATCACATCAGCCACGCCATCAGGGGCTCGTTCACCTGCACATCTACCAACGTGATATATGCCATCATGTGCCAGCAATGCCCCTCTGCCATATACATTGGCCAAACTGGACAGTCTCTACGCAAAAGAATAAATGGACACAAATCTGACATCCGGAATCATAACATTCAAAAACCAGTGGGAGAATACTTCAACCTCTCTAACCACACAGTGACAGACTTGAAGGTGGCAATTTTGCAACAAAAAAACTTCAAAAACAGACTCCAAAGAGAGACTGCTGAACTTGAATTAATATGCAAATTAGATACAATTAACTTAGGTCTAAACAGAGACTGGGAATGGTTGGGTCATTACACTAATTGAATCTATTTCCCCATGTTAAGTATCCTCACACCTTCTATGGGTCATCTCGATTATCACTTCAAAGGTTTTTTTTTTTTCTCCTGCTGATGATAGCTCATCTCAATTGATTGGCCTCTTACAGTTGGTATGGCTACTTCCACCTTTTCATGTTCTCTGTATGTATAAATATCTTCTTTCTGTGTGTTCCATTCTATGCATCTGAAGAAGTGGGCTGTAGCCCACGAAAGCTTATGGTCAAATAAATGTGTTAGTCTCTAAGGTGCCACAAGTACTCCTGTTCTTTTTACTGTTCTGTAGCCAGTGAATGCAGTAATGAATAATAGGGACAGAATCTGAAACCCTTACCATGAATAGCATTTTGCTCCATGACTGAGGCCCATTGAACTGAATGGGACTAATCAAGTAGTATGGTACTATTCATTGTGAGAAATGGTGGCGGAATCTGCCTCAGGGTGCTTTGTAATTTGGAGCACTTGACAGGGGTGTGTCGAGTGTGTGGTGGCTGTTTGTGAGAGAGAGGGCATTTCTCTTTCTCATCCAATTAGGAAATATTACTATATTTTTAAAATTCTTAAAATAGAATATAAATTTGCATAGCACCCTAAATTTTATTTTACAGATGGTTAAACTGAGGTACAGAGAGATTAAGTGACTCGCCTGAGGTTGCTCAGCAAGTCAACGGCACAGATGGGAATAAAATACGGAAATCCTGGTTTTTATTCCCCCCCTCTAACCGCTGGATTATGCTGCCTCCAGGTGTGTGTACATGAAGTGCAGGAAGGGGAGCAGTAGAGGTGAAGAGGCACGGGTCACTTGCAGGCAGTGTTCCCTCTAATTTTTTATGTCCATGTGTGGAATAAATTTTGTTACATACACCAATATGGAGGTGACCTTCATATTGGTGCACATAACAAAATTCATTTGGTGGGGATGGGGCCAAGGGATTCGGAGTGTGGGAGGAGGATCAGGGCTGGGGCAGAGGGTTGAGGTGCAGGGGGTGAGGGCTCCGGCTAGGGGTGACGGCTCTGGGAGGGGCCGGGGATGAGGGGTTTGGGATGTGGGAGGGGACTCAGGGCTGGGGCAGAGGGTTGGACTGTGGAGGGGGTGGGCTTTGGGGTGGGGCCAGGGATGAGGGGTTTGGAGTGCAGGCTGCCCCGGGGCTGTGGTGGGGAGAGTGGACTCCCCCCAGCCCTCTCTCATCGCAGCAGCTTGGGGCTGCAGGAGAGGCGCTTCTGCCCGGGCGCAGCAGCTCCGGGGGGGCTGGACTGGGCCGAGGGAGGGGCTCCTCTCCCCGGCAGCTCCGGTGGGCCTCAGCCGGGCAGGAGCTCCTCTCCCCAGGCCATGGCAAGTACGGGGCAGGTCCGCACTAAGGCCGGTAGGGAGGGGCACCTCTCCCCACCGCGTCAAGTCCAAGTTTAAACTAGCATAAATAGTGGATTCTCTATACCTTGAAGTCTTTAAATCATGATTTGAGGACTTCAGTATCTCAGCCAGAGGTTACATGTCTATTACAGGAGCAGGTGGACGAGGTTCTGTGGCCTGCAATGTGCCGGAGGTCAGCCTGGATGATCATGATAGTGTCTTCTGACTTCAAAGTCTGTGAGGCTGAGTCTATAAGAAAGCTTTTTCTGGGTTTAATGGGAGAGGAAAGTTAGAAAAATATATCAAAGAGCTTTCCCCTGGTAAAGTTTTCCATGGTAAACTGCTTTCACCGCATCACCAGTGCTCTATTAAATGTGTGTCAGCAGACAGTGAAACCTCCATATACTCTGTCTGCTCTTTTTGTCAGCTATTGCAAATGCCAGATCTGTGACAAGGCCAGCCTATATTCTGGAGAAGATAATACTTCTTAATCCTGATCATTTGATTACAGAAACTGAAAGGCATTGTCTGTTATAACCTCTGCAACAGTTGCTTTAAATAAACTAAGAAAAAATATTATGAGTAATCCTGCTCTGAATCTACAATTTAACAGCAGAGTCAAAGCTTTCCTAAAACATTATACTAATGTGCATCTCTTTGGTGTGTCATTCACCAGTGTGGACTGTCAGTGCCTATTTACAGGTCAGACTTGTATCGGGCTAAGAACATTTTGGCTTCTCCAGCTATGTCTGGTTTATAAAAAAGCATTTTAATCCTGACCTGTGACACCTCTGCCATTCTAATTCTGGGTCCCCAATTGGCTTGGCTAGAGCATCACAGTTCTGACCCACATTATATATTGGCTTCCATTGAAGAGTCAGAATTTTCCAATAGTTACGATATGTGGTGTGTCAGATACATCAATTTTTCCTTCTATTTAAAAAAAAAAAAGCCACCTGCCAATTGTACACATATGTAATCTGTGTTCCTACTGCTGCTAACCTTGTCTTTCTCCTCCCCCCTGGAGCAGTGCAATCCCTATTGCCTCTCACCCTTATGTAGACCTCGATCCTGTAAGCTGCTCCATGCAGGTGGAACTATGCATCTTAATGGAGCTCCACTAACCTCAGCAAAGTTCTGCATGGGCACAGAGGTCTGCCTGACTGGAGCATTTTACAGGACTAAAGATTATACAAGCACTTTGGGATAGTGACCTTCTTTTATTAGCTGTTTGTACAATGCCTGCTCCTAACTGGAGTCTCTGGGTGCTACCACAGTACTAAAAACAATGGTAGAAATTGGTCACACCTATGCTTGAACATTTTAGATTAATTGCATATGAAATATTCTTCAATATTCAAATGTTTGGGGGGAAAGAGCCATTTTTGCTTGAAAAATTACACTTGTGAATTTTTAAAAAGTTGCTGGAGAACTGAAGGAGGAAACAGAGGTTGTTGTAAAAAGAACAGGAGTACTTGTGGCACCTTAGAGACTAACAAATTTATTAGAGCATAAGCTTTCGTGGGCTACAACCCACTTCTTCGGATGCATATAGAGTGAAACATATATTGAGGAGATATATATACACACATACAGAGAGCATGAACAGGTGGGAGTTGTCTTACCAACTCTGAGAGGCCAATTAAGTAAGAGAAAAAAAACTTTTGAAGTGATAATCAAGATAGCTCAGTACAGACAGTTTGATAAGAAGCAAGTGTGAAAATACTTACAAGGGGAGATAGATTAAATGTTTGTAATGGCTCAGCCATTCCCAGTCTTTATTTAATCCTGAGTTGATTGTGTCTAGTTTGTTGTCATGCGAAAGCTACATAGTAGTGGATTGAGTTAGGAGCAAGGCTGTTACAAGTTCTATTACCATCGCCCCCCACCAGCTCCTTTTGCCACTGACTGGTTTTACTAATACCCTGCATTCAATGAGCATATTATAAATATATTTTGGTTGTGAAGCAGGTAAACATCACAGCCCCATTTTACAGATGGGAGAACTGAAACTCAGAAAGGTTAAGTGACTTGTTTGGAAGACATTGCACTCTGATAGATTAGGCACATGCCTAATAAGCAGGAAACCTGTTTTTTATCCTAATAGATGCTGACTTGCTGTGTGACCTTGAGCAAGTCACTTAGTTGCTCAGTTTCTCCTTCTGGAAAAACAGGAATGTATTTTTCTACTTTATAGCTAATGTGTTTAAAGTTAGAAGTATCATTAAGGCTAGTCAGAGTTAAAAATTGAATATAAACCCCTCCCGCTTTTTGTGTAATACACTTGACCACATTTTTGTGGGTGGGTGCTGCCATCATCTTCTCCCTCTACCAGGAGCTTCTCCAGAATTTACAAGTATGAATTTACACATGAAAAGTAACTTTTGGAAGTTTTACATGACTCACTGCAAATAATCAATTTTCCCAATTTCACATACACTGATATACACATTCACATGGGGGAAAGGGGGCTGTACACATGAAACCAACCCAAATGAGTTGGTGAACATTTTTTACATACTTTTCATGCCTTTTTTCCACCAACATTTCTCTAGTTAAAACACCTATTTCTATTCCAACCCTAGAGTGGGCTTTGTCTAAACAGAGTTTGCCAAATATGACAAACCATAAGCTGTTTGTCAGCAATTTAAAGTCTGGTGAGCAAGCTCCGCCAGCCTGGGTTTAAGGATAAATTATGCTGACTACTTTATTAAAGCAATCTGTATTAAATCATTTGGTCAATCAAAAGTGAGACACTTTGTTTTGTTGAGATCAAGCACACTGTTACATCAGAATGACAGGAGCATTTGGCAAGCAACTCTTCCCTCTTGACAACTGTTAAATGAAAAAGCAGCAAATTCGAGACCTATTTTCCATTATATGAAGACAATGGAGACACAGAGAAATGAAGCCTGTTTCTAAAGTACAGGAGGAGATGGAGCTATGTAAGGAAATAACAAATGAGTTCTAGGTTGAGGTACAGTACTAGCCCCAGCTAAAGGCTGGTAAATATAATGTCCATTCCTGACAAGGGCTTTGGAACAATTAAATAATTTATGCTAACTCCAGAGAATCCAGGCCAAATTTGAGAAATTTGGAGCAGGACTTAAGGTGAGGTTTGTGACCACTCAGTGCAGACATGATCTATAAAACTCAGAGTTCAATCTCAAGTCTCATTGAGTTGGTTTAAGGAGATCCCAGTAACTGGAACTTGTGAACAAATTCAATTAATTTACTGATTTGGAACATATGTACTGTAGTCTGCTACATTACATAAGTAAGTGCAGCCGTCTCACTGGAAAAGGCAAAAGATTCAGCCAGGGACTTTGGAATAAAATGTCCTGGAGCTGAAATCTTTTCATTGGTTAGTAGTTACATTTTTGTCCTGATGATTACAAAGTACTTCTGCTAACCTATAAGATTCTTCACATTGGTCAAGAATATCTTTAAAATTTACTTTAATTTTACATTCCCACTCATACTTTGAGGTCAGAGTCTGATTTATTGGCTTGTCCTAAATATAAATTGGAAACGTTTGGTGGCTGGAGCCTTCAGTATTTATGCCCCACGATTATGGAATCAGCTTCTTACATGTATTCGGAAATCAGAATCTGGTTTAGTTTTTGAATCAAAACTGAAGAGGCATGTGTCTGATGCTGCTTTTAATTATGTCAGAAATGTGAAGTTCACTGGGACTTTATGTGAATGGTGCTGTAGAAAAGCATTGTATTTTGAAATATATGTAGCTAATTATTATGATTAGTGTGATCACAGACCTTTGAAAATGTTACACAGTGTATACATGGTAAGCATTATTAGTATTACCATACATGTATTTGCATATATAGAGCCAACCCACATAAGCTAATCCTAACAAAAGTTTGTCCTAAATTCCTCACACCTTATTACCATTTTGGGCCTCTACTGACTTGTCTCCAGAGAAGTTCTCCTGATCTTCTGTTTTTGTCTCACCCTTCCTGCACCAACAGATGAGCAAGAAGAGGTACCGTATTTTAACTGCTAGACAGACTTGCATCTTGACCTTATCCACCCAAACAATGACATTCAATTTTAGTATAATATGTTTAGGTTATAATCTAGTGTAGAATATTTGGATAATTTTTTTTTGGAGAATTAACCCACCCAAATCACAATCATTTGTGTAGGGGAGAGTGACTCAATGAGTCAATAAAATGAGAGAGAGCATGCATGTGACCCTGGTGCTACCTTGAGCACTGAGCCATCGGAGACAGGGAAGGAGACTGAATTATGTAATGCACATCCAAAAGCTAATTAAAAAGGAGCAAGTAACGACAGCTAATAATTGCCCTCTCTGCTGCAAAAGGGAATCCCTGCCCAGCTTTGCAACTATTGCCAGGGACTTACCTCAAGCTTTCCACCTTGTTGTAAAAGGGGAAAGTGGAGAGCCAGATGACTCATCCCTGTGATGGTTGTTACCTCCGGTTGATCACCCCAGCTCCATTCATAGTGTTAATTAAAACCAAACCAAAATCCACCTTTAGGCTTATGTGCTCATCTGCAGTTCTCCCTTTCAATGTGGTTCTTTGGAAACTGAAAATATTAGAGCCAAACTTAAGAGGAAGCAAGAGCAAGCCCTGAAGAAAGGAGTTGATTATGCCAGATAACGTGTGATGCCTTGTAGGGAAGGGAGACAATGAAAGAAACAGCTGTAGCTGGGACTGGACTGGAGATAGAAAAAAAGGAAACCTCCACCCTTGGACATGGACCCCAAGCAGGCCATGATAGGGATTGTCAGGACATGGGTAAAGCTCACTAGTGTCACTGAATTACCCTTCCCTTCTCCTTTATGAGGTGGCCCCTCTAGCCTTCTGTGGTGACTGGACAGTGAACTGGAGCAGGCTGGAGTGGGAGAGGGAAACAGAAAGTAGCTCCTACAGTGCATTATTTTACCCAGACACCCCTGCTCTTCTTGCTTTGACCCTCAGCTCTTCTTCCAGTTAATGAGGGTGAATCAAATTGTTTCCAAGCTCCCACTCAGTGCTATAGGCTCTAAGGACATGTCTACACTGCCCAGAAGTTCAGATTGAGGGGGTGTGAATAGCAGTGCGCACCATAGTGCTGCACTCCCCATGTAGGTGCTGCAGGCGTGCAGTTAAAGGTCCTGAGTTCACACTAGTATAGTCCTCTTCAAACTTAGTCCAAACAGCAGTGCAGTGTAGATGGATGGAGTTGCCCTAAGACTGAAGTTCTCATTTTTGTAAAGAATACTTTAAAGTGTAGTTAGTGTTTTTGAGAGATGCTGAATTGAGTCCTGGAGATTAAAGTCCTCTGTTTAGCTACAACCTGAGTAACACATAGATAACAGCAATCCATCCATCCACAAATCAACCCAGCCAACAATCCTCAGTCTTGAGGTGTGTGTGTGGGGGGGAAGGGCGTGAAATCAGCTGTAACGGTTTTTAGGGTACTTCTCTTCTCGTGCTGTTTCAGTCCTTGACTTCTGTGCTGCGAAATTCCAACATGGCTGCCAGATCTGGTATTGTGAACACTTGTGCGCTAGGAAACAATGAGACTACCAACTCAACTTACACAGATTACAGAACAACCTTCAACAGTCTATGCCACTATGAATCCAAACTAGGATTTAAAGCAAAAAGTTAGAAGAAAAAGGTTCTGCACATCCCCCTACCAATTCCATTCACCTACCAGAAGCTTGTTTAACTTCTCCATCTCCTCTCAACAGGATTTATAAGAAAAATCTGACTTAGACACTAGGGCTACAGAGAACATTCACTCCTGGGAACAACACTGCCAATAATGATTCACCAAGGAAAAAGAGAGCATGGCCAAAGCAGAAGACTGAAACAGGTTGATTTTTTACTAAAATCCGGAATGTAGCAAGGCTAACCAGAGGAAGTCAGAAGAACTAAGAGTGCATGTTGCTGTTCCAATATGTCAGGAGTGGAGGCAAACTTATGTCTGTGTCCTAGGAGTCCCAGACAAACATATTCTTGACAGGTGTTTATGAAAGTTTTTTTGAGTACTATGTGCACACCCTGTTTCTTAGTGGCTTAGCACTGCCAGTCACTCAACATACTAGGGAGGTCAACAAAAGGGCAGCGATGTCTTTTCCTAACAGACTGTAAGCTGCTGGTGCTGATGGGAAGGGTGGAGGCTTTGATTTCATCACCTGCTCATATGACGCAATGGGGACTCATTCCCCTTCAGCTTTATGGAAGCATTCCGCATGACAGCAGTCACGCATGCCCTGCCACATACGTGCAATGTTTCATGTCTTGGAAGTTGAGGTATATTGTTTAATAACTGAGACCAAGTTTTCCAATGGGAATAAGCTACCCCTTTTTAAACTACTAATCGCAAAGACCTGAAAAATAGCAGGCAGGTCTTAGATTTGGCTTGGACATCAGTCAATGGAGCACTAGAACCCAACACCCCCCTCCTGCCCTGAGCTCATCACAGTCACAAAGCATGTGCAAACTCAGGCATATTGCGATTCATTGTGCATGTGTCATCTGGAAGAATTTAGCTGTAACTGCAGCAGCTGTGGTCCAAATTATAACTCAGTCTAATGTGGCTGATCTGTTTCCCCCCGGCTTCCTTGTTTCCCCTCACAGCATGTGGAACAGAAGATCCTATGAGACTCAGGAAGATCAATGATCACCCAATCTACTAGAGGTAACTAAGTAACTTTGGGTACAGGTATTATTCTACTCAGGACTGCTTGGTAAGGTACAGCTGCTCTGCTTGTTCCCCATCCAGGGCAGCCGAGACACACAAGCAGACCAAGGGTTGCTCAGAAGAATGAATGAAGGCACAAACCTAATTCAGTACAAGAAAGTTACCATGTCTAATGTTTACTGACTTAAAAAAAACCCAACAGCTCCCAACATCACTGGAAGACACCAGCACTTAGGGTGCCAAAGTAGAGGGCATGCATATTGGGTAAAGAGAAGAATTATTTCCCCCTAGATCCATCAAGTGTCATTTGATTCCACTTTCCTTTCTAAACTCACCATAGCCGGTGTACAGCACGAGCTAGGATTCTTAATCACCCAGCTAGCTGAATCATTTAAAGCCCAAGCAAGGCACAAATAATTTCAATTTAAAATTTGGCAAATGAGGATTGAATGGTGTAAGGGAATATTCATGGGATACCGAGCCATTAACTTCTGAGAGAATTTCACATCTGGGCCAGGATGGTAGTGCCAGTAAGTCATCATCACTATAAGCCTTATCCAATGCCGAGAGAAATCAGTAATAGTCTTTCCATTCATTCCAATTGGATTAGGCCCTTGTTTTATGGCCTATATGTCATGACTTCAATGTGTCAGTCCAATTCCTAGGTATAGTTCCGAAGTATAGAAAGAGAACTCCCTTTTCAGTGACAGAAGTAGTCCCACCAGATCACTGTTGGAGCACTTTGGTGTAACAGCAATGGGGGGAAGCTGGCACTGTTGCTGCATGTTGTAGAACAATTTCATAGAGGAAACAATGAACTTCTGTCCCTGGATGATTCAGGTGCTCCATTCAGCAGCAGTAACTTCACTAGTGAACAAAGTTTGACAAACTAAGCATTTAAGTTGCAAAGACGTTTTAAAAAAATTAAATAATCAAGTTAAGCTAATGCAAGTGAAAGGTGCCACATTGCCAAACCCTGACACGGAAGTCCTCTGTTTATCCACAGAAGAGGCACAACACCAAGAACAGCCGTAAAAGCTTATGCCACATCACCAAAGCACCTCAACTTCGCTACAACATCTGAAGGTTAAGAGAGTGACACATTTCCCATGTCCATTTAGTCCTTGGTGTCTGAGGCGGCCAACAGGGTTACTAGTTAGTTTCACTGGTGACAGTGTTTGTTTATGGCATGGAGAACTTTGAACTAGGAACTCAACTAAAATCAGCTATTCAATATACTAGGGCCACCAAACAACTGTCTTAATGTTTTAAAAGGCTACCTGTCTAATAATGATCGGTGAGAAAAATTAAGAGGCAAGACAAAGCTGAGTGTACCAATGTGACCATTTGATAGTTATGATAATGTATTAATTATTTCTATTATGAACCCTTTAATACTATTTTTATAGATTCACTTCCTTCTTGAGTTGTTGATGCTGTTGTTGACGTTTCTGAGCTGGTTTGATGTGGCTGAAAGCTTTCTTCTCTAGATGTACATTGTTTAGAATCTTGGAAGTGGTTCATGCCTTTCTAGAAAGCTGGGAACTTAATTGCAGGTCTCCCAGTATTTACCTGCCTTAGGGGCAGCAGACAATTGTTTGGTGTAACTGGTCATAGCCAGTCATTTATAATTTGTTTGCAGCCAATCTGAAGTCTAGATATATCTGCATTTGAACATGAACCTGAGCATTGCCATCTTCACAGCACAGTGCTCCAGAGCACAGTGTTTATAAAAATGCCAGTTCAAATTGATAAGTCAGGCAAAGCCACTCATCTCATCCTGTTGTGGGATCTTTCTGGTCAGAGTGTCAAAGAGGCAAAGTGTGACATATTCTATTCCTGAAAAGTCTTTGTATGCATTCACTTTGGTAAGGAATATCTGATACTAAGGCACGTCTCCAGAAACCATAGGGGAAGCATTCTGGCCAGCAGGACTTGTATCACCTTTTAAAAGGTGCAGTAAATAGAAAAACATTCCTCCTCCATTTAAACATCTGACACCCTACTGTTCCCTGCCAAACCCCAACTTTGGCTAAATCCCGGCAAAGATTTCCTGTAGCCATGTTCAGCTCTTGTTTTATCCAAATTGGTTTGCCCCTCCCTACTTAAATCCTTCTCTTTAGCTTATGATCGACTCACTATGAAGAATTTTATGATGGTATTTACAAGAATAGTATATAGAAATAAAACAAATTTTTTATTATTTTTAACTTTAATCTGAGATGGTGCTAGAGTGATATCATGGGTTAACGCGAATAAGCAGGTCTGGTTGTAATTGTTTCTACTGTTGACAATAACTTACAGTTTACACATCCTGGAGTAAAACGGTGTGCTGTGTTGCAAGGACTCATGCCAAGCACAAAAGGAACTTGTGTTACCCCTCCAGCAGCAGTTGTTTTCAAGAAAGAGGTTTTTATGGATTTAACTTACGTGCCTAATTAACAGAGAAGGCCCCTGCAGGGTTGTATGTTTAATAATCCGTTAGCATTCTTTTTCTGAATTAAAAGTAACATAAAAACAGAATGATACCCAATACCCAGCGTTAATTAAATTGAAAGAATGAAAGAACTTTCACATTAGGACATCAGCCATATGCAAAGTAATTAAAAATGCATATTTGATATTTCTGTTGGAGTAGATGTTCTCAACAAGTTCATTCAATCTCATCTATGTCAAAGCTTTCTGACTTGCTTGTAGTTTAGACCCTGCGCCTGCAATTCCCTGTGCCAGGGTGCCTCATTGCACCCCCATCGTATGAAGCCCTACTGAAGTCAATGGGGTTCACTCATGCAGATCCATGTGCACAATCTAGCCCTTAATCTGTAAAAACACACACACATTTGAAATCCCTCCAATTTGCCACAGATACTGGAGGGAGTTCAGACAAAAAGCAACAAGAGAGTTTAGTTGTGCCTTCTAGGCACGGTTCCACCACCCGTGAGGAGGATTTCTCCTCGAGTTGCCTAGCAAACAGAACATGCACACTCGCTACCATGCCTGTTCTTGGCATGAAACTTACTGCAGGCTGATGTAAAGGAGGAGCAGAGTCAGAGCTGTACCTCTTTCACCTCTCAAGGGGAGCTCTGTGTTTGTGACAGGGAGGATGCTGTGCCTGTACTCCTTATACCCCCTGCCCGACCCCCACAAGGGCTAAATCTACGCCAAATTGATCACAGATCTGGAGAAATTATATGATAAAAGATTAAACGAGCTATATAGAGTATAGATGTTTAGATGGGCTAAGAAACTACACAATAGACTATAAACATATGTGTAGAGGCCTGTAGGGGCAGTGTGCTGGGAGGGCTGCTGAGCCCTGAGCCCTGATTAGGGGGCGGAGCTTGGCTGATTAGGGGGCCTATAAAAGCGGCCTCGCAGCCAAGCAGCGGCACAAGCAGCGAGCAGCGGCACCCAGGAGCCTGTAAACAGGGCTGCTAACAGGGGAGTTTAAGTGGGAGTTTACAGGGGAGGTGGAAGGGGAGGCGGGAGGGCGCGGTGTCCGGTGTGCTTTGTTTCCCCAAAAGCAGCGGGCAGAGACCATAGCAGCCATGAGCCAAGCAGCGGGGGACACAATGCAGATGATTGCATGTGGCAGCTGCGGTATGTACATGGTTCTAGCAGGGGCACCTGAACAAAGGTATGTCTGTATGAAATGCCGCCTAATAGACCTGCTAGAAGAAAAGATCCGAGGGTTGGAGATGCAGGTAGATACCCTGGTAGAGTTTAGAAGGGGATTCGAGCAGCTAATGGAGCAGAAGCAGGGTGTGGCAGAAGGGGAATGCTCAGGGGTGCAGGTGGAAGTGGGGGCTATGGTCTGTGAGGGGGGAATGTCAGGAGGAGAACAAGAGCAATGAAAGCATGTGACCATGAGAAGCAGGCCAAGGAAAAGGAGGGCTAGTGAGGGGGAAATAGAACTCAGGAACAGGTTTGGGTGTTTGGATAACGAGGAGGGGAGGCAGCAGGTGGTAACTGATGGTGGGAGGCAGAGGAAGAAGAGAAGAGCAGCTAGTCCAATAGAGAGAGGGGAGGAGTTGATGGAGACAGCATCAATACTGAGCCCCAGGAGGATACAGGATGGCACTAGGGGGACTATAAGGGAAAATAGAAACAGACAGGAGTTACGACTACAGGGAACAGGGGATAGATTAGTAGATCGCACTGTCACCAGGCAAAGGCAGGTTTATGTGATTGGGGACTCCTTACTGAGGAGGTTAGACAGGCCTGTGACCAGGGCCGACCCAGAGAACAGAAGGGTGTGCTGTCTGCCAGGCGCTAAGATACGGGATGTGGACCTGCGGTTGAAAAGGATCCTAAAAGGAGCGGGTAAGAACCCCTTGATCATCCTTCACGTAGGAACGAATGACACGGCTAGGTTCTCGCTAGAGAGAATCAAGGCAGATTATGCCAGACTGGGGAAGACGCTTAAGGAAGTCGAGGCTCAGATTATCTTCAGTGGGATTCTGCCTGTTCCTAGAGAAGGACAGCAAAGGGCTGACAGAATTGTGAGGATAAATAGCTGGCTAAGGGAGTGGTGCTATAAGGAGGGCTTTGGGATGTATGGCCACTGGGAGGCTTTCGGGGACAGACAGCTGTTCTCACGGGATGGACTTCACCTGAGTAGGGAAGGAAATAGACTTTTGGGAGGGAGGCTGGTTCATCTCATCAAAAGGGCTTTAAACTAGGAATTTGGGGGAGACGGTTGGGAGATGTCCAGTTAATCTCCACGCCAGATTCCAACACTGAAAAGGAGGGTGAAGAGATAAGCACAGATATAGGTAGGGGTAAGGGATTGGACATAAGAAGGAGGGGGTGGATGGACAGTACGGGGTCCGTACCAAATTGCATAACTAATGGGAGAAAGGATAAACAGCATACAGTAAGATGTTTATACACCAATGCAAGAAGCCTAGGTAACAAAATGGAGGAATTGGAGCTCCTGGTCCAAGAAATGAAACCGGATATCATAGGTATAACCGAAACGTGGTGGAACGGTAGTCATGACTGGAGTACAGGTATGGAAGGGTATGTGCTGTTTAGGAATGACCGGAACAAAGGTAAAGGTGGGGGAGTGGCATTGTATGTCAATAATGAGGTAAACTGTAAAGAAATAATAACTGATGGAATGGATAAGACGGAGTCTGTCTGGGCAATAATTACACTGGGTAAAAGAACTACTAGAGCCTCCCCTGGGATAGTGCTTGGGGTGTGCTATAGACCGCCGGGATCTAGTCTGGATGCGGACAGAGAACTATTTAATGTTTTTAGGGAAGTAAAAACTAATAAGAACTGTGTAATCATGGGGGACTTTAACTTCCCAGATATAGATTGGGGAACAAATGCTAGTAACAATAATAGGGCTCAGATGTTCCTAGACGTGCTAGCAGATGAATTCCTTCATCAAGTAGTAGCTGAACCGACGAGGGGGGATGCCATTTTAGATTTGGTGCTGGTGAGTAGTGAGGACCTCGTTGAGGAAATGGTTGTAGGGGACAACCTTGGCTCGAGTGACCATGAGCTAATTCAGTTTAAACTAAATGGAAGGATTAACAGAATTAAAACTGTGACTAAGATTTACGATTTCAAAAAGGCCAACTTTAATAAATTAAGGCAACTACTTAGGGAAGTGGATTGGGCTAACATACTTAGGGATCTAAAGGCAGATGGCGCCTGGGATTATTTCAAGTTGAAGTTGCACGAGCTGTCCGAGGCCTGTATCCCGAGAAAGGGAAAATGGTTAGTAGGCAGGAGATTTAGACCTAGCTGGATGAGCGAGCGTCTAAAAGGGGCGATTAAGAAAAAACAGAAAGCGTACAAAGAATGGAAGAGGGGAGGGATCAGCAAGGAAACCTACTTTATTGAGGTCAGAGCATGTAGAGATGCAGTGAGAAAGGCCAAAAGCCGTGTAGAGTTGGACCTTGCGAGGGGAATTAAAACCAATAGTAAGAGGTTTTATAGCCATATAAATAGGAAGAAAACAAAGAAAGAGGAAGTGGGACCGCTGAAGAATGTAGATGGAGTGGAGATTAAGGATAATCTAGGCATGGCACAATATCTAAATGAATATTTTGCATCGGTCTTTAATAAGGCTAATGAAGGGCTTAGGAATAGAGGCAACAGGACAGAGGGGAATAAAGGAGGGGGGGTTGACATTACCGTATCAGAGGTGGAAGCCAAACTTGAACAGCTAAACGGGACTAAATTGGGCGGACCGGATGATCTTCATCCTAGAATATTGAAAGAACTGGCACGAGAAATTGCAAGCCACTTTGCGATAATTTTTAATGAATCTGTTAACTCGGGGGTGGTACCGTTGGACTGGAAAATAGCTAATGTGGTTCCTATTTTCAAGAAAGGGAAAAAAAGTGACCCGGGTAACTACAGGCCTGTTAGTTTAACATCTGTAGTATGCAAAGTCTTGGAAAAAATTTTGAAGGAGAAAGTAGTTAAGGACCTTGAGGTGAATGGCAATTGGGACAAATTACAACATGGGTTTACGAAAGGCAGATCGTGCCAAACCAACCTGATCTCCTTCTTTGAGAAAGTAACAGACTTTCTAGATAAAGGAAATGCGGTGGATCTAATATACCTCGATTTTAGTAAAGCGTTTGATATGGTACCGCATGAGGAATTACTGGTTAAATTGGAAAAGATGGGGATCGATATGAAAATCCAGAGGTGGATAAAGAACTGGTTAAAGGGGAGACTGCAGCGGGTAGTACTGAAGGGTGAACTGTCAGGTTGGAGGGAGGTCACCAGTGGGGTTCCTCAAGGTTCGGTTTTGGGTCCGATTTTATTTAATCTATTTATTACTGACCTCGGAACCGAATGTAGGAGTGGGCTGATAAAGTTTGCGGATGACACAAAGTTGGGAGGTATTGCCAATTCGGAGAAGGATCGGGATATCCTGCAGGGAGACTTGGATGACCTTGTAAATTGGAGTAATAGTAATAGGATGAAATTTAATAGTGAGAAGTGTAAGGTGATGCATTTAGGGATAACTAACAAGAATTTTAGTTATAAGCTGGGGACGCATCGGTTGGAAGTAATGGAGGAGGAGAAGGACCTCGGAGTCCTGGTTGACTGCAGGATGACTATGAGTCGGCAATGTGACGTAGCTGTGAAAAAAGCTAATGCGATCTTGGGATGCATTAGGCGAGGTATTTCTAGTAGGGACAAGGAGGTACTGCTTCCGTTATACAAGGCGCTGGTGAGACCTCATTTGGAGTACTGTGTGCAGTTCTGGTCTCCTATGTTTAAAAAGGATGAACTCAAACTGGAACGGGTACAGAGAAGGGCCACTAGGATGATCCCAGGAATGGAAAACCTTTCATATGAAAGGAGACTCGAGGAGCTCAGTTTGTTTAGCCTAACCAAACGAAGGCTGAGGGGAAGATATGATTGCTCTCTTTAAATATATCAGAGGGATAAATACCAGGGAGGGAGAGGAATTATTCCAGCTCAGTACTAATGTGGACATGAGAACAAATGGATATAAACTGGCCATGCGGAAGTTTAGGCTTGAAATTAGACGAAGGTTTCTAACCATCAGAGGGGTGAAATTTTGGAACAGCCTTCCGAGGGAAACGGTGGGGGCAAAAGACCTGTCTGGCTTCAAGATTAGGCTAGATAAGTTTATGGAGGGAATGGTTTGAGGGGATAACGTGATTTTAGTCAATTAGGCAATAACGTGCCATCGCTGGTAAAATGAGGATCCGGCTGGAGAATCTTGCCTATATGCTCGGGGTTCTACTGATCGCCATATTTGGGGTCGGGAAGGAATTTTCCTCCAGGGTAGATTGGCAGAGGCCCTGGAGGTTTTTCGCCTTCCTCCGCAGCATAGGGCAGGGGTCGCAAGCTGGAGGATTCTCTGCTACTTGAAGTCTTTAAATCACGATCTGGAGACTTCAACAGCTGAGTTAAGGGAAAGTGGGTGGGTCAGCTTATGTGGCCTGCATCATGTGGGAGGTCAGACTAGATGACCATAATGGTCCCTTCTGACCTTAAAGTCTATGAGTCTATGAGTCTAAATATTTGGGTTCCTGGCTATTTAATGGTATAAAACTGCTATTTCTGGCCCTGATCCCAAACCTGTCACTGATCCACAGCAGATTATTGCCTACTCCAGACCTTGGGTCATTGTGATTTTGAGAAAGAAATTCCTAAATTGGAGAGGGAGAAGGGGAAGAAAAAACACTTCTGTGGCAAGATTGGACTTGTTGCCATTTTAAATGGTAGGTGTTTCAATCTATTTGGAATGTGAGGCACAGTCCTATGGGAGATGGATTAGTGGGCCAAGTGCAGGTAAGAAAGTCAGAAATGCAAGATGCATGCAATTTATCATATGCCTCTGTGATGTATCTCAGGAATATCACCATGGTATTAGTGGGGTGAGTGGTATAATCACACATGCCAACATATAGCGCACGAACATTTGAGCTATTTTATTGCTTAGGAAAATAAGAAATGAATAAATTAGAACTAGGCACAGTGGTTTCAGCTATTACTACAGCTCTGCCAATGTACTTTCATCCTGAATTATAACACTCCTGGTATACCTGGCCTGGATCTCACCTATCAAGCCAAATCAAATGCCTTCTATGGATTTGGTTAATATTCATAAACACATTTTGAGAGAGATCCATTTAAACCCTGGTCTCAGGAGGTAGAAGTGAAACACATTAGCCTACTTCATGTATCTCTCCCTGTCCCACCTCTATTTCTCCTCCCCTCCCCACCCCCATAGCTGCAGATTAATTACTTGCTCCAAGTCTGGTTATTTCATCCAAGTGTAAACCTTAAATTAGAATAATTGAAGATCAGGAAGAATGATTACCTTGGGCCAGAAAAATAAACATTTCCAGCCTTTTTGTTTTCATAATTACTCTTAAAGCTTTTTAAACACAAACACAATAGCAGCTCAGAGAGGCCATATTTGATCTATAAACTAAAGGCTGTGGGGAATTAAATCTATTGGCTTTATTCTGCAGATGTGAAAAGAAACTCCCACAAAATATGACAGGTTGAATTACTTTTATCTTAGACAAATGTAATGAGCATCTGTTTTGATTCTTCCAGCTGTTGATCTAATTTCTGTTTAAACTTGGTTTACACATGTGTGCAGAAGTTGTAAACAGCCAAAGGTGAAGCCATTCCAACTCTCAGGAACATTTATTTATTTATGTCAAAGTTCTTTTAGTAATAATACAAAAATTAAGAGTATTCCAGGCACTACATAGCAAGATATTTATAAATTAGTAGTCTAAATAGAAGTAGGTGTGTGAAATTATTATACATAATGTACACACAAATATATGGGTGGTGTTACATTGCAAAAACCTTAAATAAACAGTAGGACCATGAAATAAATAATATTTATCAATAGCTCTGCAATTTATATGTGCTTATTACCAGCTCACCTGGCTTCCGCCCACTAATCTTCCTCCTCCAGGACTACTTCCAACATTCCAGACACCTCAGCAGCATCAAACTGCTGTTCTTTTCTTTTTAAGCAACCTAACAGAAAAAAAAAAAAAGATATAGTTCTATGAAGATACAACTCTACAGAATTCTCACTCTTGGGCCTCAGCTCATTAGCATGAAACAAGCAGAACTACTGAAACACTTTATTTTTATTTTTTAATTCTTAACGAAACTCACACATCCTGCTGTAAACTCAGTGTCAACTCCACCTATGGAGTGACAGCCATCACTCCATTATTCATATACACCTCTACCCCGATACAACGCTGTCCTCGGGAGCCAAAAAATCTTACCGCGTTATAGGTGAAACCGCGTTATATCGAAACTTGCTTTGATCCGCCGGAGTGCATAGCCCTGCCCCCCCGGAGCGCTGCTTTACCGCATTATATCCGAATTCGTGTTATATCGGGTCGCGTTATATCGGGGTAGAGGTGTACATACAAACACACACTACACAGAGGAGGTAGAAGATCCATTCTGCCTGTGTCCCATCCAGAGTTTGAGCTCTGTGTGATATTCACTGTGACACCAGGGCATTGCTTTGCATGCACTGATGTAGAACGTTGAGGGTTTTGGCTTGCTGCCAAAAATAAGCCATGCTACACAAATCACAGATTGAAGAGTGTTATTTGCCATAACTCATAATTCAGCCAAATTTGAACTGATTTTTTCTTGGAACCAGCAACAGGCACCTCACTGACCCCAGGATTATCCTCTTGCCAAATTTCCATGTTATGCTACAAACTGTGGAGGCGTTATAGCTATTTGAAAACAAAACAATCAACCAAAATAAAAAACAAACACCAGGTTGCAAGATTTTTTTATTTTATAATGGAATGTGTTAGGTACCCTAAATATAATGTCACTCCCCCTATAATTATTAAATTGGAAGAATTAAACTGGAGTTACCCACCCCATCACAGCGCCCCAGTCATGGATCAAGACGTCATTGTGGAAGATTGATACTGCTATACTCGTAGAATTTGGCCTGACATTGCAATAGCGCAAAACATTTGATAAAATACAGTATCATCCATCATAAAAAACCACCTAAAAACCTGCACCCAATATTCAGCTGCTGCATTAAACGTCTACTGCATTAAACTTCTTCCTCTGTATAATAAAGGTGCCATTTACCACTTTATTTCAATTTCCTTGCTAAAGCACAACAAAATATTATGAAATGTTAAGATTGTTTTTAAAATTGCCCAGCAATTTGTTTTCTCCTTTGATGCTAATAGGCATAATTGAGACAATTTATACAGTGAAGTAGCTTTCAACATACTTTCAGTTCCCTTCAATTGAATTAGCATTTTTCACATGTTTACTGCTTATGGCAAGAGTTTTTGTTTATTTGGGACAAGTATGGTCTCGCACGGGAAGGCAATCTGAGTGATGCGTGGGTAAGAGAGAAGAGACTGTGTTATATTTACCTATATATTTCTGAAGCCGAGTAAATTTAAAATTACTCCCCCATATGTATGTTTTCCCTTTACACTAAATTCATTGTGTAATATTGCAGTTGATATAAGCCACAGTGCAATACAATAATTATGCTTAAGGCTATTATACTTGGGTCAAATGATCCTATTAAAATTAGTGTAATACTTTTATTTTTGAAAAGAACCAAAGCACAGGTTGTGCTCTTACGGTGTCTCACTTGCTAGCGGCACAGATTAATCAGCTACAAAGGTTGTGAGTTGGGCAAGTCTTTCAGTTCAGTTGCTCCTGGGGCAGCCATAACATTTACTAAATCCTTTCCATATAGTATTATATAAACAATAGGTGTTGATATCATAGCTGGTTCATTTTTCTTCTGATTATGGCTCCAATGTTAACTCCACAGATTTTTTTTTTTAAAGGGAAAAGCAAAATATTTCCTCACTCCTTAGCTAACAAATTTTACTATCGTGTGTGTGTGTGTGTGTGTGTAACTAACAGTTCTGTGTAAATTAGAGAACGGTAGATCCAGTAAATCTTTTATATTCAATGCAATAGAGATATGTAAATATTAACCACCAAATCACCCCAATTCTGCAATCCGAATCCACACAAGTCCTTGCTAAGCCCTACTTAAGTAAATTGGACTCCACTATTTAAGCCAATGCAGCTGTATGTGTGGCCCACGCTAAAGGATCCAGTTGTAAGAGTAGGCTAAAGAGAACTATTCTTCTTCTTCAGCACTGGATAGCTTTTCCGGCACTGATTTTATTTTTAACCCTCATAGTTACAGGAACTAATCATTTAAAACTATTTAGATCAACCAACATTGTCAGTTGACTAAGATAAGTGTTTAACAGTAGCCTCTTAAATATCTTTGTGTTGTAAATTCTGGCAACTATTAAGTGCAGCATGGTGAACACTGTAGAATTTTAGTGCTATTAAAGCAGACTAATGCTATTTAGGATTTTTAAATTAAAAGTATGCTGTATCTTCCTTTCCCAAACCAGGCAAACAAATTCTCTTCCAATGTTTTAATGAGCTGTAGCATTAAGTCTCATACTTTGGAGCGACCTGTCAAACTGAGCCTTCCTCTAAATTGTACGCTCTTGGGTAGGGACTTTGACATCCTATAATGGGCATTCATGATAGAACTACAGACCTGGTAAAGGTATTCTCCTCCTTTTCAAGGCAATATTTATTTTAATTAATTAAGAATACACATTTGAGATAGTTTTAGTTAATAGATTCCAATCCTTTATCTCGTACCTCAGAGGCTAGTGAGATTCAACACTCAAATATCTTATTTTAAATATTAACTTGAAATGAGACATCAGTACCCATCTCTCTTATGTTATTTACTTTTTCTGTAGACCCACTGATGGGCACAGATAAGGTCCAATACAGTGAGGTTGTAAAAACCGGTGAAAGCAAAAGCTGACAATAAAAGTCTATGAAATCAATAATGTTGTCTTACTGTAGATTAAATTAGCTTCCTATTTTGGGGCCTTCAGTGGGATTTAAGTGATATACAGGCTTCATGCTGCTGACTCTCTGCACAGGGGTTAATTTCACCTTCTGGGCCAAATTATAGCTAACCCTGTTCAAATGTATGCGAGGGTGAAGATGCTGCTGATTGCATTTCTCAGATGGCTAGTATTAATGGTACATGTGTGCAGGAATGTGATAGTAATACAAAATACTATCTTATATTCAGTGCAAAAGTTATGGTTGCTACAACAACATTAACATGATCATCTTGCAGTCTATATGTTTTTTTATGTTAAATGTATATGGCAGCATAATATATCAATGTATGCCGTTAGCAAGCAAAAGTGGAAAAGAGTTCTATACATGTTTCAGAGTAGCAGCCGTGTTAGTCTGTATCTGCAAAAAGAACAGGAGTACTTGTGGCACCTTAGAGACTAACAAATTTATTAGAGCATAAGCTTTCGTGGGCTACAGCCCACTTCTTCAGATGCATACACACATATATACATGTGCAACATAACCCAGTTGAATGTGATGTAGGAACCTCGATTTTTGCAAATCCTGACTTATTTTGGTTTTAAAATGTGCAACTCATTGTGTTGTTGTTTTTAGAATTTAATTTCCCTACATTTTTATGAAGAGTAAGGCAGAATTAGAGAAAAAGGGGACTCAAAGCTACATAAAAGTTAAGCCAATTTACATCTTTAAAGCTGGCATAAGCTTTAAAGCCACCTAAATTCCTAAAGGCAGCATAAGTACCTTAGCTGCCTTTACTCCTGAAAGCAGCATAAACTGCTGCAACGTTTTATGATGGCATAAATGTTTAAAGTGCATTACAGATTAAAGATAACATAATTGCTTATTTTACCTTACTGTGTGCAAAAAGATAATAAGGAGCCTGGAGAGCTAACCAGTGCTTGAAAGAGTCCAAGATAAGACAGCAGCTGGGCTTTATTTCTTAACCTGTTCTTAAAACTGTTCTTACACTCAGTGAGTGAAATTCACCCCCATGCAGAAAGTCTGCACACAGGCTATGCACCACTTAGGTCCCAATTAAACGCCCTGTACAGGGCTTAAGTGAAGCACAGGCCTTCTGCTGGGCTTTCTCAGAGTTGAATTTCATTGCATATCTTTTTCCCCACGTGCATACCTGTCCTCTTAATGAAAAATAATACACTGGTTCAGTTTGCGGTATTTAAGTATTCCTAGCTTTATCAAAGCCAGTCTTTCAAAACTAACAAAGACAATATTCCTCATTGAGGACTATTTCCATGAAGAAGTTGCAAGTGAGAAAAATTGTATTACTTTCCATTCTCACTTAACACAAGATAAGGGAAATCCTTGGGTGGCATGGAGCTCTATGCCACCCTTGCTCTTAGCTCCTGTTACAAGCGGGATTGTCAGTGTGGCCAGGGTGCCTTCTTTAGGCTATGGACAACTGAGGATAAGTTAGAGCAGCCTTCAGGATCAGCTCGGTCTCCAGCAGGTTTCTGTATCTGGAAGGTGCACATCTGGCACATAGCTACCTTTATGCTCAGCCCCCAAACCTTTGGTTCTGTGCTGACCTCAGTTCATTCAAATCAGAAAAATCTAGCCCTGTATCTTTAAATTTAGTCTCCCTTTCTGATTATCAAGCATGTAATGATACCTATGAATATTTTACCTTGCTCTAACCAAATGCATTTGACAGGCATTTCAGTGTGATAAGGTCTATAAATTAGCTACCCACACTGGTATTTCTCTCGCTGTGCATGGATATGGTTTATTTACAAGCAGCACCACTTGTATTGCTAACTTGACTTAGCTATTTATATTTATTGGATTTTATCTTCCTTAGTTGGGAGGCTGGGTTGTGAAAGTGAATATTTTACGTGTATTTTTCAGTTGTACAGTTAGACATATACTTGATGTGTATAATATTTTTATAGAGCATACATTTATGTTGAGTTGCATTATAAAGCACCATAAGTCTGAACACCTTTATTATTTGTGCGCCATACCCTAGCTGCAGGTGCTCAACACCTTTCAGGATTGGTAACGGAGTATTTCAAAAGAAAAGACATTTTCTAAGTGGCAATAATATCAGCTGAGATTAAGCAAAATAAAAATTACAGTAAATTATCTTGTGGTTCTCAGCTTTGCTTCAGTAGTCTGGGCCAACTTCTATTCCCACTGAAGTTCATGTGGAGTTCTTCTACCGTCTTTGGTAGGAACAAGATTAGGCCCTTCAGCATGTGCAAAAGCCATTTATTTGTTTGTGTACTCTACCACTCTCCCTTTAATTATATATTTAACTACACCTTACCCAAATATAGCTTTCCTAACTTTAGTCAAGTAGGAAACATTACCTTAAAGGGCTTAAAGACATATAGTCATCAGCTGCCATGTATTTATTTTAACCCTTCGGTGACTCATTAATGCATTCTAGGTGCCACACGATTCCTTTGATTTCAGTGGTATGCGGCGATATACAGCCATTGGTTCTTACATGTTCAACTTTGTCAGTTGCATGTCTAATATTTATGCAGCAAAGGGGTTACAGATCTCAGGTCTACCTCATGCAAAACAGAAAAACCTTTATGCTTGAGAGATGGCCCAAGTTCAGTAATCTAAGTAGCATTCCTTTTCTGCTGCCCTTCCTGAGGAATGGTGATGAGATGCACTACAGGTTTTAGGTTACATGAGAGATGCTTGATAAGCCTTTTAAGGTTCTGTGTTTTTCATAATATAATGGGCGGGTGATGATAAGTTATTACGAGGTGAGTGTGGAAAACAGGACACTCACTGTCTGTTAAGGCAGCATGAATGACTCACCGAGTCATTTCTAAGCTATCTAAATTCATCCAAATGGAGGGGTCAGGTTTGGAAATCTGAACCAGGGAACAATTCAGATCATCCCAATATGAACCCAGAAGTTAGTTATTTTTGGAATTAATACTTACAACAAATCTCACTGAGCACATGCGATAACCACCGTCTTGACTGAACCCCAGGGAATGAATTTCCAGTGCTAAAAGCTTGAGCTTCTGCAGCTTGAACTGAAGGGCCAAGCTTACAAGCTGAGAGCTGTAACAGATGCACATCTCCTGTGGGCCAGGCACAGAAAGGAACATGTAACTGGCACAGAGGCCCATTGGTACCAGCTGACAAAGGGTTCACTGTTCTATAACAGCAACTCCTAACAGGCCTGACAAACTCACCACGCCTAGCACATCACCTTCATTGCATTTATCCATCAATGATGTCATATGAGGCCTCTAATAAAAGCTTATATCAGATGGAGCCTCGTAATCATTGAGAGATGTAGGTATGGATGATATTGAAGGACTTGGATCGATGTACTGGAAATATGTTTTAAACTCTGTGTCCAAGGCAGAGCTGACAAACAGGTTTTGCATCAGACAAAAGGTTTGAGTCACCTGTCTCTCTGTCCGCCATGTAGATTAAGCATTGCAAACCAACACATTGGAAGCTCCATTTACATATGGAGTCAAGAGGAATGGAGCACAGAGGAAAAAACAAGCCATGGGGGGTTAGCCTGGCCATGTGCAAAATAATGAACTTTGAAGGATACATATAGGAGGCCCTTCTCCTGCACCAAGGAAGTAAACAGACAGCATGGTTTACATTCCTGAAAATGCTGCAAAGTACACATGGGGTGAGATAAGCTTCTTTCGAAAGATGGTTAGCCTGTTAAAGGTAAGTTTAGTCTCTAGAAATAATGTTATTATTTGGTTTTATTTGTAACCCTGCTGTTTACATTATCCTTACTCACTAGCTATTAAATCTTAATCTTTGATAAACTTAGGACTGTTTTTGTGATAACTATACCTCAGTGCTATGGTATGACGCAAGGAGCTGATCCTGAGCTGAATCATCCATGCTGGTGTGCACACTGTCCCTTTTGGGGACAGCTGATCTGGTAATTCCGGGAGTGTTCAGTGGATAAAGGGCTGAATAGTACAGCTGGAGGGGATCTGGGGGCTGGGGTGCACCTATCGTTAACCTGTAAGGCCAAGTAAGAGCTGGCAGAGCCCAGGGTAGATTGTTTGAGTGGCTAACAGGTTGGTGGTGGCAGGGAGCTGACATCCTGCCTAAGCATAACAATTCTCCCTCTTGCTGGAGGCGGGGTAGGGGTGGGGGTAACAAAGGGACATACAGTCCTGGTTATCCCGAGCAATGTCACAGTAACATAACCAGGGGATTATAATACATTTCAGATTTTTCATCATCAGGCGGTAAAGTTTTTCCAACCCTACCTCTTTGTGCTTGGAATAAATTAGAAATGAAAAGTGAACTAGGAGAGTAGCAGTATATATAAAAGAAAGCTTAAATCAGCCGTGAACAGGCACTGGTTATTTACACTTAAGGGAACCAGTTTGGTGTGTACGATTCAGCGTCTTCTCACTTCAAAGCTCCCCTACCTGGTAACATAACCAGTTAAACAAAAGATAGACACGTCATATCATCAGTACAAATGTATTGATTGATCAGCAATACTGAGGACAGGACACATTCTGAGGTCACCATTAAAAAGTCAACATTTACAACAGGCACCACTTTGGAAACATCAGAACTATTTGATATTTTAAGCATAGGTCAGTCAGTGATTCTCTCAGATACCACAGCATGATAAGTGTTGCAAAACGTTGACTGCTTAGCAACAATCACTGTATACCTAGCCTTTCCTGAGAGCTGATTATCCCGTTTATGGATGTCAAATACAACATGCTTCTTAAGAGCAGCCTTAGACAGTCAGCAGGCTAAGCAACAATGCTGCCAAGAGTGTCATTATGCAGTGTACTGGAATTGTATGCAATACTCAGCGACAGGTTCCTCTTCCACTGCAGTTTTTGCCCACTCGTCTTCCAATCTAACCTCAAAAAGGGACCCTTCCTCCACTCACTTTCATGTGACAGATGTGACTGGGCCTCATATCCACCTCAGAAAAGTTTCAGCTCTTTCCTTTGGACACTGTTTGGAAACTAAAGTTGTTCATTTCGCACAAGCAAGTAGAAACGGGTGGCAGCGCTTGAAAAAGAATCTTACAAAGACAAGGAACAAAGCAAGTTGCTGAGCTGAGAGCCTTTGTGGGAAGAAGGAAGCAGGGAGTAATACAGAGCAGAGGTATCAAGTCCAGACATTACCTCAGGCACTAATGCCCTGAGAGCTAGCCAGAGCCCTATTACTATGTGTATAAAGACAGATTAAAACTGGATTTCACACACAGATATCTATTACACCTAGTGATTATGGAAATTCTTCCTGATTGGTGGAAGGTTACTCACATGACCAGAGAAGGTTGGCACTACTTCATACCAAGAGACAATAGAGAAACCACATAATGAAGTGAACAAAATATTATTGTATAGAACCAAGATCTCTTCCTTCTTGTAGAAATTCTCAGCTGAAAGTGCAGGAAGTCTAATGATAAGTTTACACAAATAGGGCCTGCTTTTCCAAGTAGACCTAAATAAATTATTACTCATGAGTACAAACATTTCCACTACCCCCTGCCTTCAACAAGAGGCATTAAACAAGTTGGCTCATTTGTTTTAACCATTGAACAATCATTCACTTCTGTTACTCTCTAATGACACAGTATGGACCATAGCTTCAAAAGAAGACAGGAAAATCATTGACGTATGAGTGTATGCATTGAACATGCAACTGTGGGAGACCAAAAGAGTCCTGTATCTTTGAAGAACTTAGCTAATGTGATGTGAATGAAGAAGATCTGGCTGTTTGAACAATAAATTACCTCATTAATCATGCATTTTTTTGTTCCTACTGACTGTATTAAATTAACTCCATCAAGCAGTTTTAGGCACTGTCAACACTTCAGTATGTTTATGTTATGTTTTTTAAATCAGATTGTAATTTGTAACACTCATCTGACCCAGTTATAAATATGGTTGAATTGTATCCACACGGTAACTTTTTTTTTTTTCACAAGAAAAATATGCGTCAACCATGTTTACTTGTCCACACCTTCCAAGTTGTCTCTTTGTGTCTGTACAATGCCTTTGCGGAAATCTGGGCCTCAGCAGCTAACAGCATGCCTGCAGCATAGGCAGGAGTGCCGCCAGCTTTTCTGCTGCCCTAGGCGGCGGAAGGTCCCGCCGCCAAAATACCGCCTCGGTCGCCACCCCCCAGATTGTAGTGCCCCAGGCAACCGCCTAGGTCACCTAATGGGTTGCGCCGGCCCTGAGCATAGGCACACAGAACAACGCCAGCAGTACATGATGTACTGTACACCAGCACTCTGGGATGTTTTACTGCACAGACAGCTGGGAGGAAGGCAGATGGCCCAAACCTGTGAAATGGGCATGTTTAGAAGGCCCTGTCTAATCTGCAAAAACAGGAGCAAGCAGGTAGTAGGAGGTGGAATGTGCAAAGCCAGCCTCAGCATTTTGGTGCAGGTCTGTGAAACTGCTTTTTGCCATGACCCTTTCCAAACATAACCGATTTCCATTCACCAGTATCCCTTCACTTGTGCACAGCACTGGCCTAAAGACCTGGGGGCGGGGGAAGAGGTTCAGGGAGAGAATTATCTGGGATAGATGCTAAATTTAGCTAATTAATTTTACATAACAATTTTGAGAGCGAGAGCACACTTAAAATTTCCCCTCAGCTTTGTGCTGCAGAAGTGGAACTCAGTTGCCTATTCCTTTCAACCTCAACAGCCAGTTAACAATTATTCACATTTTTAAAGCTCGCTCCACAAGGAATGGCATGAGATACACCTCTACCCCGATAGAACGCGACCCGATGTAACACGAATTCAGATATAATGCGGTAAAGCAGCGCTCCGGGGGGTGGAGCTGCGCACTCCAGCGGATCAAAGCAAGTTCGATATAACGCGGTTTCACCTATAACGCGGTAAGATTTTTTGGCTCCCGAGGACAGTGTTATATCGGGGCAGAGGTGTACTTTCATTTTTTTTTAAATGAAAGTTGACATGCTCATTTACATTTCAAGGCCACCAAAATTCAGGAGATTCCCAGGAGCATAAGCCTCATGGGGCTCTAGGTGTATCTAACTGATTACAGACAAGCAAGCATGTGCCAGCTTAAGCCACTGGCAAGAGAGAAACACTTACTTGTAGAAATTACTGAGTATTAATCAAGTGGTGCATGGAGCTATGTTTAGAACCATTCATGGCATTAGGCTCTGATTCAATAAGATACTTAGCACATGTCTAATTTTAGGCACATGAGTAGTCCTGTTGACTTCAATTGGTCTACTCACATGCTTAAAATTAGACACATGTAAGTGCCTTTGTAGGTCGTAGCCTAACTGGTTGTATACTTAATTAAATGTTGATGAAGATAGGACCTTAGCTAAGGATCTTCCTTTCAGCTCCTACTTTTGTGCTGCACATATAGAGGTAATTAACCTATCTATTCAATCCCTTTTGTAGTGTTTTATTGATGTACTTTGCATGGCAAATATTATGAAGCAACAATCAGCCTGTATGTAAAGTATGATAAAATTAAAGAAACATCTGGCTGAAGTCCCAAACAAGTTTGACATGTTCAAAAACACCAGGGAAGCTAGAAAATGGGATTATTCCTCAAATTCCCAAAACAGGACATTTGAAATCATATAATTTCATTTTTCAGAAAAAAAGACAATTCATCTCATCATATCCTAACACATTTACTATTAGGAGGCTCTCTCTCTCTCACACACACACACACGGATGTGATATCCATGTAAGATACATTTATTACTCCTCTTTAACCACATCACTTGCCCTCTGTCCACAACTCCGTCTCCCTGGGACTTACTGCAAGATTCAAAACCCTGAACAACTTCCAACACACTTGCAGGGAGGTACAGTCTGGGCATGATTCAGTCCTGGATCAGTGACAACTTTTCTACAAACAAATATTTCATTATCTTAAAGTTTGATATATCAAATCCCTGCAGGGCTAGAAATGGGAGCTTTATGTCTTTGGAAAGGGGAAATTCCCAGCTGCCCAATAAGACACACAACAGTTGCTTTGAGCCATGGAAGGGCCCAAGATATTAGACTTAAAAACTAAAATGAATACATGTAAAACCCTTCCAAAACAACCTAAAATATAGCTTTTCTGTGCATTAAAGTTGTGATAGTTTCCCCTCCTTCTGACTGTGCATGGATGTATTGTAACTTTGAAATCAATGGGAGCTAGGTGCCTAAATACCCTTTCAGGTGCTTTTGAAAATTTTACCCCATGTGTGGTAACTGATTCTCCTTGGAATAGTATACCTAAACTATTCATCTGCCTCTTGCCAGAATGTGCAAGTATAATGTTATTTTTGGCAGTATAGGTAAAGTATGGGTCCTGCATATCTGACATCTGAAACCTGCTTACTTCAATCCTATATGGCCCCCGTGACATACCTGTAACGGCAATTCTTAATCAGCAAGACACAGAAAGGTTTCATAACTGTTTTCCAATTTGCTCCAAATATGCGCTTGCCTTCTGAGACTTTTAAAGAGCTTTTCTTTCTGCTTCTTTTCAAAGCATTTCAGCAACTAACATAGTTGAATCACAAATTTCCAGCTGCATGTTGTTAGTGTAAGTTATTGACTTATAGGTAAAGAGTTCTTTTTACAAGCATCATAGGACTTTGCAGAATTGTGCTGCTATGGCCAAAATTTACTGCTGGTGTAACTCCTCTGACTCCACCTTTGAGCAGCAAAGACTATATGGAAATGCTTTTATACTGTAAGTTCACCTTGTCTGCGGATTCTGCCAACAGATTTGAATATGAAAATTAACATATTTCACAATAATAAAAATATGTTTTCATGCTATAATACATGGATATTTACTTCAGACATGGAGGGGTTGGAGGAGTAAAGGAGAGGCGAGAGTGTGATGTCCAAAGAGATCAGACCTTCCCCATCAGGGCCGGCTCCAGGGTCTTGACCGCCAATTCGGCGGGAAGTCCTTCGCTCGGAGTGGGAGTGAGGGACCGTCCGCGGAATTGCTGCCGAATAGCTGGACCTGCCGCCCCTCTCCGGAGTGGCCACCCCAAGCACCTGCTTGCCAAGCTGGTGCCTGGAGCCGGCCCTGTTCCCCATGAGGAGAATTTACTAAATTGTTTGCAACTTTCAGTGACAAAACAAAACCCAACAAAGGGACAGATTAGCAAAATGTTCTCTAAGCTGTGCTGGCTCCATGTTCTGGGTTTGGAGGGTCAGCTTCAAAACTTGCATTCATTCCACAGGGTGAAATGCTTTAGATAAGACAACAACAGGCTGAAAGATGTAAACAGAAAACTTTGTGAGGACAATTATCTGAACCTCAGCATATGCGAGTGGCTCAAATCAGCTTTTTGTCTTTGAAAACTATTCTTTGAATTCAGCAGTTAAATGAATTCTAAATAGTGTGCTCTTCAGTACACAAAGGCAGTATTTTGAAGCTAGTAAAGTGAGATGTTAATCACTTTAGGTCCACTTCTGGCAAGAAGCTACACAGAGGCACCTGTCAAAAAACTCATGGGCAGTGGGAAAGCTCAGAGAAAAAAATTTCAACCTTATTTCTGGCTGGCCTAAAAATATTGCAATGGCAGCATTGGTTCCTAGACCCTGCAGAACAGGAGTCAGAAAAGCAATTTGGGATGGGTGCGCTAAGGGCCAGATGCTTAGCTCATGCTTTTCATGTGCACTGTTTCCTGGTGGCTAACCGCTATGCACAGATCCCCCACATATATTACACCTGTAATGTCCAAAGGGCTACTTACAGCCAGGATTCATGTATAGGATGTGTATCTGGGTTTTGGTCATTTCAATGTGGTAGCAAAATTTGGCCTTTGAAGTTGAATGGAAAGAATTCAAGAAATCATTTTTAGCTGAGTAGGTGACTGTTTAGGACAATACATCTACAAGGCATCATTCATATAATATTGCTCTGATTAGGTTTGGCCTGTTGGTTAAAAACATCTCTTCACTGTCCTCACGATGCCTGTACACCTGCTTGACCTCATCAGAAGGGCATCTGCTCAGTCATGTATCTCAGGTGCAGCTCATAATCTTTGTATTGTCTATGAAGCATCATTGCATACGACTCCGGGGTGCTAAAAGATGATCACCACACTACTGAGGAGAAATAGCACTATTCCCCTGAAGGAAAAATGACAGGAGACTGACTGAGTTTGAGGAGAGGAATAGAGAAGAATGGGAAGGGTACCAAATCCTAGGAAGCCCACGTATCTAGGGCCAGGCCTGGATTGCCTAATGGCTGAAATAAATTCTCTATAAATTCCCTTTATTACACTGTCACAGGTTGACTAATCTCTCTAAGGGGAACAGGTCCAGTTCACCTATGACTCGTTAGCTGCCTCCCAATGAGGCCCGGAAGTAGTTAAGAAGAGGAGGGCAGCAAGAAGGAGCAGCAGGGTACTGCTGGGAGTTCCCTAGGGAAAGGCTTCAGGAACCGCATGAGAGCGGAAGTTGGAAGCTGCTGTGTGAGGAGAAGAGCTCATACAGAGAAGGTGTGACAGAACTGGCCCAAATAAGGGAGCCCTGCTGCGTAGAAGGCGTGTGTGGAGGCCTATGAATAAAGGGGAAGAACTGGCTCAGGCAGGAACAGGCCAAACCCAAAAGCAAGAGAGCTACCTTGGAGGAGCTCAGCAGGGATAGGGCTCACAGGAAGAGGAACTGGGGAGTGGAAGTCTGAGAAGAGCCTGCTCGCAGGACCCCTGAAGTGAGGGTTATGGCAGGCCAGCCATAAAAGTGTGGGGAATGGCCAGTGATGCGGAGGCCCTGGAATAGGGGCATAGGAAGCACAGAACATCATTTGTTCACTCTCAGGAAGATGGCCTGGAGAACAGGCCCTGAGTGCAACAGAACTGGAGAACTGCTGACTTTTAACTGGTTTTGTTTTGGGGTTTATGACTTGTCTCACTTCAGATCTGTATTAATAAATTTATGTCCACAGGTGGGCCATGAATTGGACTTGAAGGACAGCATTTCTTTCCTGGGCATGTGAGATGGCTGCTGGTCAGGTCAACAGGGAGAAGGGTAGAGAACTTGGTTATCCCTAGGGACAGCAAATGGGAAACTGAGGCAGGACTTGCCTGTCATGCCAGTTGGCCACTTGAGGATACTCTGTTACATATTTAAAACAGACTGAAATTGCATCAGCTATCAAAATTCCCTGTGCCCAATATTTTGTTCTTTTCTTTCTCTTCATTTTCTGTTTATCAAAGAGTAATGATGACTTTACCACAAAGCATTTTTTAGGGAATAAGGCTAAGCTTTTCTAGAATGACTAGTGATTTTTGGCTCCTCAACTTTTGGGGTGCCCAATTGGAGACACCTTAAAGAGGACTGTCTGATTTTTAGAAAAAACTGAACATCCATCTCCTGATAAATAAGTCCTCTTAAAGTGCCTCTCACTAGGCGCCACAAAAGTTGAAGCACCAAAAAAAATTGTTTTAATTATTTTTGAAAATCTTGGTCCTCATGTCAGGGCATTAGCTGCATACACACAGTTATCAATAATAATATTTAATGGCGATATCCCATCTCCTAGAACTGGAAGGGACCTTGAAAGGTCATCAAGTCCAGCCCCCTTCCTTCACTAGTAGGACCAAGTACTGATTTTGCCCCAGATCCCCAAGTGGCCCCCTCAAGGATTGAACTCACAACCCTGGGTTTAGCAGGCCAATGCTCAAACCACTGAGCTATCCCTCCCCCCCCAAAATCAAAGTGTACCTGTTATAAATCAGGTGAACCCCAAGAAATGCCAATCGCTTGAAACATAATTACTTCGTTATCACTATTCTACGTATTTAGTTTGCTTAGCCATTTACTAGTAAAAAGAAACTACCCAGAGTCTCATCTCATATAATTAGTTGCTCACTTGACACTGGATAGAGTAAACATGAATCACTTTACCTCTATATGCAGTGATTCAGTGAGGCTAGGCTATGCTAATTGTGAGGAGAGGCAGAGGCAAATCAAGGCAAAAGGGATACATTTAAATTTTTAGAACTTTATAAGGGAAAATCCAAAAATTGTACCAGGAGGATAAATAATACCAAATATTATCAAGTACTTACTACTTATAATAATAAACTATAGGTTTCCAGCACATTAACCTTTGTGAGCTTGTACACAGTACTCTTCCTTAGGCTGTGCAGTTAATAACAAGAACTACAGAGATTACTCAACAATATCCTGTGTCACTTCAGAGTCCTCTTCTTGGCTCTAAGTCCAGCTCCACTCATGCTGTCCTGTTCTTTGCTTCTCTTCAGTTTGAAGTGGTTCTTAGATTCGATGTTCCTACGATTGTACCTCTTCTCACCGAGTTTATCCACAAGGGCGGTTTCTTCACCTAGTGGGCCCGCACTTGTCCATTAACCACCTTTGAACTGTACTCCTTCAACAGATGTTCAAACACTCAGACTCTGTTCATACACTTTAGGACCTTTGTGGGTAGGCTTCTCACTTACTGTTTTCAGGATCCGTTTTCCTCTAACACAGCTTTTTGATCAATTCCCTTTTCCACCAATTATATTTCCTTTCAATTTTTTCCCTTGATACTCTCTCTGTGGTACATCTGTAGATATTATTTCCCTCTACTTCCCTTCTCTAACAGTGTCTCCTCACATACCCACATTTCTGCTTCTCCTGACCTGAAACATTCCCTATTTTCCGTCTTCTCACTTCCCAGTCCCCTACTCCTATTCTCCTGTTCTTTTATTCTATCACCTCATCTCCTACCCTAGCTCCAGTTCATCTGCTAGCTCAGTGCCTAGCTTCTTCTCCTTTCCTCCTTCTTCTCTAGCAGCTTTGTCCAACTGCCCCCTTCAGGCAGATTCCGAGCTGCTCTCTCATGGGCTGCCCTGCGCCCCAGGACAGCATTCTATGCTGCTGCATCACAGCTTCAGCCCGTGCCAGTGCCAGGATCAGGGTTACCCCTCTCCCCACATACACACACTTCAAGAACATGGATGACAGTCTCATCCAACTGCAGTCAAATGAAATAGAAACTTAACAAAAACAGGCTTAGAATGCTGTAACATTATTATTATGCGGTAGATATGAACTAGCACGAAATCAAAGCGTACCTGTTATAAATCAAGACTGTTACAAAACTCAACTCACTGGCACCATTTTTCCATTGAACCTTTTGGTTTTTTCCAATCTATTGAGAGCAATGAAGGCTAAATGTTTACTGTTATTTCATGAACGTGTTCTCATAGGAGAAAAGTTAGATGGTGGGAGAATCAAACCCAAACAGTATTTATATATCATTTAATCTCTGCCCTGATGTATAATTAAAACATTTTGCATTTTGAGAGCTTAAAAGATTAAATAGCATGTTTAATGCGTAAGGAAATAACTTATTTGATAGAGCTACCTTGAAATATGATAGCTGGTAATTACACCTTTGCTAGCCTTCAGGATGATCTGTTTTATTCATTCCATACCAAACAATGTCAGAGTTGAAAAGATATGAAAGAATACATTTCGCAAAGCAAGCACAATCCAAGGTGAACCTAATCTTTTCTAAGCACCTAGCAATATAATTCAAATCGCCTACGGTGAAGGAGTGAATAAAATGGGAGAATGCACATTATGTTTCACTAAAGAGATTAAATGTTAATAAAAAAAGTCTTGATAGTGCTTTCAAAGCAACCACAAATGTAAATAAAAATTAATCACTGGAAAAGTGCATATTACAAATAAATGGTACATCTCAGGTGAGGAAACTATAGGGGAAACACAATTTGAGCCCTTCACGTGGAACAAACACTGACAATTCCCTCTTTGCAACGTGAGAGAGATTCCAGTCGTTCACCTATTAAATGAGTCTCTCTTGGGCCCAGGTGTTGGAATTTAGGATGACCATGTTAATATCTGCAGTGAATGTAGATTTATGTACAGTTTTAATGCTTGGCAAGCCAAACCCTGCTCTCTGCTACACTGGGTAACTCCAAATGGAGCTACTTTTTAACGTTAATCTGGACTTACACCTATGTGACTGAGAGACAAATGTTGGTCTAGTGTCCATAATTCAATATAATTTTTATATTTATCTAAAAAAACTCCAACAACATTGTAGCTATGGTAGTGGGAACTGTGCCTTTAAGGGCTGAGCTTCCTAGACAGAGTCTGCATGGGGTGCTATGAAGCTGTTGTTGTTCTGCTCAGCCTTTTGGAACAGGACACCGAATAAAGCACAGCTCCTGCAAGCACCTTAAGCACCAAGGTTCAGATCCTCAAAGGGACTTAGGTGTGTAACTCTGACTGATTTTAGTGGGAATTGGGCACTTAAATCTTTTTAAGGATCTAGGTCTGAGTGATCATAGAACATCAGAGTAGCCAGTAGTCAAGTAACCTGGAGAATTTTTATGTTAAATAAATTTCCATTTCAGCAGATAATTACAAAATAAACAAAACATTCCCAATACAATCTGGATGAAATGCATTCTTCTGCACAAGGTCTATGTATCATGTAAGTCCTACTTAAGCCCTCCAAAAACAGGGTTAAAACAGAACTTAAAAGGTGCGTAGGCCTTATATTTGCCATCTGCGGAGAAGTGAATTTAACCCTTTCAGTTATCTAAAAATGATCAAGAATGACAGAGAGAGAGGCTAAGGTTGACTTTTATAATCAGATACCTTTCCCCTGGGGCATTTTCTACTTCTTGCCTTGTTTGAAATTTGTTTTTCATTGTGATTGGGAGGAGTGGGAGATCATTAGCACTGGATTGTGTAGCCAGGTATGCCCTGGTGCTCTTTCCTATAGTCTGGCTTCAGTGACTAATATTCCGTGCTACATTTCATGAAGCCAGATAAAACGGAACTAACACAGGAGTCAATTCCCACCCCGGCAGACTGCTTTCATAGAATGGGAAGGATGTAAGTGTTATGGTAATTATCCTTGTCTCATTTGTTATGCTGAGGTAAGAGGTAATAAGAATGAGCCACTCTCCCTGCTTTTTGCTCAGAGGAATTCAAATTGCTCCAACATGTGTCTCAGGCATCTAAAGAAGAGATACATGAACAAAAAATAATAATTTAAAGGCTCAATGAACTAAAACCAGAAAAACTGCACTTGGTACCTAATAAAACATTTTAACAATGGAAAAACTATCCATTAGGAGTTAATTATCATTAACAGTAGCAAACATATTGAAGTTTCTGAAGTCTTTAAAAAAAAATCACAAAATGAAAGCCAGGTCTAAGTAGTCTTCAGCCTTTCCCAGGAAGTTTTAGTGTGGTTAACTATAGAACAGTAAGACATTCAAACACTTTCAAATAAAATTGCAAGTCTTTTTTTTTTCTCTCTCTCTCTCTCTCTCACACACACACACACCCCTCTCTTTCTACTAAAAGTCAACCGTGACCACGAACCACCACACCACTAAAGTTACCTCCTTTTCCATGGATACCGCAGTGTGGTAACTTTACTGTTGATTTTTTAAGTGAGGTTACCATATTGTACATATACAAACATACCCTCTGCACACACTTTTCTCTAACAGTGCCACTCCCTTGCTTCACTTTCTGTACTGAAGATAGATACCATCTTTCTCAAGAAGGAAGCATGAATGTAGTTCTCTTCCACACTCCCCTAATACCACTCTTAATCAGCCAAAGGGGTTGCAGTTGAGCGATGCTAGACATTTCCTGCCACTGTGAAAGCTGTGCATCATGCCTTCACTGCATCCTAAAATCCTGCCAACAAAACGCCAAATTATGGCATTTAATCTCCGACCCAAGTAGGAGTGGTGCCATTCCATATCCACAAAGGGCAACTAAGGTAGGGATGGTGCCTTGTGGGGTTGGGTAGAGCTGCTATGCCAGCTGTACAGCACCAGGATTCCCCCGAGGCTGGGGAAATTCCTAGCTGGCCAGATCCACTGTGCACCATTCTAGTGACAAAGATGTGGTAGCAGAGTGGGGAATCAGGCCCAGCCAATTTGCATCAGACTTCAGAGCCAAAGGCTGGACTGAGGTCATATAAGGCTCTTTGCAACCTGAAAAAGAAGCCCTTGTATCTATCACAAATATACACACTTTACAAAGTATTCTGGCTAGCTAAGGGCCCCTGCATTCACAAGATCTTAAGCTGTCTAAGGGCAACCATGGCCAGTAAGAGGAAGAAGCAGTCTGGCTGTGGAAGACACTTATCAGAGGATTTTCTTTATAAGGACACAGAGGGCATGCAAGCACACCTTCATCAATTTTGTTAAGGAAGGGGAGAAAAGGAAAGAAAGTGGGGGAAAAACAACAGAGTTCAGTAACAAAAATGTGATGATGGGTCAAATCCCCAGCTGGTGTAAATTGGCATAGCTTCAGGCCACGCATCTTTTAACACCCCCAGCTCTGCTTAGCATTTTCCTGATCAATGATGCAATCAGCAGCTATAAGAACAGCAGATTCTCTTTTCCTTCACATCCCACCCCGTCATTTATTTAGATCCATACACAGCACAGATAGAGAACGGAGCCGGTTACCTGTGAGTGAGCAAATGGGTTTCTTTCCACTGTATAGGTAGGAGAGTTTTTGTAGCAGTGCTTGGGCCTGGAATAAAATTATTAGTAAAACTTAATAAAAGCATCCCGTGTCTCCCACCAGTCAATCGGAATACCCAGGACAATTAGACTGTCCAAACTCCTATGCCATCTGTCTCACCTTCAGTGGTGCAAGACAATGGACTTTGTTTAGGTTGTTTGTCTGTAAACAGGGAAAGGGTTGTCTTGAATGTGAAGTCTCTCCACGTAATAGGAAAATCTGCAATGAAATATAGAAAGGGTTCTAATTACCTTGGTACAACTAAGTGCAATGATGAGCGGATGTTATATTTGCAGCTATGGGGTGTAAAGAAAACAAAAACAGATGCTTCCTTCAAAGATATTCAACTTCAAGTTTATCAGTGCCCCTTCTGCATCCTGCTACTGACTTTGATGCTAGGAGGACTGGGTTTGGAAAGCACTGTACATCCTAATGTGATCCTAACTCCTCCCTCACACATCCCTCTTTTATTACTCCATCCCCTTTTGCAAGGCTAGTCTTGCTGTAGCCTCTTTCTTCGGCCTGGTCTACACTACGACTTTAATTCGGATTTAGCAGCGTTAATTCGAATTAACCCTTCACCCGTCCACACAACGGAGCCATTTAGTTCGAAATAAAGGGCGCTTAAAATCGATTTCTGTACTCCACCCCGACAAGCGGAGTAGCGCCAAAATCGATTTTCTCAGTTCGAATTAGGGGTAGTGTGGCCGCAATTCGATGGTATTGGCCTCCGGGAGCTATCCCACAGTGCACCATTGTGACCGCTCTGGACAGCAATCTGACCTCGGATGCACTGGTCAGGTAGACAGGAAAAGCCCCGCGAACATTGGAATTTCATTTCCTGTTTGCCCAGCGTGGAGAGCACAGGTGACCGCAGATAGCTCATCAGCACAGGTAACCATGCAGGCCGATAATCGAAAAAGAGCACCAGCATGGACCGTACGGGAGGTACTGGATCTGATCGCTATATGGGGAGAGGATTCAGTGCTAGCAGAACTTCGTTCAAAGAGACGAAATGCCAAAACTTTTGAAAAAATCTCCAAGGGCATGATGGAGAGAGGCCACAATAGGGACTCAGATCAGTGCCGCGTGAAAGTCAAGGAGCTCAGACAAGCCTATCAAAAAACAAAGGAGGCAAACAGTCGCTCCGGGTCAGAGCCGCGGACATGCCGCTTCTACGCCGAGCTGCATGCAATTCTAGGGGGGGCCGCCACCACTACCCCACCTCTGACCGTGGATTCCGAGGCAGGGATAATCTCAGCTACACCTGAGGATTCTGCAGAGGGGGAAGAGGAGGAGGAGGACGAGCTTGCAGAGAGCACCCAGCACTCCGTTCTCCCCAACAGCCAGGATCTTTTTCTCAGCCTGACTGAAGTACCCTCCCAAGCCTCCCAAGCCAGTATCCAAGACCACGACCCCATGGAAGGGACCTCGTGAGTTTACCTTTTAAAATATAAAACTTGTTTTAAAAGCAAGGGTTTTTAATGATTACTTTGCCCTGAGGACTTGGGATGCATTCGCAGCCAGTACAGCTACTGGAAAAGTCTGTTAACGTGTCTGGGGATGGAGCGGAAATCCTCCAGGGACATCTCCATGAAGCTCTCCTGGAGGTACTCCAAAAGCCTTGCCACAAGGTTTCTGGGCAGTGCAGCCTTATTCCGTCCTCCATGGTAGGACACTTGACCACACCATGATTGCAGCAAGTAATCTGGTATCATTGCCTGACAAAGCCTGGCAGCGTATGGTCCCGGTGTTTGCTGGCATTCAAGCAACATCCATTCTTTATCTTGCTGTGTAATCCTCAGGAGAGTGATATCGCTCATGGTAACCTGGTTGAAATACGGGAATTTAATTAAGGGGACAGAGGTGGCTGTTTGCCTGTGGCTGAAAAGAAATCCTTCCCTGCAGTTAGGCGAGCGCGCGGGGGGGAGGGGGTGGATTGGCCCAGAGCTTTTCGCGTTTGGCTAGCAGGGATCTTCCCTGATACCAGCCACACGGTGGGGGGAGGGGTAAAGCGATCATCCCAGAGAATTCATGGCGGGGTGGGGGGTGTTAGTTTGTTTCCTGCCACGCGGTGGGGGGAGGGATAAAGCGATCATCCCAGAGAATTCATGGCGGGGTGGGGGGTGTTAGTTTGGTTCCTGCAGGGATCTTCCCTAATACCAGCCACGCGGTGGGGGGAGGGATAAAGCGATCATCCAGAGAATTGGATGGGGGGGGGTGAGTTTGTTTTCTGCTGCTGAAGGTTAACAGGAAAACCGCAGCACTCAACGGGCTTTGCTTGGTATGTGGGAAAGGAGGGCACAGAAGCTGAAAGACAATGGCTTACCATGGCTGCATGCAAGCCGAATTCTGTTGCCCGGACCTGCATCTGTGATCTCTAGCAGCAAAGCCACAGGCACTCAATATTAAGAGGCAAAATGCGACCTTGCACAGAAATCACATGTGCCAGGTAATGTGAATAGTGTTGGTCACCGTGAAAGAGTATAAGCATTGTTCTGCAAAACGTATCTTTTTAAAAAATTCTCTCCTTTTTTCCCTCCCTCCAGCAGCTGCAAATTCTTCAAGCCTCCCTCCTCCACCCCGAAGGCTATCACAGATAAGGCGTCGGAAGAAGAAGACGCGAGACGACATGTTCACAGAAATCATGGAATCCACCCGCAGTGACAGAGCTCATCTGAATGAGTGGAAGGACACGGTTTCAAAGTGTAGGAAAGAAGCCAGTGAACGTGAGGACAGGAGGGACCAACGTGAGGACATGAGGGACCAACGTGAGGACAGGAGGGACCAACGTGAAGACAGGAGAGACGCTCGAGATGAGAGGTGGCGGCAGGAAGATCAGAGGAGTCGGGATGCAACACTGGGGCTGCTGCATGAGCAAACAGACATGCTCTGGCGTCTGGTGAAGCTTCAGGAATGGCAGCAGGATAACAGAGTGCCGCTACAGCCCCTGTATAACCCCCCTCCCCCCTCCCCATGTTCCATAGCCTCCTCACCCAGACGTGTAAGAACGCGGGGGGGGGGGGAGGCTCCGTATACCTTCCCATTCCACCCCAGTGGACAGCCCAAGCAAAAGGCTGTCATTTTTTTAACCATTTTTTAATGGCCTTTTCCTTCCCTCCTCCCAAACCCCACCCGGGTTCCCTCCCTCTTTTTATAATCTATGAATAAAGAATAAATGATTTTTAAACGATAGTGACTTTATTTGGTTTGAAAGCAAGCTGGGGGAAGGGGGAGGGTGGGTTCCTTACAGAGAATGAGTCAATAAAGGGGGCAGGTTTTCATGAAGGAGAAACAAACAGAAATTTCACACTGTAGCTTGGCCAGTCATGAAACTGGTTTTCAAAGCTTCTCTGATGCACACTGCTTCCTGGTGTGCTCTTCTAATCGCCCTGGTGTCTGGCTGCGCGTAATCAGCAGCCAGGGTATTTGCCTCAGCCTCCCAGCCTGCCATAAAGGTCTCCCCCTTACTTTCACAGAGATTGTAGAGCACACAGCAAGCAGAAATAACAATGGGGAGATTTCTTTGGTCAGAGCGAGTCAGTAGCGATCACCAGCGACCTTTTAAACGGCCAAATGCACATTCTACCACCATTCTGCACTTGCTCAGCCTGTAGTTAAACAGCTCCTGACTCCTGTCCAGGCTGCCTGTGTATGGCTTCATGAGCCATGGCATTAAGGGGTAGGCTGGGTCCCCAAGAATAACTATTGGCATTTCAACATCCCCAACGGTTATTTTCTGGTCCGGGAAGTAAGTCCCTTGCTGCAGCCCTTTAAACAGAAGAGTGTTCCTGAAGACACGAGCATCATGAACCCTTCCCGGCCAGCCCGCGTTGACGTTGGTGAAACGTCCCTTGTGATCCACAAGTGCTTGCAGCACCATTGAAAAGTACCCCTTGCGGTTTATGTACTGGCTACCCTGGTGCTCCGGTGCCAAGATAGGGATATGGGTTCCATCTATCGCCCCACCACAGTTAGGGAATCCCATTGCAGCAAAGCCATCCACTATGACCTGCACATTTCCCAGAGTCACTACCTTTCGTAGCAGCACCTCAATGATTGCTTTGGCTACTTGCATCACAGCAGCCCCCACAGTAGATTTGCCCACTCCAAATTGATTGGTTTGTGACTTTGGAGCACATCACAGAATGCAACTGGCCATTTACTGGAAATGGGAAAGCATTCTCGTAGGCATCACAGTGAACAGAAGAGAATAGACCGTGAGCACCTGCTGATTCAGGGATCATGAGTAACAAGCCAAGGGACACCAAGAATAACCGGTGAATGTGGAGCAAAAATGACCCCAATCTGCATGATCTCTCAGTGACCACCAATGGTAATGACTTCTGATGCATGATGGGACCTGAAGAGAGGAGTGATCCATCGTTAGCCTCGACAAGCTCAGGGAAATCCATGAAGAGGATGGGAATTTGATGCACCTTAAATTTTTGGTTGATGAAGTTGCCAGAGGTGGCATGGCAGAATGCCAGAGTCAAAGTGGAAGATGGAGCGGGGTAGTGTGTTAGTTAGGGATTGCCAAGATTCCAGCAGATAGGCAGTAGTGTCATTCACTGTGGGGGAGGAGTGGAGCACCAACCCAACACTAGCCTCCCTACTAGGAATTGTCTTTGGTATTTCCCGACCCAGGGGTTAACTGGACCTTGGCCGGGCATCCTGCTGCAACATGCCTGGGCCTCCCACAATACGGACACAACCCTAATGCCTCATGATGGTTCTCTTTGTCAGCAGAGAGGTGGGACTGGACTCAGTCGCTTTGCATCAGTTCAGGGTCTGGTAAGGCAACTGGGACCATGGAAGTTGGAAGAGTTCTAGCCAGTAGGGGTTGGGTACTGTGCCATTTTACTTGGGCTTGCTCCATTAGCCAATCATTAATTCAGATGCACAGATTGATTAAAGTTTTCAGGTTAGACAGAGGTTCCACCTGTGCTAGTTTGCCATTGATAGAGTTGTTGAGCCACTGCCTAAAGTGGTGTCTCTGCATGGCCTAATTCCAGTGGGTGTATGCAGCCCGACATGGGAATTCTGCTGCATATTTGGCAAGAGACCCTTCTGGAGGGTGTGGAGAGCAGCTTCTGCAGTATGTTCTTGCTTAGGGTCATCGAAGATGCCCACCATTGCCTGAACTAAGCTCTTTAAGGGTTCAAGAAGAGGACTGGACTCTTCCAGGAGCAGGGACACCCACTTCAGGGCCTCTCTGCTGAGCAGGCTAAGTACTAATACCACACAGTTATGACTGTGGTGGCAAAATAATTGGAGGTGACATTGTGTGGTAAAACCCCTACTTATCTCCTACCAGCTGCTCAAACTGTCACATACTGAGGTGTAGTTGGTGTAACCTAGTGAATAGAGCAGGAGTCTGGCCTACTGGTCTGAGCTGAATCAGAGGATAGAATTGGAGGTGTGGTCAGGAGACAAGCCAATGGTCAGAGCCAGGAGTCAGGAATTCAGATGTAGACAGGGACTTGGGCTGGAGTGGGACCAGGCACAGGTTGGACCAAGGGCTGTACAGGAAGCGGGTCTGGCACAGCTGCTGGTGTGGAATGCATTCACTAGCCCCTGTGCTGCTGTTTCTACAGGGTTTAAATGGTGATCTGTTGGCTTTTTGGGGTCCAGATAAGCTCATTGAGTTGCTAGGCAACCAAGCCCAGAGGCTGCTGAGTTCCTGATAGTCCGGATGTGGGTATACATGTGTACACATCATTATATCTGTGTCCAGCACAGTGTAGTGTGGACACTCAACATAGATACGGGGAGCATGTACAAGCATGTACACGATCCAGTGCTCAAGTATGCATGCCAACGTAGACACAAGCTTAGTTACTAAATACCCACCATCAGAATTAATCAATGCAGATTTCCTTTAGTCGGAGGCAACAAAGCCAAGTTTCAAAACCAATTAATTGCTACAAAGATTAAGACATGAGAGGACAAAGGCAGAATTAAAAAGGTATGGGAAAAATAAATTTGGAAAAATTATTCTCCTAGACTGTCATGTGGGTGGACCATGGCCAGAGGCACCCCATTTCTGCCTCCTGTGAAAGGGAAATAATCTCTCCTGAAAGCAAATTAATGCCTTGGCATAAATCAAGCACAGGCATGTATACACTGACCCAGACATGAAGACTTTTGCAATAATGTGGTTTTAAACTAAGTATATTGCATATCTTTTTTCCATTTACCAAAGCCTGATAGACTTGGTTAAAATATGCTAATGTTGGAATAAATATTTGGTGAAATTTCTGTAAAATGTCATGTAAGTGAATAATATGTTAACCATCTATAGATAAAGAGGGCAGAAGAATGAAGGGAAGAACTGTGCAATTAGATGTAAAGATTCCCAACTCCCTGCTCCCACAAAATGTTTCTTTTGTTCAAACTACATAGGGTAATCCTCCAGCAGTGTGTTGTGCGGCGAGGTCTCCAAACCAAAGCTGAAGCTAGCCTGTAGTGGGAGAATGTTGTTGCTGCCTCAGCAACTTGGTCCTTGGAATTAACCCTTTATTGCAACCCTGTGATGTAGCAAAGCCACTCTGTCATGGCTCACACAGAGATGTTCTGTCGGTCAAGTACTTATTCTGAGGACTTCAACTGTTTTTTTTTTTTTTAAATACCTGTCAGGGGTGAGAACTCCTCTGGCTATATTACGCCTATAAATAAAGATTTTGTTAGGATACATGTTATATTTAGCAAGAATGATGGCTATAGTCACAGAGGTCCATGAAGGAGTACAGGGAGTCAAAACTTTCACCTACAATCACACTCACCTGGGAAAAAATACCTGCATGCAACATCATTTGCATAACATATTTTTATTACATACTCTGTGCCGGGTCTGTTTTTTCAGCATATGCTCTTATATAATGTGAAGAGGAGATGGCACGCCTATCATATAAATATTTTCAAGCATTCCATCATTAGGATACCAAAAGTGCTAGTTTTCAAGTGGTTTCCCCCCTTCCTTGCCATCTATTACGGCAATATTTCTATTCACCTAAAAAATACTGTTGGAAAATTCCCGTTCTCTCCACCCCTAATAAAAGTGGGGGAATTCCCTACTTCCCAAAAAATTAAAAACAAAAAACAAAACTCTAGAAGCAGCAGCACTGGACCTCACCCTGTACATATGGATTGGGAGTCTTGGCTGGTACATCATTGAATTACACAACACTATTAACTTGCTAGTACATTCATGATGGCTGGATTTAGAATAATATATACCTACATAGGGAAATACTAAAAGATTGTTTTGCTTATTATGGGGGAAAGCTCCATTGTTTCATCCTTCACAATATTTGACCCCAAACACAGACACCTATGTCTTACCAAGGAGAGGGGGTGCTGAAAACAATTATCTGAATAATGTGCATACTCAGACTTGAATTTCTTCCTTTTTTACTGACTATCATTAGACTAAATACATTTCCAGTCCAGCCTATGTCTGTGCAATACCCATATAAGTCTATGCCCCTTCTCTACTGGATAACCTTGTCAGTCCTCCAACCAGCTCCCTAGCTCTCCTGGGTTGGCCAGCTCATTTCTCCTTCTCGAGCCTACTCCTTTTCTTGGTTGCATTTCTTCTCTGTCCCCCCGCCCCCATACACACACACCTCTACCTTCTATTAGACTTTAATAGCAAATGTAGTGGTGGTGAAAGATGTCAGTCTGACAGCCCTGAACAAAGAAGACTTCTACTCATTCACAGAACTAGTACTGACTGGGAACTGGCAGGGAAAGGTGCCTCCCACTCCCCCCTTCCCCATACATATCACTAGGTCAATGTGCTTCAGCACTGACCTGGAGATATCACTTCTAAAGACAGTGTGATCTCCATGCCCAGTTAGTATTCGGACTCCCTGCTAAAACTGCCAAGGAATGTTCCAGTTGTGATGATCTTTGTAGCGTAGCGATCTGCCACCCACTGAGAACCAGACTGAGAAGCCATCAATTCATAAATTTATTCTATTTATTTTATGACATCACATCAGTTAAACTTCCATTCCAAAACCCCATGTTATGGCTGAAAATACCTCCAGGCAATACCTTTGCATTTAAGCTAAAATTGTCTCACTTCATCTGTGCCCCGTCTGTTCTTCCTTTCCCACCATTGTAACTCGGAAATTACATACAACGGCTGAATGAGTATGGAAACAAACTTAAAATCGCTGTGGTAAAAGTTACCAGCAAGTGTTCATGTTTTAACTATAAGTTATTAAAAGCAGTAAATATGGCAAACTAAGCTATTCATCTTGTAAAGAGGGTGGACCCCTGCGAAGAGCCTGAACGACTTTGATGGGGCTATGCAGGGGCACGAGGGTCCACCTTGTAGCGCTCACTGCAGGATCTGGGGTGAGCTAAACCCTTGCACTATTGCCTCTTCAAAATTTCCCCTAAGAGCTATTGAAAAGGCCATTTGAGTTTACTTACTTTTATATCTTTTTGGATGTATGTCAGCATTTGCTGAAACAAATCCTTTGGAAAGTATTGAATTGGGATATTTTCCCTTTTCAGATGTAAACCACTCAACCCAAACAAACAACCTGTCACTACTAAACTTTACTTATTCCTTTCCCAGTGTGAAGTAAGATGACAATTGATAGTCTGGAAGTAAAATTACAAAGCTGGAGAACAGATAGCCAGCCAAATCACGCTCTCAAGTGGAACTCCTCCATGAGTGTAATCGAGAAGAGAATCTGGTACATCAACATTCATGCCAGGGCATTGTGGAGCTACTCAGATATTGTGGAATTCTCTCTTCCAACTTCTCTTTCTTAACCCCATGCCTCTCTGACTCCTGCCCTGGTTTTACAGCTGGTAGGAAGCACTCCCAGACAGCAGCCAAACTTGGAAAGAGGACTGAATCTGCATCCAGTCTCATGGTGAATGCAAGAGAAATTTAAAGGCATTTTCATGAAACACAGTATTAATCCTATATTGTGGAGGTCAGAGAGGTGTGACAAAAATTAGGCTGGACAGCTGCAAGAGGATGGTGGAAGGCAGATATATTAGCCATAGAATGATAAAGCCCCTTTTTCCCTATAAGCTGAAAATGGGTTACCTCAGGTCAGCTAGGGACACCCGAGTCCAATTAAGGACTGCCTGAGACCTTTAACCCCTCACCCCTTCCCACTCCTCGGTGAAAGGAGAAGGAGAAAAGATAAGCTGCTGCAGAGGGCAAGTGGAAGCAGGGAGAAAGGTTTCTTCAAAGTGGGAGGCAGTTCTTCTCCCTACAGGGGAAGGACTAGCATCCTTGGGCCAAAAACAATGCCACCCTTCCTCCCAGCCCTAGACAGGGGATAGGGAAAGGTATTCCCTTTTGTTTTGTGTTGTGAATTTGTTTGGTGGAGGAGTACTCTTCGGGCCTGCCTCAAGGCCTACGTGGAAAATATTGAGCAATAAACCCCAAGTGGGAAAATAAACACCGTCCAGAGTGGGGCTGGTTTACTCCAGGCCCCCACTTCCAGAGGGGGAAGCATTAATCCTGGTGAAGTGGAGGAGGTGTCTTGCCACAGAGGCCAATAAGGATACTTTGGATACTTTGCATGAAGATGCATCTTATTCCATATGCCACACTAGTGGCCTGATCTGCAGAGGTGCTGACCTGCAAATGCTGTGCTCCTCTGAAAATCAGGCCAGCTGGTTAATAACATTAAGGTTGTGACAAAAGCTAAAAGAGAAATAAAAAAAAGACATAAAGCTGACACTCCGACCTGAATTCGATCCTGTGTGACTGGGCATGGCATGACAATGATATTGCAGTGGGAGGTGGCAGCAACCCTTACACTTAGGTTGCAATAATCTTATAATGGAAAGTGTTAGGCAACTTATTTTCAAACAACACACCCCTCCATTGTTTGCATCAGGACTCTGAAATTTGGCAGAGGGGGTTGCCTTGGGGGCAGGGACATGCCTTTTTCTGTTTCCATGTGTATATCTGTTCAGATTTGGCCACGTTATAAATGTGTTGAAAATCACCGATTTCTTGATTGTGTTCTCACAGAACACAGCTGTGTTTTTCTGTTTTGTCTTTTTGGCAGCATGCCAAAAACCCTATAGATGCTAAAGACCTGCATAGGCACCCTGCCCCAGTACCGCACTACAGCAGCTCCACAGAGAGTTTATACTTTGGATAGGACAGACAAAAAAGATTCACCAGCAGATCCAGGAGACCAAACATGAGAGATAGGGGCACACGGAACCCAGCAGGGGCACAGAGCATAGTGTGGGGGGGGCGGGGTTATATCGGAGGACATACTTCATGGAAAGCGAGGTTGCAGCACTGGGTTGAGAGACTTCTGAGGGATACAGAGCATGGGAGTGGGACACAGAGACATGAGAGAGAGAGTGTGTGTGTGTGTGTGTATGTGTGTGTGTGTGTGTGTGTGTAAAACATATGGACACAGAATGCTGCGCAGGCAGCGATAGGGTGATGAGGAAGGTTTGTTACATGCCCTCCAATGGCTGGTTTGCAGACAACAGGTTTTTTCTTGTAGCTGATAGCCAGGTCTGCCAGCTGCTGCAGTTAGGCCTGTTGTTCAAGTGGTAGCGGTCTGTGCTGCAGTGCTGAGGGTTCAAATGCTGCAGCTGATGCAAGATAGAGTTGCATAAAGTAGAGTTTGGTTCTGCCTTTGTCCTTTAAATATACCCCCTTGGAAACAACACAAAATTACAATAAAAACAATCATTCAAGTTGCCAACTCAAGCATTCAAAAGTAAGGAAATGCCAGCTTTTCAGCTGCCTGTTCAATATTAGTTCTGCCCCCTTGTGTGTATGTATAAGTGATCACATACTATTTTCCTCCCACAGGAATCCTACCTCCTTCTTTTACCGGGTTTCTGCATGTTCTTTACATACTACAGCGCCCCTGAGGAGTTTTAAATGAGACAGAATACAACGAATGAGGAAAGCAGACAGAGGAGGAAGGGGAGGGATGTAATGTGACAGGTTACATGCACCTTTTTCATTCTCTTCATTTGACTGGTTTTAAGTTAAGTTTTAAGGATTTGAGGAAGGCCCAAGAGCAGTGGAAAGGAAGATAGCAGTGGAAGGCTACCCAAGAGTAGTGAGTTTTAAGGAGGTTTTGTGTCTAAAAGGAGGGTGTGGGGGGTAGCGTGGAGTCACAAGGAAAATGACAAGCAGGAGTTGGCAGAGCACTGTGCATGCGTGGGAGGAGGTGGAAACAAGGGTTGAGATTTGCCTGGATGTTGCTGTGTAGAGCCTTTTAGGGGCAAGTGAGGCAGCTGAACTTTGAGCTCCTTGTTGAACTTAGTTAGTAACCCTATGTGTTGATCTCACATGAAGACAGACCCCAGTGGCTGGCAGACATGTCTCTGAAAGGCAGGGTTCATTAGGGAAATAATGACTGATGTGAAGATTGATGCAGTTGGTGTTGCTCCTCTAGAAAACCCACCCAATAGTTACAGATGAATTTCTAAAGGTTGAGCCTCAGTTCAACTAAGCCCCACCAAAATGCAGACGTGATCTTAGTCAATTAGGCAATAACGTGCCATCGCTGGTAAAATGTGGGTCCGGCTGGGAATCTTGCCTGTATGCTCGGGGTTCTACTGATCGCCATATTTGGGGTCGGGAAGGAATTTTCCTCCAGGGTAGATTGGCAGAGGCCCTGGAGGTTTTTTGCCTTCCTCCGCAGCATAGGGCAGGGGTCGCAAGCTGGAGGATTCTCTGCGACTTGAAGTCTTTAAATCATGCTCTGGAGACTTCAACAGCTGAGATAAGGGAAATTGGGTGGGTCAGCTTTTGTGGCCTGCATCATGCGGGAGGTCAGACTAGATGACCATAATGGTCCCTTCTGACCTTAAAGTCTATGAGTCTATGAGTCTATGTTTTGCTATATGAACCTCTCTGAATATTCTCCCTCCCATCTCACTAGTACTTATCCTATCCTTTCTCCCCAACTCCTCAAACCTTACTGCTAATTCTGCTCCCTTTTATCTGATCCTCCTAACTTGGACCCAATGATGCCCATCCCCCCTGCCCACATTTTCTCCAGATTTCTAACCTGCATTTCCCCAATAAGATACCTTTTATCAGTTTAGATCCCACCCAGTCCTGGCAGTCTGGTACACTCTGCTTGCCAGCTGTTGTCTTCAAATCTTGGACACTCCAGGCTCTTCCTAGGAACAAGAACTCATTGTGTGCCTCTGACCACAGTTACCCCAGAAGTTAAGAGATTTCTGACCTAGGTTAGATTTCCAGACTTGCTGAGACCCTGCAGTAAGACTTTGCAGGTTGCAGCAAAGGTAAAGGACCAGAGGACTTATACAAAGCTATCCAAACACTTGAAAAAGACCAGTGGCCTGATTTTCTGAGCTGCTAGCAATTCCCGCTGTTTAATTATGGATTTAGAAGCCTAACTTTAGTCTCCTGTTTTTTTTTTAAATCCCAGCCCCTGGTTGGTTTACTGTGGTTTTTGAGAACAGATTCAAGCAAGACTTTAGTTCTTTCCTATGTATAACCTGTCTAATAGGCGAGAAGAATATTGTGAGAAAAGCAGTTTCCACAGTTTCTAGCAAATTCAGGTTCATCTCCAGCAGGGACTAATGAAGTATGTGTTTGCTTATTTCCAAGCAATGTTTATATAAAAATTATCTCAAGATTTCAAGTGACTTTTTTTCCTGAGGGCTTGTGATAATATATCCTTGCTGAACTACTCTTTATGTTATTGTATACTGATCCAAAGATTGCACAAGCTCTTTACATTTCTCCCCTGCAGTTAAGTGCATTAAGTCTTTCAGATGAAATCTAGAGGGAAAGTCTTGACTACTTGTGGCCACTTAACATTTTGCATAAACCTGGGTAGGGAGGGAGGTTAACACCAGTGTTCCACCCAAATTTCAGTGTGGATAATTACATTCCAATTACTTTGCATTTTCTAATGGAATCAATATTCTTCTTCACATATTGTCCTGAGATGTGTACAGTGCTTCTGAGCAGTATTAAACCACTGTTGCAATCTACCCTAGAAGTGACTGCATTTCAGTGATGGGTGAAATGGTCATTGTACTCAAGGCAAAGCCTATCAAAGTCACTGGGAGTCTTTCCAGGAACTTTGGATCAGGTCCATAGGGAAATTTGTAATTCATTTTTTCAAGTCTGCAAGGCATTTGGGGAAACCTCCTGAAAGAAGGATGCTAGAAGAGGTAAACCAATAACATTATAACATGGGGTGAGGGAAATTACACTGATGGATCCACGTCAAAGAATAACCACTTAATCACGTTTCCATAGCAGGCCAAAACAAAGCAGTTTATTATTGAAAATTCATCCTTTCCATTTTGGCAACCAGAGGATTAGAGGAAAACTGAGTCAGGTATGACATGGAGCCATTGAATTCTTAATGCTCAATAAAAATATTTTAATCTTAATTTTAGAAAAAACACTTTGTTCAGCTGTACATACATCTTGATGATTAATGCTTCAGCGATGGTTTTAACACCTGAAGGGCGACAGCCACTACTTTCCCATTAATGCGAATACGTATTTAGGGTGTGGTAAAACCAAGTGCTCTTTTTTGGCTGTGTCAAGTGAAAATGGAGTCATTTCTAATTACCGTACAAGTTTGAATCCAAAATAAATGGATACAGGCATGTAGTTAGAACTTGACAATGATGGCAAAAATAATTTATTCCTGGGTGAGTCTACAAACCCATTATTTGTAATTTATTTTCAAAAAAGATCTATTGTTTAATTAGACATTTTAGTCATGTTTGTTATTTTCTAGTTCCCTGATATACAATGCTAGGGGTGTGGAGACTGGGACAAATTTGAAAAACCTCAGGATGTAAGCTGTCTAGAAACAGATGTGCAGTTTAGCATTTGTGGTGGTGAATGCTAAGATTCATATGTGGTTTTCCAACCTTCATTTTTCAGTTGCTTATAACATTCTAAACCAAATTCTTTTGGGGATGAAACTTTCCTTGCTTGGTTTCTGCCCAAAGGTGTTTTTTTTTGTTGTTGTTGGTTTTTTTTGGTTAAAGTTTGAACAAATTAGCTTAGTTCTCTGAGTTACTTAAACATGGAATCTCACCCTCACATCAAACATACACACTTCCTATATGTTCCAACTAAAATTTGGCACTTACCTAACTAAAAACATCATTGCTGAAAGGTAGGCCCAAATCCTGCTTCTCCTCCTGACATGAGTGATGACACTGATTTAAATGGGACAGCTCATGTGAGTAAGGCAAGCAAGATTTGGCCTTAACAGTCCACACTGAAGAGGAAAAAACAGTCTAAATTTAAAGAAAACCGGGTGAATATTTGGTGCAGCACACTTTCTGTTCCATTCTGCTGGCCTACTTCAAGGCATGCACTCTACAGTGGTTGTGTGTTTATTCACTAGGTATCAGGGTGAAACAACCGAACTCATGTCAACTTCTCCAGGTTTTTAGCCCAGGTCTCCAAAATTGAAAAGTAAGTGAGGGCTTAAATCCAAGGGCACTGTCTCAACTTCACAATTTATTTTTAACATAAATCTTAGTGCTGTGTTCTTTGAATTGCTATAAATTTTCAAGGATCAACATTACGCTTCGAATACAGGCACACTAGACAAATCTTATGTGTAAACCATGAGCGATAAATATCAAGTCATTTTTTACAGTGTTTTCCTTTGAATTTTCAGACAACATTTTTCTGGTTTACATTCTTCCCATTTGCATTGTTGTTTGAAAGCTTTGGTAAATTACCTGCCAGTCTGTAATCCATAGTAGCTGCTTATATTAAAACATGTCACACTCCTGACATGTTGGGAAGTATAGCCCAGTATAATATTTGGCTTTCAAATTTTTGTTTTGCAACAAGAGGACCAACAGTCTCGATCGGCAAAAGCAACTTTGGTTATTAGAGTTAGGACATGAACTTGGCTTACCAATGCCAGAAGGAATACAAGTGCCTCCTTTCATGATCTTAATGAAATCATTAATTATGTCAGCAGCTGAAGCGATAGATCTCTGAACACTTTGCACTACTTAGCAAACCAGCAGGCTTCTCAGTCACTTAGAAGTCTTAGAAAAGGTCTTCTTAAATGGACCTCTCCTAACCATAAATAGCTTTCCAGTTTCAGGGATTGCCACTTCCTCCCACCCTCTTCCTCAGTCTCGTCATGGCAGAGAACTCTACTGGTGTTTAAGTAGAAAAAGCAGGCTGAATTAATCTATCTATACAGAGCAGCATTGCTGCAACCAAGAAATATACCACACTTTTGGACAAGAAAAATATACCACACTTTTCATTCATAAGAAAGCTCTCTCAATAGGCTGCTTTCTTTTTAGTTACAGATTTACTATACTTGAGCTTCTTACCCTATTTAAGGTAATTATTAATACCATTTTTCTTGATATACATATCCACGTTTTCACCTTCCAAGAACAGTCTTACCTAAGAAATGAACTTTTATGTAGTTATCAGAATTTAAAAGCAAAAAAAGCCATCTCGGGGGGCGGGAGGGGAGAATGTGTCCAACTGGCCAGGGAGAGAACACACTCTGTGTTCTAAGTTAGAGCCCACAGTTAAAGATGGAGAAGTTGCAAGTGAGAGGTAGCAGTGTATTAAGGCAGCTTTTGTTCATCCTGAATATAAAAGATGTGATCTGAAGCAGAGTTTTATTCCAAGAGGTGCGAATAGCCTGTTCTATTTCACTAAACAGTCATTCACCTATTCCCTTTTTCACGGCATTGAAAAGCATAGCCGCCTTGTTCCCTGATGGCATGAAATGAAGACAAAGTGAATGGCAGTATGATGGGACAGAGCAAAATAAATCAGAAGTTATTGAACAGATCAAAGTGAGGGCATTTTGATGCCAACTTGATCATTACATTTATGTCAGCACATTGCATCGACATGCCACGTTACCACATGATGATAATGCTGTAAAACAGACTGACAAAGAAGTCAGCCATTTGTTGTCACTGTGGGAGTCATGGGACCCAGAAGTGATTTCTGGGCAATCACAGCACCCACTATAAAGGCGATAGCTCCTTATTTATAAAGTTTTGAGGATAGCAATGGCGATAATAGGCAGATAGAGAAGCTTATGGCTGGTCTTTACTATGGGGAGATCGTAGTGAAGGGATCGCAGTAGGGATCAATTTAGTGGGTCTAGTGAAGACCTGCTAAATTGATGGCAGAGCGCTCTCCAATCAACCCTGGTACTCTACCTCCCTGAGAAGAGTAAGGGAAGTTGACCAGCGAGCATCTCCCATTGATATGATGCAGTGAAGACACTGGGATAAGTTGACCTAGGCTATGTCGACTCCAGCTACGTTATTCACATAGCTGGAGTAGCGTAACAGAGGTTGACTTATCCCCGTAGTGAAAACAAGCACTCAAATACCAGTGCTTGAGGAGGTATCTGCTGAAGTTCTTTGATGTTCTTTGAGAATCTGCCAGTCCCAGGCACAGATGAAGCAAGCAGCAGCAGGACTATGGAGGTAAACAGATACCTGAGTGCATGGGTTCAGGTTCATAGAAAAAGGGGCTTTCCCTCTGTGCACCTTTAAGATTGGATAGCTTCCATTTGAATTGCAAAGGAACTAGTGTAATAAACTAGGAGAGCTCTAAACTAGGTATAAAAGGGGATTGGTAGGTCAAGTAAAATGGGGCAAAAAGATAAAATGTGCCAGGGAAAGTCACAGCAAAGTATGTGTGTCTCTAGCACCAAAATGGATGTAGGAAGCAAAGTCCTTGTGCAGCTAGGAAATACCACAAGGGATATATGAAAATTTTAATGGGCAAAGAGGCACAGAAAATGTGTTCAAACTAATGTGAAAAATATTGGTAATAAGCAGAATAAAATAAGTACAGTTCTGCCCTCAGTTACATGATCTTAACTCCCACTGAAGTTAGTGGCAGTTTAATGCATAAATTAGCTCTTATAAGAGTCTTATTATTCAAACAAAACAATACATTTTGTTAACGTTACAGACGCATGGTGAAATAAAACACAACTGGAATATGAGTATAAAAACAAAACAAAAGATGAACTGAGACAAAGAGATATAGTTTCCCCCATCTTAAAAATAACTCCATACTTGACCACATTTCCATTATCTGATTGGGTGGATCTTCCTCTTCTTCCCTTCTCCACCCTTCAGTGGGTCTCCTGCAGAGCTCTGTTCTTAACCCTTGCCTTATTCATTCTCACAACCTTACACTGAAGACTCACAAGTCTCTGCCGTCCCATCCCGCATCTCAGTTTGTCTCTTTGACTTCTCCTCAAGGATATTTTGCTAGTATCTTAAGCTAAACACAACTAAGATCTCATCACCTCTCCCATAACCTTCCTTCTCCCCCATTTTTGGTCACTGTTGATAACACTACAAGCAGTCATTCAGGTCCATAATCTGGGCATCATTTTTACTCTGTCCTCTCTTTGGATTCCCCCCATCCACCACCACTCCCCTCCCTGCTTGGGCTGTAGTCAAATTTTGCTGCTTTTCCCATCATAACATCTCCAAGATTCAGCCAATTCTCCCTGTTTTGAATATGAAAGTTTTTATTCAGGCTCTTATCTCTCCTTCCCTGGCCTCAGCCATAGCAACTTTGCCTCCACCAAGTCCATTCAAACAGCTCCTGCCAAAACCATCTTCCTTGTTGGTTGCTTTTTTCATGTCACACACATCCTCCAAGTCCCACTATCTTCCCCATCTCCAGTGAATAAAATAACAGCTTCTCACCCTTACATTTAAGGCCTTTCATGATTTTGCACATCATACCTGGCAGACATACTATTTTATTGCATTTTTGACCAACACCTTCCCTTCACCAATGGTGCCAGCTTTTATTGTCTGTTCATCCACTTTTCCATCAAGCATGTCTGTGCTTTCTCCCATTCTGTTTTTTATGTATGAAACACCACAAAAAAGGCCATAGAGTCACTACTTTATACTTCTTTAAATCCCTCCTTGAGATTTGCTTCTGCCTTGATGCCTACAAAACAGTGCCTGGTAATAATGGTTAGGGAAGATGGCGAGCCAAAGTGACCCAAAGCTAGTTTATGCAAAAGCATGTTGGTATTACTGTTTCCTCATCCTCTCTCTCCCCACCTGTTTGTTTCATCCATTGTCTTCAACCAACCCTCAGCCTGGACTTGGCCATATTCTCATCTGGGCTCTTGCCACTGGTTCCCTCATGGGAGCCCCCACTCCTGGGCAAGCTCACTCTTCCCTACAGGAGTTGAGCTCACTTTCTGGGTCCAGTCATTGGCGCTACTCCTCAAGTCCAACTACAGGCACTGATGGAGAGCAGATGTCCAGAGCCATCTCAGGGCTGCAGTGTCTGTATACCCTAAACAACGGAGCAGGAAAAGGAAGGCTAGTCGCTGCCTTGGGCTGAGCTCTGTTGGCTACTGAGCTCCCTCAAAGTTTTTAACAGCTTCTCCTCTTAGGCAAAATACTCCTTCCCCATCCTGTGGCCAGCTTCACCTTTTTAAGCTCTCCTTCTCCAGGTAGAGCTTATTCTGCAGGTGCACCTGATAAAGGCACTGCCTGAGTGCAGGGATGCTCGTTAGGCTTACTGTCAGTGGGAGAGGAGCATGTGCCATGACATCCATCTACTGCATCTTGTGATTAACCTCGGTTGTAAGGTTTTTGGGAGCAAGAACTGTCTCTTTTAGTAAATGGTGGTATAGCACCCACTACAATGAGGCCATGATACTTCCTGGCAGCATCTAGATACTACTATAGTATGAAATAATATTTAAAATGTACACAAATGCTCTGAGGTGCAGATGGAGCTAGGATTTTTTGATGAAACATATGTCACATTTTAACATTTAGAGATCTTCTAGAGAATGCCTTATGCAACATTTGTATGTCTACCAAAACAGGCACATTAATTTCACAGTGACACTGTTCAGTAGAGCCTAATACACAGGGTAGCTTTTGTTTTATTTTCTATTTTTTAAGTAAATTTGTCTTGCAACATAACAAGTAAACAGCCATAAAGACAAGCCTGGACCTGAAGTTGAGCATCTGCAACTAGGGTAAGATTGACATTGTGTGAATGGGGCTGTCAAGGCTGTATCCCCACTTTGAACTTTAGGGTACAAGTGTGGGGGCCTGCATGAGGACTTCTAAGCTTAATTACCAGCTTAGTTCTGGTCCACTGCCACTATTCCCTTCCCTGGGAAGCTTTTAGAAACCTCTCACCAATTCCCTGGTGAATACAGATCCAAACTCCTTGGATCTTAAAACAAGGAGAAATTGACCCTTCCCCCCTCCTTCC
>NW_020664463.1:17230038-17262959 GCF_002925995.2 Terrapene triunguis | reverse complement strand
TCACCAACTCCTGGTGAATACAGATCCAAACCCCCTTGGATCTTAAAGCAAGGAGAAATCAATCAGGTTCTTAAAAAGAAGGCTTTTTATTAAAGAAAAAGGTAAAAATCATCTCTGTAAAATCAGTATGGAAAATAGCTTTACAGGGTAATCAAACTTAAAGAGCTCAGAGGACCCCCCCTCTGTCTTAGGTTCAAAGTACAGCAAACAAAGATAAACACTCTAGTAAAAGGTACATTTACAAGTTGAGAAAACAAAGTAAAACTAAGACGCCTTGTCTGGCTTTTTACTTACAAGTTTGAAATAAGAGAGACTTGTTTAGAAAGATGGGGAGAACCTGGATTGATGTCTGGTCCCTCTCAGTCCCAAGAGCGAACAACCCCTTAAAACAAAGAGCACACACAAAAGCCTTTCCCCCCCCCCAAGATTTGAAAGTATCTTGTCCCCTTATTGGTCCTTTGGGTCAGGTGTCAGCCAGGTTACCCGAGCTTCTTAACCCTTTACAGGTAAAAGGATTTTGGAGTCTCTGGCCAGGAGGGATTTTATAGTACTGTACACAGGAGAGCTGTTACCCTTCCCTTTATAGTTATGACAGGGGCTTAAACAGATTTGTGCAAACTGGCTCCCCACAGGTGCAGACAACTATATCATCACTACTTCTTAATGAGTACAGGTTTCCTGAGGATTGTACAACTATCACAATTGTTTTCAGAATGCTTGTGGGTACATCCAAACAAAGTATTTCATAAACAAGCAAGTGGAACCCTTGATTACAAATCCTGTTCTGAATTTTATACAACAGATTACATGGTACACAGCTGTCTTTTATAGCACAGTTTGCTGCAATTCCTCACATCTGTAGATGTGGAAGTGAAATTTGCTTCCCTCCTCCCCCTTGTGCTGGTTTTATATAGTGGCTGGTTTCTTAAGCGGAATTTATGGCTTTTCTCTAAGTGACACATGTGGGATGATGTGCACTTAAAATGATCTGCAGGATGTTCAAATTGTCAGGACTAACCTAACAAACGCTGGTTTTGTAATAGGACAGGTTTTTGTTATTCCTGCTAATCTCATGGCTTTATGTAGTATGCATAGTGGTGTCTGGTGAATGAATGGAGAGTTCCATGTACTGCCACTTTGTCTATTAGCCATAAATATGGGAAAAATTGTGTGAGTGTGGGCCTCCAGGAACAGCTAATCAGAAAGTCTGATATTTGGATGTACGTGTTTTCTGCAGGATCCTGCTTTCTATGGCACATGGGATTCCTGGAGTTTGGACTTCAATATTTCCAGTCTACAGTGTTGGGGGTGGTGTCATTCTGGAAATTACTGCAATGGCTAGGGTCTGGAATAGGCCCTCTTTAGTACTTCGCTTGTGTGGGTTTGACTGCCTGTGCTCCCCAGAATGGCTAAATCCCCCTATGAAACACACGTCTGAGGAGTTTCTGCAGGTTGGGACATGCCATAACTTTGAGACTGATCTTGAGCCCATTACAACAAGTGGGAGCTTTGTCACACTTTGTGCCCAGCTCCTAGCCCTCCCCCAGCTCCACCCAGAAGAATGCCCACTTTAGATTCAGAGCAACCCTGCAGAAATAATCAACAGCAAGTCTTGCTGAGCAGGGTGTGGCTAGTTGTACATCCGGCTCAACGACTTGCAGGATCAAGCCCTAGGGTGAAATCCACTCCACCAGAGTATTTTGGCTGTGTGCAGGTGGAGTGCAGAGCAAATGAAGTGAAAGCTACCCCACAACACAGGGCCCAGCCTGTGGCTGTATTTAAGCCTCAGAGATGGAATGGCAGCTATGGCCTCCCCTGTCAGTTGTGTAGGGCTTTGGTGCCAATTGGCACAGATCTCTAGCCTCTCTTTGGAGTCAGCCCCATCCTGCCCTAAGTGTGGCCTTCAGTACCATCATATGTGGGGCTAGTGCGGAGACAATTTCTGTGGCATGCAAGGAGTGCACAGACTGCTCTCATTAACTCCCTCTTCCCCCAAGTTCCCAGAAGAGGTCTGGAGGGCTTGCACTAGCCTTCCATACCACAGTGAATTTCACCTGAAGTGATTGGCCTACAGTTGGGAGAACCCAGGTCGTCTGACTAGCAGTGCCCTGTGCTGACCACTATCCCAATTCTCCCCAGTTTCATATTTTAAGACAATGCTACCATGACTTGAGTAAAACCAAATACAGCTTTAGAGACTGCCTTACTCTTTTAACAAGTTCCATACAGAGAATCACAGGCTATTTAACAGTTGTACACTGAGACCAGCTGACTCTGAGCCAAGCCAGTTGACTCTGAACTAACTACTTTGTTATTTGGATTAAGAGATGAGATATTCTCTTTAAAAAAAACCCACACATCACAACACTTTAATACAGGAGAAACAGTCAGAAGCCACTTTAAGATTAATCTGAGGAAACCGTTCCAGTTTCTTGCTCATTAAAGGCCCAATCCTAGATCCCAAGGCCAGAAGGGACCACTGTGATCATCTAGTCTGACTTCTTCTATAACACAGGCCATAGAACTTCCCCAAAATAATTCCTAGAGCAGATTTTTTAGGAAAACAGCCCATCTTGATTTAACAATTGTCAGTGATGGAGCATCCATCATAATGGCCCTTGGTAAATTGTTCCAAATGCTGAGCATAAACCCCCACTGACACTAGCCATTGAAACAACTGCTTTAGTGTGTGACAAGCAAGTTTCAGGTTCCTACAGGATTTAAATCTTGAACTAGAAGGGTAGCGATAATTCCAGTTAATTATGAGAAAACTGGAAGGATAGTTGGGTCTCAGAGGGACAGAGATGGACAAATATTAGAATACCTATTCTTATTAAAAAGGGGAACCCAGAGACAGACAGAGCAATATACTTATCTTCAGTGTCTGGTAAAGTGTTGGAACAATTTAAGTAAACATTTTTAATCACCTAGAGAAAAAAACAGGTGAAATGAGTAGGTAACAGGATGAGACCTTTTAATTTTTTTCCTAAGTGAATTTAATTTCTGCCTTTGGTCTGCTAGCAAACAGAGTCCTATCCTTCAAAGGTTAATCATGGCTCCCTGAGGCGTATCTGCTATACCAGCTTGCCTGTGCACTACTTCTGTTGCTCAAGTAGACTATGCAGTGAACCGTGGGAATTCTATGCACTACATTACATTACAGGTGACCTGTGTAAAACAAATAAAGTAGTTACTCCATTTTACTTGGTACTGCTTAGGCCTCAGGGGATATGTCTACACTGCAGTGTAAGCCCAGCTCAGAGTCAGGCTTGATCTTGAGCCCAATCCTCTCTTCTGTCTACACAAATCTATCTGCCTTGGGCCAGCAATCCCTCCGGATCAACGCCCCATGAGACCCAGCAAGAGGAGTGGGTCCAAGTCTGAGTCCCAGTGGATCTCGGGTCCACAGTGCATCATTTTGCAGTGTGGATGCAGCTTGGGCCCAGGTCCCCCAGACTCATGTCCTGAGAGTCCACCAGTGTTATCCCACAGTCCCATGGGTCAGTGTTCCTATCCTTTCTATACAAAACTCTGAGGAAATGGAAGCAACCACCCAGTTCACGTGTAGCTGCGCAGCATTTAACCCTTCCGTTTTATTCTGAGTGTTGAGCTGCAAACAGATTGAACCTTCTACTGCATTCACTATGGCCACTGACAAGACGTCCTTTGCCAAGCGTGCTGCAATCTGGTCACCACACCGCACTCAGATTCTGGTAAATCTGTGGTGCAAGGCAAGCAAGGTATTTGACTTACAGTAAGAGTACCAGAAATAGCAGATAAGCTGGCAGCATAGGGGATTCAATGTACTGGTGAATGATGAAGGGAGCCGATTAATCGGCTCCAGAGTGACTATTGGAAAGACATGGATGAGAACTGCACCTCTGGGAACTCCCCATCCTCCGGCCTCTTTTACAAGGATTGTGACTGGGTGCTGGGTACTGCGCTGAGCACTGAGCCCCTAGGGGTTCACTCGAGCCTGGTAATCTGGGATGGTGACCTTCTGACCCCTGAATCTAATCTAGGACTGGAGGGGAGCCAGCAGGCAGCAGATCAGGCTAGTGAAGTGAGTCTGGTGCTCACACCGGTCCCCAAGGCGGCTTTGCCACCAGAGAAGCTGCAACACATTCTGGATTCATATTTGGAGGAGCTGTTTGATAAAGAAGCAGCCCGCTGCAGAACTGGCATCAGAAACGGAGAGGCAAAAGTAGCCCTGGAGCCTGGTAATTGTTTGGTTCAGTGTTTGTTGTTGTTAATATATGAACAGGAGGGATTTCTGGTTTATAATCCAATGCAATTTTTATTACAGGCCATGGGGTAAGAGTGTGCATCCACTACAGGCAGAATTCACACCAATGCCACCCCACCATGTGGAATTCAAAATGGAGACAGGAAGCACAAACAACAGTTAAACAATCATTTAACATTACACTTTTACTAGATACCTGCACATTTTTACAAAGTTATGCTGGAGTGTTAACAGTAAGAACCGCATATTGCCTTCTTTTTTTAGCATGCCGCACTGGAGAAATCAGCCACGCCACAGTGTTACAAGCCATCTGTAAACAGGATAAGACTCAGGACGGAGGGAGCTTGCTGACAGCAGCTGCTGTCTCAACTTGCTGATCTACTTAACAAGGCAGTTTACTTAGAGTGGGGTCAGCGTACTTAAAGGGGCAATGCGCATCTATCTCTCTCTCACACAGGGTGTGTCTCTCTGTCTCTGTCTGCCATGCTGTCTCCCCTCCCTCCATTCCTGCTGCCTTGTAGAGTGTGAGGCTACAATTAACAACAATGTGTTAACCCTTGAGGGCTCAGCCGAGTGCTAGTTCATCATTTAGCAGCAAGGCATTCCCTGGGAACTATCCCTCCCTCTTCCACCCTCTAACTTCACCACCTCAACCAAGCTTCACAATCATCATTACTGTGTACGGTATTAAATTGTTTGTTTAAAACTTATACTGTGTGTGTGTTTTTGTCACCAGACAAAAGACTATATTATATTTTATATTTTTATATATATATATATATATATATATATAAAAATATAATATAGTCTTTTGTCTGGTGAAAAAAATTTCCATGGAACCTAAACCCCCCGCCCCCTTTACATTAATTCTTATGGGGGAATTGGATTCACTTAACATCATTTCGCTTAAAGTAATATTTTTCAGGAACATAACTACAACATTAAGCAAGGAGTTAATGTACAGTGTTTGTAAATTTCAACTTTCCATTGTGCATGCATTCTTTTCACTCTGCTTAACTTAGCTGTGTTCATGCACCTTCTGGGCACCGAAACATTCCTCTAAGACTATACTGAAGCTGAGTTTTAGAAGGTATCATTTTTTGGCCTTGAGATTCCATAGCCCCTCTTCTCTGAGGATGCACTGAATCTTTTTTGAAGTACCGAGACAATAATGTGCAGTTTGTTGTCTGAGTTCAGACCCTTCCACCTCAGCTGCCTAGCCACACTGCAGCAGGAGCCTGGGATTTCGAACTGTCACAGACCAGTCAAAGAGGAAGCATTTCTGTGATGAAATGATGGTGGACAAGCAGGTATGTGATGGGGTGTACACCTCACACCAGCCATGAAAGGGTTAACGAGGGCCTAAGAAGCCAATTAGGTTACCTTGCATTGCCTGAGAGAGGGAAGGCCAGGATTAATTTAGAGTAAAACCCAGCTGGGGAAGGCTGGGCCACCACTATAAAGCCAAGAGGTTGAAAGCAAAAGCGGGCTTCAGGGAGAGAGTCTGTAGTAACTGTCCAGGGCTCAGAAGATCTAGGAAGTGGTCCAGAGAGACAGCAAGGAGTCTGAGGGAGTAGACCTTGACTACTACCTATAGGTCTCTGAGCTGGAACCCAGAGGAGAGGGTAGACTTCAGCTCCCCTTCCAACCACCAAGGAAGGTGAGGTGACACCTCTTGAGTGTAAGGGGTGTAAGGACTATGGCGGTCAGAGACAGATGGAAGATCTGCTGTAAGGATGTTCACTATGGCTGGCTTGGACTCTCTGTTACCCCAGAAGGGGTGGGCTAACGTGTAACCCGGCCAGAGGGCCAAGGTGTGGGAAGAGAGACCACAGCAGCAATGGAGTGCCTGTAGGCAGGGGTTGCCATATGCGGAGACTTCTGCTATGCCATGCTTGGCCACAAGGAAGTGCTCCTGTGGTGAGTGAACCCTTTACAAGGTACAATACCAAAGGGGAAAGGATTCAGGGCAAGTGGAAAGGCACAGACAGGCAGCATGGAATGAGAAAAGAATTGCAGTGCATGAGGAGAGACTTGCAGTGGTTTCTGGAGCAGGAGTGTCACTTGAGGGATGAAGATAGAGCACAGCAGAAAGACTTGTTTGAGACACTGCTTGCACTAATGGCCGCAAGACTTCAGGCTCCTGTTCCGCTCATACCATGTCTCGAGTCCCCTCTGCAGTACCATGTCCTGCAGACCAGAAATTAAATCAACAATCCAAGGTTGGGTGGCACATGCAACTGGGACTGAATGCTAGTTGGACAGGGCAAGCATGCCTACAAGCAATCCTCCATGTCCCTGCAGTTTTGACGGTTGCGTGCTAGAAAGGGAAAGGAGAATGGGGGTCAAGGGACATGCAAAAGTAGGGAATTTGTTTGCACTGGTTTCATTGTTTTGCATTGTTCAATGTTTCTGTTATGCACTTTAGTTTATTACTGGTGTTTTGGTGTTGTCATGGCAGTTGGCCTGCCTGACAGTGCTTCAGTACTGTTTTTGTTATAATACAGCCATGTTTACAAATAAAGGCTTGTATTTTATTTTAAAAGTTTATTACCATCTCTACATCACATCCAATAATATGTATCTCACAGAATAAAGAAAAAGACATAAGGCACAACTGGGAAATTGTCTCCAAAACATAGTTTCTCAATACAGGATTCAGATCAATGATCAATAATGGGAATCTACAATTCGTGTCACACAAGCCACTGTCTCCTCCCCATCCCATGTATAAGCAGTCACCTCATCCACAATTAACAATTCATGACAATCACTCCCCCCCCATTCAGTGTACTTCATTTACTGTAAAAAGTGCTATGCAAATACATCCATAAACACACTATTCTCCCGCTTTCCTTGGCCCATGCAAGTCCATAATGTGGTGCACAAAGCAGCCCTGATTTCTCGTGGCTGTGTACATCCTGCTCCAGCTACGACAGGTGCGCTTTCTGGCTCAGTGTGCCGATTCAGCAATCCATTGCTGTCATAGGTCCTCTCAGGGGCAAATGGCCCACCTTTGGATTCACAAAGATTGTGAAGAGCACAGCAAGCCACAGTAATATGGACAGCATTGCTAACACTGGTATCCAAATGGTTCTGTAAACAGCACCAGGAAGATTTCAATCTGCCCAACGCACATTCAACCACCATTCTACACCTACCACGAGTGTAATTAAACCCATGACAGCACAAGGAGCTCAAGACCCATCATGAGACTTCTTCAGCTTTGAACACTTTGTTGCAATGCCAGGGCATTCTTGTGCATAGGCAACTTAAATTTGTGGTTCAGCATTTTGGAAATATTTCTTATTTTTACAGTGGTGAAACGTTTTTGTTAAGCCAGGGTTCTTCTTCTTCCCTAACAAGAATGCTTTCTTTCCTCATTTTGGGCTTCCACTCCATTACCACACACCAGAGCTGTAGATTTCTACATGTGTATCCAAAATGTCAAGCTGCTTGATATTAGGAGTGGTTGGGAATTTTTTGACAAATTTATCTTTTTTTTTCCTGTTTGTGTGTGGAAATGTACCCATTTTGACAAAAATTTCTGCTGGAAGTTTCTCAGACCGACCCTGGAAGCCACTACAGTTTCCTGGGACTAGGGAGACTCAGTATCAACTCACTACTCTGAATCATGCAGAACAAGGACATGATCCTTGGTCTCCCACATGCCTGATGATTGCCCTACCACTGGACTATTCATGGGTAGGTCATGCTTGCTTGCTCAAAAATGTCAAAAAGGCTGGTTTTGCTTCCAAAGTGGAATGAAAAAAAGTGAAACCTCACAATTTTTTGAAAAACAGAATTCTCGTTTTCCAGCCAGCCCTGCTCACTATCAGTTTTGTATAAGTTAAATGGAAGAGCCACATTCATTTCCCGGGTCTAAATTATGTTCAACTGAAACCCAAACAAAACCAGAAACAACAATAAATGCCTATGTTAAGAGAATATTTAAAAGGTCAGGTAATGACTAGGCCTAAATAATTACAGCTAAAGGTAAAAGTATGAGAAGTTATTAATATGAGATAGCAGGGTGTCATTAAGGGAATGCTTAGATAACCTAAATATAACTGCTGCTAGCACTTCAATTATCATGACAATTGTGTGTGTATATATATGTTTGTAAGTCTGATTAGAACAGGGACCTAAACTGAATTTCTGTGTTACATCATACATTGTAGGCAATTAACCAGAAAGTAGGGGCACAGGACATATTAGACCTTCAAGTCCATCACTGCTACAAAATATGGGATTACAGAGTTATTAATACAGGATATGGACATACCTTTAAAAGGGCCTGTGGGTACACTTTTCAATGCCTTTTGTATCCAAAACTAGTGGGGAGGCACCATGATGATGATATTAGCCGAAAAGGCACCTATGGAGAGGTGGTCTGTGACTTGCTATGACAAGAGGAAAACTTACATCAAGAAGTCCTTAACCACCATGGACAGCTCACTGGTTTTAACCAGCCAATCCAACGCTTTCTCAAACTTCACCGGAGCCACAATCTGATTTGCTTTTTATCCTCTGGAGTTTTGCCATATTCCACAGGCTACACCAACACAGAATGCCAACTACATTCACCATGGAACTATATATAGTAAGAACAGGCTTTATGAATTAATACTAACTGACTCCTTGCCCTCAAACTTAAAAAGTACTCGTTTCAGTGTCTGCTACGTTCTAAGAACCAGACAGCAGGTTTGGCAAAGCATAATTCATTTCCACACAACTTTTTTTTTTGCTTGAATGCACTAAATGAAATACACATTGTCTAAATAAACCGTGCGTTATTTCAATAGCTAAATTGTGGGAGCTTCCACTGCATTTTAAAGTGAGAGAAGCAGTCCTGTTTGTTCATTGTTTAATAATACGGTTGTTGTGCACAAATAGTATGCAAGGAAACGTCCGAGTCCTGCTGATAGGGAGGAGAGGTTTGTTTTTTTGTTCCCCCCACCCCCAAGTGATCTCTTTACCTCATTAGAGGAATACATGAAATTAGACACTGGCTAAAGTGTGTCTCTAATCTGAGACCCTATTAGCATTGGGAGTGGGAGGAGCCAATTTCTGTGAGGAATTGCCAGGGTTTTTTAAGCTCACTACTAGACTTTCTGCCTCGTAAACAACACAGACATGTATTCCATGTAAAAACGAGTATGTATAAAGAAATACTACTTACAATCTACAATCAATCGTGTATGCTAGCGGGTGCGTGTCAGAGCTGCACTAAATTCCATTCTGTCACAACACGATTTTTAAAAACACTCCAGGACCTTACACTTTGACTCCGCAGAGCTTTAGCCACAAACTTTGCGGCACATTACATATATATTTTTGTAAATCTTGGAGAATTTCTCTCTCTTACGGAATGGACCCAGCAAATCCTTGGTCTAACGCTCGATTCCCCCGCGCCCAAAAAAGCCTGTCAAACTGTCATCATGAATAGATTTTGCTGATCTTCACAAATTTTTCCACCCGGGAAAGAATAGGAAGGTTTAACTCCTCATCCAAGCTGAAGCCCTGTATGAGTGCAACTGAGATTATAGATTCCTGGCACGGAAAATTGACAAAGCTGCGAATAAAATGAGAGGATATGTGCTGAACTTCAAACCCGAAAGGTGAAGGCTGTTAAGCTTGTAATGCTCCTAATTTACCATGCTTTTAAAGACGAGTATCAACTCTTTTTCTTTCCTTTCTTTCTCCAAGGGTATAATTATAACGCAAATCATATTAACGGAACCTGTCCCTCCTGTTTTCTTAGGTTCTTTGAGTCTAATTGAAGTTCATTCCTGAGCTCTATTAGGGGAAAAACTTACTCGAAGCGACTGTCCTCCTTCAGGCTGCGGAGATGGTTCTATATCTCCCCCCCCCCCCCCCCAATGCATTAAAAAAAAAGAAGAAAAAGAAGAGCAGAGACAGTCCCCTAGTAAGTGGGTTCCATCACCCACCCTTTTCCAGGCTATGGACCTTTTTCACACCAGTAATTAAGTGACTAAACTGGGACAGTTAATTTTCTTCCAGGATACCAGTTTTCTTTGCAATATTCGCAGGCCAACTTCTTTTTAAGGAAAGTTGATTTATGTCTATGTGTATGGAAAATCGGGACATAGGCAAGCAGAATTATTCAAGAGCATCTTTCCAAACGTTTGTCTTTGACATGGGAAGGGGAAATATTTTTTGTAATGTGATAAGATTTGTGCACCCAAAAAAAAGGCTTTAACGGTCTCTGGGGCTTTAGCTGGTTAGCTAAAGACACTTTTTCAGGATGGCTTGAATGCTCTGCCTAAAATTATCGTTTTATCTATCCTCGTTGACTGAAAAAACTGGATTGCTGCTTAGACCTGCAGCACACCTTTTCCCTAGTAAGAGTCAAACAAATGAAAGATAAACGTGTGATCTGGTATTTCCTCCTGGAGCACAGGCAAGGGTTACTCAGATGTTATCCTTTTCACTGGGTCTTTGGTGGGGTGCTTATAACAGCCTCTTTTATTCCTGTCTACGTCTATGCTATCTCATTAGATCTTGGTGGTTATTGTTCTGAATAAACCTGGGTCCGCTGCTGTCCTAAGGCAACTAGGAAAGCCATAAAAGTGCATCCACTATATATTGCGAAGCCACATTCTCGGAAGGGATGGATTTCAACACGAAATGCCAGTGAGATAAAGAACATTCCTGAGATCGAAAATCATTCAGTACCATAGACATTTTAATAGATGGCTTCTCACAGAAGGCAGGAACAGACGCTCAGCATAAGTTTAAGAGAGGAAGGAGGCAGAAGCCAGACATATACACTCACAACATTTCCTCTCAGCGTTGTTGCAAGACAGGGCTGAGACTTGGGATGGGACGATACTGGGGGAGGTTAGAATTTGCTCACGGGCTAGGCATTCGTGTAGGTGGCACATAACTCAGCCAGTACCATACCAGGTGCTGTAGAAAAGATACCATCGAGTCATCGACTCCCAGTCCTGCTATGGGCTAAACGGTGCTGAGTGCGTGCCTGCCTATGCCTTGCTAAAGACCAAGCCTTCTTGGCACTTCTCCCTTCTTTGAGCATTAACAAAACTTTAGGAGCCCTAGAATTTAAGTCATGTATTTCCAGCCCTATTGAAGCAGGGATGATTACTCAGTAAATGGGAAGGTAGGCTATGATGTCACGAGTTATTCTTTTCAGTACGGGAAAAGGGTCTCTCGCTCCATATATATTAAGAGGAGAAGCTCCTGTTCCTTGATAATAACAAGAGCAACAAGGGAAGGAAGCACCTACTTTTAAAATCCTTCGTTTTTCTTTAGTATGTTAGGTACAGAATAAAAGCTCCTAGGGCTGGATTTTTTTAAGTCAGTTGCATTTTTGATTTATTTCGCTTAAAAAAAAAAGATAGAAACTAGTTGTGGAAGCGATTGCTAAGAAGATCAACCTCTTTTTGGCCAGGGTGATCTCTGAAAGGCACAGAAGACTGTAACTCAAGGAAAAGGTGAAGTAATAAATTGTGAGGAAACTTCAGTATTCCAAGTTTATAAAGGCTATTTATTTTTCCTGAGTCTGTACGAGGATTTTTTTTTTAATTTGTGTGGGAGAGGAAATTCTAAAAATATTTGATAGATGTTTTGCCATTAACACCAGCAGTAGACTTATGTGTGTTTGGGAGTGGGGATTTGAGGTGGGTCACAATTATTGTTTAATTAGTGGAAAGGGCAATGTAAATCAAAGTAGCCTATTAATTATACATTTTAATTTATAGCCTACCAAGTGTATAGTGACTTTATTTACAGCATAAGCCATTTAATGTTTCCAGCATGATTTCAATTTCAGCCCTTTTCATTTTCGGTTTTATTTGCTCATGTGGTATGAAACTTGGCTAAGTAGTTAAGCTGTTTTATTATGGAAGCAAATATCGTTTTAAATGTAAAACAACCTGCAGGTATAAAATGGTCTATTTGTAATTTAACTTGCTATAGAAAAGGTATTTTTATATTTTAAAAATATCTTAATATTACGTTAAAGCTTGTGAAGCAGCTTGGAAAGAATGTATAATAATAAAATCAGTGAATTGAACTAATGACACTTCTGTGGATCGACTCCTAGTGGTGGGGACGGTAGTATCTCTTGTACCATGCAAGCAGGTTTAACTTGCCCGTTCTATGCGTTTGTGGAAATCCTTAAACTCCAAACTCGAGGGCTTTAGTAAAAAGGTAAACTAAACAAGGAAGAAGTTTAAAGAAGCATTGAAAAACAAACCCTGAGAAGTGATGAAAATTCGAAGCCATCCTAGCGAGAGTGAAAGAGAGAGTGGGGGTGGTGGGGGTTTGCTGGATGCTGTATACAAAGTTGCATGCTGCAGTGGTTTGGGGATCTGAGAACATTACGCTGTCAGGGTGCTACTTAAATTCGGATCATATACCCCAAATGTTTATTTCTCCAGCATAACGCCCCCATTATGTTAAAAGGCGGAGTAAGACAGCGAGAGATAATCCTGGCATGCTATAAAGTTCCTCAGAAGATAACTGTGTCAGATACAAATTATTTTATTTACAACATTAAGAAAAACAGATTTTTCTATATATAGGCACTGTAGTATCGATTACTTCATAATAGCCCGGGGCAGTTTCTTGCGCAACTCGGCTGTATAAAGCGATGGATTGTGTTACCTTTGGTTTTACATAAGTGTTTCCTTGTGATGGAAAATTCTGTTGTTCACTCAGCTGGGGTGATGTCTGATTGAAGTGACAGCGTGTGAGACAGTTCTCCCAGGTGACTTTTTTCTAACGAGTTTTTGGAACTCCCTGGCTGGAAGAAGGAGCAGCTAGGCCACCAAGGGTATAAACCCGTCAGCTGGCAACGGGTTAGAAAGTATGTACGAGGGGTTCTGGACCGGCGCCAGCTGTTCACAGCTGTGCTGAGGAACAAGGAAAGGAGCAACAACTACTGCTCCAAACCAAAGCTGTGTCTCACAAATGAAGGTCGCACCGCGGTGCTTTGAGCTTCTCACTTCAAGGCACAGTGCCTCAGATCCCCTCAACGCTCAAGTTGGGCTATTCGCTGAGAAAGGAGAGGAGAAACGCTCCACGATTTTTGTTTCCTGGCCAGCAGCTTCCGTGGCCACAGAGAGAGAGAGAGAGAGAGAGAGAGAGTGAGTGAGTGAGTGAGTGTGTGTGTGTGTGTGTGTGACCCCTTTGCTAGCCTACACTTACAATTGTTAGGAACCAGCCCTCCAGGGAATAGGTGGACGGCAGTAAACGACGGTAGGTGATGTGAGAGGAAAGGCACCATTAATCTCAAGCGAGACGGCTGGTTTTGATCTGGAAGTGACCCACTGAGGGAGGCACCTCCTTTGCAGCGTGCTGCAGTAGGGGAGACACGCTGCTGGTCCAGTGGTGAAAAAGGGAGAGAAACCAACTCTGCTTCAAGGGATGTGAGTGGACTGGGTTGGCGTGTGCGTTGTGTGGTCGGGTGTTTTCTTCTCTTGATCCCGATCTCGGGGAGGGTTGAAATCTTCCCCCCCCCCTCTCTTTTTTTTTTTGGCTGTTGGTATCCCGTACTGGGCGCCCTCTGCACATGTTCCTAGGGCGCCATCTCTTTGCAGTCACTGCCTCCTCCAGCAGGTTTCCCAGCGGCTGCTTCCAGAGCGTGTGAACATTCCAAGCCCAGCTCAGCTCCAGCTCTGCTCCAACCTGCACAGCCAAGCATGCTTTCCAGCCTCCCCTGCTGCCTCTGCTCCGATTAGACCTCTCTGGCTTTCCAGATAGACAGCACACACTTTGCCTGAGTTCAGGTTCCTTTTCTCAGTGTGGACCCAAACTTTCCGGAAGCAGCAAGACCTGAACCTGGCTTTAGAAGAGGTATAAATAGCTGGATGTATATACAAGTCGGTCTCGCTCTCCCCATCTGTACAGAGAAGAAAATACTCTTGGCTTGGGAAAAAAAAATAGATGAGTTGAGGAATTTTCCCCCCTCTCTGAAAAGAGGGTTTGCCCTGTAACACAAACCCCTGCGATAGCAGCTTGCCAGATTAATTAAACATTGCTATGGGAGACATGTAAACACACTCCTTAGCCCGATTCATATACAAACCAGTTCATTTTTATTAGTATTTAAGAGAGGAATTGCCTCTGATTATTTTTGGAGAGAGGGAGAGAGAGCGCGCTCACAAAGTTTGGAGCAGCTGATCTCTAAGAAGTGAGAGCTGCCGAGAGTCAAGAAAGTTTGTTTTTCTTTTGCAACTTCGGAGGAGATGGTGTAGTCCTCAGCAGCTGCTAGTTTAGAAAGAAGCCGGAGTATGTATCACTGGACTCATTTTCCTTTCGTTGCAGGTTCCAAGACCGAGAGGATACAATGGTCACTAAACTGTTCCAGCATTGGAGTTTCGCAGTCTTCCTGCTGAGTTATTCTGTCCCCTGTTATGGGAGATCACTAGAGGTGACCAGCCGCAGACTGTAAGTTTCTTTCTGACTCTGATTACTGGGGAGGGGGGGGGGGGGGGGGTGTGAGAAATCTGTCTGTGTATACAGCTACCGTAATGTTACAGCTTGCAGCGGGGCTCCCTGTATGTTCTAAGCGCTCTAGCAATTGCATTTTTCTGTTACCTGCTGGAGTTCTTTACCGGAGTGGCTTCAGAATTACCTGGACCAGGTATTTTACAATCAGTTTTGGTTAAGCAATAGATAAAGAACAGTTTATATGCTCACCCACTTTAATTAATTACAAGGGATTTACAGCACTTTTCAATTCTCCCTGACTTTATAAGACACTTAGGAAAAAAGTGTGCTTTAACCTCAGGAGCCGAAGTGTATATAAAACAGCCAAACATATGGATGATTGTATGTAGATCTACTCACACCGCGACAGACAAATGAGAGAGGTTTTTTTAAACGAGAGAGGTTATTTTACCTAACAAGTGTAGATTATATACTGGAATGTCAATATGTCTGTATTCGTGTAGATCCAGTACAGGTATTGATATAGCTCAAGAAAGAGATATGGTAGCCGGGAATATAATAAAAATTAAATATAGAAATATTTTCTTTGGACTTGTGCCACTTTGCAATAATTTCATCAGTTGGAGCCAAATAACTGACCTGGAGACAAAAAAGCATTTTGTAGATAGATGACAATCTGATTTGAGATATTTTGCTCAGGAAATGACCCCCTTATCCCTCCAGTAATCATCAACATAGATATCACTGTACTGTAAGCTAAGTCTAGAAAAGAAACCACAGAAGTGATCTAGATCAGTAGCCTACACATGTAGCTATGTTACTTACTCTCTGTAGACATTTAGTTAACTGATCTGTATCAGATATTTTATGGCAGGAACACTTCAAGCTGTACACTGGGGGGGGGGGGTGTCAAAGGGTTAAAAGGCAGCTGACAAGACTTGACGTTTCTATCCCGTTCAGAAGCAAGAGTCAGACTGGAGAGAGAGTGAGTGAATTAGAAAACCCTGTCAAGAATGTTTAGAGGAAAGTGTCACATACTGTACATGTAATCAACTTCAAAAGGGTTTCCTTATAAGTGCTCATGTATGTATTTCAGGACAAGTGTTCCATATATCATTTCCTCTATTATCATTTGAAAAGCAAATAAATCCCCTAAGTGAAATGACTTGAGACATGTCTGAACTTTGGCACCAAATGGAAGTCTATTATAAACCTCCTAGGGCAAATTGTGTTCATTGTACTGATGATAAAGCTACAGTGTATTCTTCCTATTAACATTTGCTAGTTTGCACTGCTGCAAACTACCCTTGAACTATTTTGTGTTTTGTTTTGAAACCATTTTATTCTCATCAGCTATGCAGAGAATCCATGTGTGGATTCATGTAAATAAAAAATAAAGCACAATTAAATACTCTATTTCCTTGGCTAAGAATCTTTGAATTGGAACTGAGCCAACTTTTGCTTAAATTAAGATTTGATAAGAAATACCTGTTATCTTTTTGAGTACAGTACTTATATATGCCAAGATTAAATACATCTCTTCCTGTTTTCCTCCACCCTCCAAATCATGGGATGAAAAAATAGGTGCTAAGTTGTCAAAAAGCTTTTCTTCATTCCCTTTTTGTATAGCACGTAAAACGCACTCAAGAAACCATTTAGCTGTCAGTCAGTGGCATTCATGTAGTTTTGTTTGTGGGTACAGCACAAACACCAACACCACATGCAAACATACACCCTGTTTTAATATCACCACAAACCGTTCCTAGAGCTAATGGTTAATAACTCGCCTCAAGTATAGACATAGGTTTCCAGTGAGGGCTTAAATCAGTAGTAGATGAAATTAGACATTATTATAGCCAAAAAAACCCTAAATCATAGGCCCCATTCTGCAGTTCTTATGCAGGCAAACCTCCTATTGAAACCAATGGGAAGTTTGCTTGAGTACAGATTGTAGGGCCCATTAAATGTTATACAAATGGTTTTAGCTGTTAAAGAAGTTTCTGGAAAACAAGCAATGACTCAAAGAGAAATTAGATATTTTTTATCAGCATGCCTAAACATTGCATCACCACATCTCCAAGTCTGTTTCAAATAGGGTGACCAGACAGCAAGTGTGAAAAATCGGGACAGGGGATGCGGGGGTAATAGGAGCCTATATAAGAAAAAGCCCCAAATATCAGGATTGTCCCTATAAAATCGGGACAGCTGGTCACACTAGTTTCAAATATTTTTCCCTTAGCATAAACGGTGCGCTCACTTCGGAGATGGGCTGAGCACCCTCAACTCCCAGTGGAGTCAACGAGAGCTGAGGGCACTCAGCCCTTGGCAGGATACCTCCTTAAGGGCTAGATCCAGAGCCAATTGAAATCTTTCCACTGATTTAGATGAGCTTTGAATCAGGCCCCAAATGAACACTGAAGTACGATAATGATTCAATAATGAATGATTTAATTTAAAAAACTTGAGAGAGAAAGTTGACTCTTTGCTACACAAGATAAAAAAAAAAGTGAACAAAACTTTCTAAGAAGAATGAATTGGGGGGGGGGAGGGGTGAAATAGTGACCCAAAAGTAACATTTTGGAAATCAGAATGTTCACAAGTCCTGGATTCATAGTATTTAAGCCTAAATACTTTTTTCCATAATGAGACATAAGACTAGTTAGCTACATAGGTATATAGAACGTTCTTGTATACAATAATTCATCTGGGCACTTTGGGCAAACAGAAACCATGATCTACATCTTTCTCTCAAAAGTGCTTACCCACATGTTAGCTTAACATTTACTGCATTTGGTTTGGGGTCAGACTGTTTTCCTTTCAGTGAGAAGCATATTTCATAGAAGGATGGAAGGGACCTCTAGTGGGTCATCCTATCCCTAACATCCTAATATTTCCTAACTGTGTTGCTTGCTAGTACTACAAAATTTTTCTTGTAAATATATTATTTGTCATATACAACTAATACCAGTAACTGAATACACACATTCAAGACTCCACCACTTTCCTTACTGTGAATGATGAGGAGGCGGGAGGGGAAAGATGGGGACTTTTCATCACATTGTTGATACCTGTACCTGTGTTATGGGACACTTCTCTAAAGGACTTTCGTACATGAACCTTCTGCAGCAAGTTGTTTTCCTTGGATTTACAAACAAAGGAGTTACTTGAGCAGCTAGGTTGGGGTTGCTAATGGGGGGAGGAGATTTATATTTGCTACATATTTTTCACTTTGTATATTGTGAAACAGAAATTTCCCAAAGGAAACTGGGAGACAAAATGTAATCTTCAAGTCTGGCTGGGTAATAAAAGTCATGTGAAATATAACTCTGTGTAATATTATACAGTCGCGTGGAACAGCAGAATGTTGTTTGGGGCCAGATTTGCATGCTAAATATCAGACAGACATTTAAATTGAAACCCACCCCTTCCTGGCACTGCATCCATTCGCATGTCAATTCATGGATTATAATGGAAATCTACACTCAAATAAGAAGTGGGTCTTGTAATGCTGTTTGGTTGTATTGTGTGTACTCTAGGTTTAGACTGAAAAGTAATTCCATTTTACATAGATAATCAAGAGTTCTTAATAACAAGATTTTAAGATTCAAGATTTTGTAACAGTGAGTAAATTGACTAAATATACAGTAGCGGATTAAGGCAGCTTTGTGTTCTGTGATAAAAGCAATTATCCCTGGTAGTTTATAAGAGGCAGTAGGAAAGCTTTTCATATGAGGCATACTATTTTAAACTCAGTAAAGCACTAAGATTTTGTATGCTTTTTATAAATGAGGAGGGTGGAATGATAACTACATTTCCCATGAAAGCATCCTGGGAAAATACATTTCTTTAGTTGGTAAAGTAATGTGAGTCACAGTGGACAGATTGAGAAACATGACAGAAGTTTGCCACAGTCAGATGAGCGCAAGATGCTGGTTTTAACATTTGACATTTGCAAGTCAGATTGATCTAAGCAAGGAGGTAATTAGTAGCCAACCTTTGCTGGTTATGGCTATGAAGTAAGGTGTACAAGACAGAGCATCAGAGTGACTGTGGGTATGTACCTGATATAGGCCATTAGAAGGATTGGAGTAGCATCACAGGAAGAGTTTTGCAGAATGGATGATTACTGATTACATATTTTTTCTGATAGGCCAGATCCTGAGCCAGTGTAAATGATTGCAGCTCCACAGAAGTGAATGAAGCGGTGTCCCTTTACACCAACTCAGTATCAGGCCATGTTATTTTTGCTTAGAAGTGTTCAGTAGAAGAGTCTGATCTACTTGCACAAAAATCACAAGTCCCCTGAAACTCCCCTGGCTACAGGTTTCTTGAAACTCTGAGAATGCTTAGCAAAAGACTTACTCGACTCTTTTGAGCAAATCTAGGACCCGTGTTGAGCAAATATACCCAATATATAGCTTTGCAGCAAAATAATGATCGATTCATAATGTTATTGTGGAGCCAGGAAAAGTTGGCATTTTGAACTGAATTTCACTTTGAGATTTGGGATCATTTGAACCAAAAACTCAGGGTGTGATGATCTACATGGATAAAAAGCAAAGGAGATGCTCTCATAAACTTATACTACGTGAAGATGCTAACTTCCAAACAGCTCTAGTATTGGCTACATTGGAAGGCCACAACATATGGCAGCCAGCTCAGAAGGGACTGAAGGTAACAAATTACAGACCTCACTCAATCATTTGGTGTATAGTTATACCGCACCACATTTTGAAACTCCACAGTATAGTAGGATAGTTGGGGTGAATATTCTCTGAGACAGTTATCAGTCTTCTCCCTGCTCATCCATATTCAGAAACTGCATCAGCTACAGACGAAATTACTGTACAACAGGCAAGGCAAGGCAATTAATTCATTTTCTTTGGTTAGAGTGGGTCCAATCACAGGTAGCACCCTGACACAATAAAAAAGGATGCATAGCCCGTCTCAGCACACTGAGGTAAAGCAAGCTGGAAGGACTATGGGTTTTAGCAGTCATGGGAACATAACTATAAGCCCACCTCGTATGCTTTTGTGGTTCACAGTGCAGGGGTGCATCCACCCTGCATTAAGGAAAAATATGTATTTTCTCATGGTTATTCATTGGCTAGACAGCTCTTGGACCATCCTTTCTCAAAGGTTTCTGATGACCATACCTTGTTAGCCAAGTATGAACCATTGGCAGGGCTTCCAGTTAAATCATCTCCCAACTTCTCAAAAACAGATATAGGTTAAGAGTTCCAATGAACCAAAATGTCAGCCACAATGAACAATAAAAAGGGACAAATATAGGAGCTTTAGAAGAATGTCAGGGAAGAATCATAAGGAACAGAGATGCAAAGAAAAGGGTGAGGGGAACCACAGAAATGGACTGGCACAATGCACAAGAGAAAATAGAGAATACCAGAAATTCAGGTCAAAATTTTCAAACTTGGGTTCCTAAATCCACTTAAATCCATATCTAGTATTGGCTGAAGTAAATGGGAGCTGCTAGGTGCTCACAATTTCTGAACGTCAAGCCACTTGTTTAGGTGTCTAAATATGTTATAGGTTGCCTAAATTTTAGGCACTCAAGTTTGAAAATTTTGCCATAAAGAAAATACCAGCAGTTACACCTATTGAAACTTAAAAGTAAGGTGTGTATTTTTTTAAATTATATGATGGGGCAGAAGAAAGTTATTAAAACAATGTTGCATAAAAAGAGGTTCAGGTTTCACTGCAGGTGTTTATTATTCCCTTTCTTATGTGACTGCGGTGCTCCATTATCTGGTTCCTTTCTTTTCCTAACTTTGGCAACTGCCTTCCTTGTTTTAGTGCCTAGATAGAATGCCTTGTACCATTAAGAAATACTTTCCTAGAACAGAGCATTGACTAATCCACCCACAGGTCCAGTGGTGTGTGATGGGTCCACAGAGAATTATTACTGGCTTAGGTCCTTTCCCTCTCTGCAGGGAACAGCTACTCTGACAAGAAATTGCTCCAGCACTGAATTAGCAAGGTACACTAAGAGCTGGAAAGTTGGTTCACTGCTCACTATGGCTACAGCTGCCAGAGGAGAGATGAGTTTTGCCAAGTTTTGGCTGATAATGAAATTATAAAATATCTTTTTCTCCCTGCTCTTTTTCTTTTAGCAAAAGAGCTGTATCAGAGCATCAGCTACTGCATGACAAAGGGAAGTCTATCCAAGATCTACGAAGGAGGATCTTCCTTCAAAATCTCATTGAAGGTGTTAACACAGCAGAGATCCGGGCTACTTCAGAAGTTTCTCCAAACCCTAAGCCTCCGACTAACACAAAGAACTACCCTGTCCGATGTGGCAGTGAAGATGAGGGTAAATACCTAACTCAGGAGACAAACAAAGCTCAGACATACAAAGAGCAGCCCCTGAAGACATCAGGAAAGAAGAAGAAACCAAAGCCTGGAAAACGCAAGGAACAAGAAAAGAAAAAGAGGCGAACCCGCTCAGCATGGCCAAATTCTAGAGGGTCTGGTAATGGAAATGAAGGGGTCCCCCTCTTGGACATCTCTGGTACTACACATGATCACAATTTAAGGTAATCATGCTTTATCCTTACCAGGGAGACACGCCATATATTTTGCTTATTTATTGGAATTGTTACATTTTACCTCTGCCTCACACAAATCTGGAATTTTATAATAAATAAATTAATAAAATTTTTTAGGACATTTCAAAATGTTGTGCAACCACAAAGCACTTTACAAAGGTAAGTGTTATTCCCATTTTACAGCTGGGGAAACTGAGGTACAGAAGTTAAGCAACTTGCCCATGACTCACAGGGATTCACCCGCAGGGCAGAGACTAGAACTCAGGTCTCATGACTCCCAATACCCTGCTCTAGACTCTGGACAACTCAGTCAGTAATAATGATGGTAAATTACTTATCACAGAGATTTGTGAAACAGAGGTTACAGAAAGTGTTATTTATGCCAAAGGAATGAACCTCACATCCATTAAAATTTCCTACTCTGCTTTTACTTTGGTATCCCTGTTTCAGATCTGTGTCTCACATTTGGGCCTCAGCAGACTGAAAGCTTTGAGCTCTACTTAAAGCTCTGCATCATAAAATGGAGAGGTTTGCTTTTTTCCCCTTGCTCCTTGGCAACTTTCCTACCCTTACTTTACAGTTTTTCATTTTACTGTTTAACCTTAGGGGAGAACACGGAAAGTTTCTCTTTTAGTAATATCTGCAAACAGTGCAGACCAGCCTTTTGCCATAAAATTTTCCCTGCCATTAGGACTTTTTAATTCAGCTCCATCTTTCTGCCAGCTTGAGAAACAATTACATTGCTGCTGAAAAATGTTGAGCATTACCCTTGGAGAGAGACATGTTTTCCCCCCCATGTATGACAATGAAGGTTTTTAAGGGCGATGGTGAGTTGGAGTCTCTCTACTAAGTGTCCTGAACCGCCAGCCCGCTTGCACACATCTCATGTCTGGATTTGAGCTTGAACAGCTTTGTGTACAGAAGGCAAACAGAAACATTCAATTCCAAAAAGAATTTAAAAAGAAAACACATAACACTCTTCTCCCTTCACCTCTTCCCCTTCACTTTTGGCTCAATGGACACGAAAGAGCAATTTGCTTCACAGTAAATTATTTGAAGAGAGATGCCATGAACCATGGGTTTTATTAAAAAGCTGCACCTTAATTTAATCTTTTTGGGACCAGTCCTGCTAGGTGCCTCATGTCCTCAACTCCCAATTGAGGTCAGGGGAGTTCCTGGCATTCAGCACCAGGCCTTATCTAGGCCAAAGTAAGAAATTTGGGATTGGGCCTTAGACTTAATGACAAGTCAGTAGTTAACAGAACTTTACGCAGAAGCAGCAGCGGTGTAGCTGGCGCTGCTTTTGATTGTTGCTGCGAGTATGGCTACGCTGCAGCAAAGAGGTGCGATTCCCAGGGAGGGCAGTCAGACTTGCGCTAGCTCTGTTTGAGCTAGCCTGCTAAAAAGAGCAGCATGGCTGCAGCTGCTGGAGTCCAAGCCTGCCCAATCCCCTGTCCAAGCTTGGGTAGCTAGTCTGAGTCTCTGCCAGTACTGCCATGTCCACAGTACTATGTTTAGCACACTAGCTCAAGCTGAGCCAGCCTGAGTCTGCCTACCCGTACTGGGGAATCAGAGGCGTAGCGAGCGCCCTCCGTACCCTCCGACCGGAGGGGGCCCCGCAAGGAAGGGGGCCCCTAAAAGTGGCAAAATAAATACCGCATTCCAGTTTCTGCATTGTAAGGGGCCCCGCCCGGACATATGTTCGGAGGGGCCCACAGTTTGGAGGGGGCCACGTTCTTTGTTGCTACGGCCCTGTGGGGAATCACCCCTTCCCGCTGCCGTTCAGAAATACCCTTTAAAGGCCTGTTCCGGGGCATATGCAATCAGATGTTTGATACATCTAGAAGTGGCAATAAATGTTACAGAGCTAGGATAGCTGAAAAACAGCTCCTATCTTCAAATGTGCACTGATACAGAAACTAAAGTAATGGGACTAAAACTCCCAAAGCATTTGATTGTATTTCATTTACAGATCCCATCAGAGATAAGAGTAGTATTAAAATAAAATCCAACAGAGACTACACTATCGATTTTATTGGTTTAAGTTTTAAATTGCTTATGTCCTTATATGCCTAAAGGAAGCTCAACTTTACAGTACATTGTGGATTTGGCCTAGCCTCTTGGCATGATTACCCTTATTGCAATGTTAGTCCAGCAGAGGACTAGAGTCTTGAAGGGATTGTATACTTGCGATACTTAATTATAAAAGCTAGCTTTTTTTTTTTTTTTTTTTTTTTTTTTATTATTAAAGAAAGTTATAAAACAGCAGTTTGCAATTCCTCCCTTACAGAACACACAGCAGTTCTGGTTTCTGAGAATCGAGTACATGCTCTTTATCTGTAATTATCCAAGTGAGCTGGCAGATGTTATCATTTCTACACCTTAAATCAAAACAGCTGTCAACTTGAAATCTGAAACCTTTTGTTTAATCATTTTTAATTCAGGAAATGACATAATCCATCATCATTTTTACTCAATAACACAAGTCATTCTTTACAAACATATGCAAGCCCTGTGTTTGAATTGGCATCTCAAATCCAACCCCTGCCTCTCCCTACACATTTTAGGTAGGAGGGCCAAAGCCTCCAGGGCACCAGAGTCACTTTGCATGGCAGTGCTGGCATAACACATCTGTAAACTCAGTTTAGCTGGCTCAGGGACAATCACCCCTGTATAAAAGGTAATCCTCCGGTTGCACAGAGCTGATTTGAGGGCTCATATGCCATAAACTCTCCCTGCTGGTGGGGAAAGAAGGCATGACTGCAGTTTGGCTGAACTCACGGATCTGAATCATAGAATATCAGGGTTGGAAGGGACCTCAGGAGGTCATCTAGTCCAACCCCCTGCTCAAAGCAGGACCAATTCCCAACTAAATCATTCCAGCCAGGGCTTTGTCAAGCCTGACCTTAAAAACCTCTAAGGAAGGAGATTCCACCACCTCCCTAGGTAACCCATTCCAGTGCTTCACCACCCTCCTAGTGAAAAAGTTTTTTCTAATATCCAACCTAAACCTCCCCCACTGCAACTTGAGACCATTACTCCTTTTTCTATCAGAACAAAAACTGGAAGAGACTTGCTTTCTAGTTCTGGTAGGAGTGCAGCCCGATATGAGAAAAGTCTTGCAAAATTAGTTGATTTTGCAATATTTCTGACATTTGAGGTCAGAAACCACAGAGAGCAGTTGTAAGATTTTGGTACCATGAAACCCATACCTAACTCGTGGTTCACCTTGAATTCTAAATTCAAGGCTAAAAGCTAAATCCAGAACTAAAGCATAATCCATTTTAAAAAGTACACATATATAGCAAAGACACACATATATGTAACCCTTCTGCCCATCTAAGTTGGCAGCAACAAGGGCCGGGTTCTGTATCTAGGGGTTCCGTTTCAATAACACAATGCAAAACCGTCTCGAGCCCCCACCCAGTGACCTGGGACAATTACATACCACCCCCCTGGGTACCTCTAAGAGGCAATACTTCCCCTCTCGCAAGCACGGAGTCTGAGTGTAACAGAAAATGTTTAATAACATGAGGTAAACGACATCAGCATAAAATTAGAAAAACACCACAAACAGGATTCATAACCCAAACCATGAGCAAAACCCACCCCAGCAAATTGGGCTGTGTCCTTTCCCTTTGGTTCTTGAATCCAGCAACCCAAAAATCACCCAGAGTCCCCAAAGTCCAACACCCCCAAAGTCTCTTGGGTCCAGCAACCACCCAAAGTCCCAAAAGTCCAACAACCCCCAAAGTCTCTGTCCCTGGTCAGTGCAGTCCCAGAGTAAAAGGGGGGGGGGCACGCAGGGTGTTAAGGGGCACCTTACGTGATCCGAGGCTGGCCAGCCATCTGTTTCTCCGTGGGGGTTCCGCCGCAGCCTTTACCACGAGCCAGTCCACTTTCCTGCCATCCCATGAACTGCTCCGCTCTACAAGCTGCTCCGCTCACCGACCTGTGAGCCGTTCCAGCCGTCCCCGCAAACAGCTCCGCTCGCCGTTCCTTGGGCCACTCCAACCGGCCCCGCAAGGCTGCACGCCGCTCGCTGCTCCTCCAGTCGTCCCCACAAATTGCTCCGCCAGCTGCAGAGCAATATAGCTTCAGGCTCCCCCACTAGTTAACACAGCACTCAGTGATCTCAGCTCTTAATAACATCAGCTCTTTTGTGATTTCAGCTCTTAGTGATTCCAGCTCATAGTATAGTAGGGGAGCCCCAGTGCTGGTGCACCATTGGCCCAAAGTGAATTCAGCTCAGCAGCCTGTAACTAGACTCCTAAGGGAATCAAAGTTAGCTCTGACATTCAACAGTGGAGAGAGGAGGCGGTGCAACTGGTGTTTCAAACCCTCAGAGGGGGCCCATACCATCAGGTACAAATACCTGTCCCCATCCTCTCTCAATTCACTGTGTTTTGTAACCCATGCCCCTTGTCAAGCAAGTGCTACTTAGGTAATGGTGAAGGACTCACTCAGTCCTTCTGTCATACAACAGTTCCACTGGCCTTGATTCACAGAATCAGGGTAACAAAACTTTATTCTTCCTGCCCCAATAATAGAGAAACTGGGGATCCCACACCAGCCAAAGTAACCACTTTCAGTTGCTGTGTTTCATGCCAGGCGAGTGGGTGTGCCTATGCAAACAAGATCAGCCCCTGGAGTTCTTTTCCACACTCGCCATAATTCACCATCAGATGTCAGGGTAGAGCTCATCCTGACTCTGCTTACATATATAATCAATTAATTGTGTGATTAATATACAATGTACATCAATATTATTAGTTTACATATAGTACAAATGTATGCATGCTAACACTTCCACTCCAGTTACTTAAAAAAAAAAAAGTTCTTACAACACTCCCAACTATATTCCCATTCCAATTAAATTAAATTATTAGTACCTAATTTCCTAAGAAACCTTTCAAAAGTCTAACCTCCTAACATTAGATGTAGTCTTGCTTTCATTACGCACATAAAACCCCCTTAAATTGTCAAGAATTTCCTCTTTTTTTTGTGTCTCACACCCACACAAGTCTGCCATGTGAAACTCTACCCACAACTTTGGCAATCAGTCCGACAACACAGCCAGTCAAATTCCATCCTATAGTTGTTTCCTAGGGAACCAACATACAATTACAGAAATGGACTGCACACAGTGAGAGAGGAAAAACCCTGCAGCATTTCCACTGTTAGAAAAATATCAATATTGGAAAAAACAAAACAAAATATAAATAAGATACAGAATGGGTGGCAGGCGATACTGCTTATAGCCTCTTGAATTCACTGTGGAGGGGGAGGATTATAGAATTAAAACCAGTCTGTCAGTGGCACCTATTAAGTACAGAAGAGCAATTCCCAACCTTAAGGCTTGATCCTGCAAGGTGCTGAATGCCTTCAATTCCCATTGAATTTGGTACAAGCTGAAGGTGCTCATAGCCTCACAGAAAATGCTCAACATTTTCAGGGTCAGGCCTTTAGACTCCTCCTGGACTCACAAAGGTGCAGTTTCAGTTTTCCCAAAGCTTTAATTCAATAACCATTCAAATGATTTGTGCTGTGAATGGAGCTAGTGTCTCTTCAGAATCAGGTCCTGAACACATTGTACTAAAGTAAAATTCATGTCATAGAAATACATACCTCACAATTAAATAATTCCTTGTTCAATGGTTGCTCATAGTCCACCAGCAGTGGTAAAGACAGACCAAATGACAACAGTAGAACGTATCTGACAATAGTAAACATGGTATCACAAAGGAAGCATAGGAAACAAAGCTCAAGCAATAGAATGGGCACGTTAGCTATAGATGGGCTTCTTTTCAGCCTTGCCCTTAATGCCCATTTTTCTCATTTCTCCAGCTGGTTTTATATGGGTTTTTTAAATCTGTTATCTGAACTGATCTTTATGGCCCCAGTTCAGCAAACTACTTAAAACTATGCCTAACTTTCAGCTCAGAAGTAGCCTGATTGACTTGAGTGGTATTTATGCATGTGCTTAAGTACCTTGCTGAATCAGGGCCTAAATGAAGCAGAAGCTTCTTCCTGCTTCTGTGAGTAGACAGCTGCAGATGATACAGACTCAGCTGCGTGAAAGTTCCTTGCATCCCTAGTTTAATTGCTTTGAAAGAACTGTAGACACTTAAAAGAAGAAACCTAATAGCTCAATGTTATTAATCAGCTCTTCCTAGAGGGGCTATTTAATAGCAAGGCACACCCTATATTACTTGTGGAACTGTTACCATTAATCTTGTGTCCATTTATTTTCAGGGAAATTTAATTTTTTCCCCCCTTTGTGTCCCCCCTCCCCCCTCTTTCTTTGCAGGAGGCGTTGAAATTTCAGTTGAGATCTTTGGAAAACATATTGCAGTATTCTGTAATAGTGAACACATGGAAACTATTAGAAATATTTATTATCTGTAAATATTGTAAATGCATTGAAATAAAGCCGCCTCCCCCATTGCTCTCTGAAACTGCACATTTGGCTATTGTGAATTTTTTTTTTTTTTTTTTGGCTAAGGCTAAGTCAATTATTATTGTCACATTTACCATAATTTATTTTGTTGAATGGTGTATTTATTTTGTTAAAGTATCTTGGTGCTGCTGACTTTTCTATACATATATATATTTTGTAACATAATGCACTTTAGATATACATATCAAGTACATTAATAACTGACATAATAAGAAAGTGTTCCTCTTTTGTGGTTGATTTTAAATGGATGCCTATGAACAATTGTTCAACTGATTTTCCTCTGTGCATGTAAAATAGCAATATTTTAAAATTTGTAAAGAATGTTTAATAAAATATAATCTTATGAAACCATGACTCAGAAGGAGAAATGTATCCTTTAGGAATTTCAGGAGAAGGAACACTGTGTGATTTTTTTCTTTACTACATTTGAAAATGGTCTTACATTTAATATGTTTACATTGGTTCAAGCTCCAACATTTTCACATTAGCTTTTAGTTAAAAATCACTTAGAACATATTTTGTTCCAGTGCTCTGTTTCAAATCAGCTAAGTGGCTGAACAACCTGAGGGCACAGAATAAAGCCAGTGGCGTTTAAGAAGTGACGTGCCAACCTCAGCTCCCATTGACTTTACTAGCAGATCAGATTACTCAGCATATAGCAGGAGATATCCAGAACCTTGCAGGGTTGGGCCAATCCAGATTAGCAGCCTAATGACTGATCCATCTACAATACAAAGAGAGAGATTCCTGTAGTGGATGAGGGGATTAAGGCTAAAGAACCAAAGAGTCAGGGCAACAACAAGCTGATGGCTATTACTGCAAGTTCTTTGCGCTAGTTTGTGTCAGACTCATTAGCCCAATAGTCTTTGAGCTACCATGATGATCTCTGTGGAGTGGAACCAGGGAGGCTGGGAAGGGGATAGATTAGAACAGTGGGCTGCTCCTTGTATAGGAAAAAATGAGATCCATGATTAAATATTATTAGAGTTATAAATTGTTGTTGTTTCACTAACCTCCGAGAGCTTGCCATTCCCTGACAGTGTGTAGCAGTTACTTTGCTATAATTGCTCTTTGGAGATAGTCTCAAGATGTTCTGCAGTGAAATCTGGGATGCCCTACAACTGAAAAAAAAAATTCTTTTCAAAGTGAAAAACAGGAATTTGCATCCTCTAGGATACTGCCTGTGTTTCCATTCGTGGTAAAGTAACCACCTAAAGGACCAAGAAATGTTAGTAGTCTAATAGAGATGGGACTTACAAGGTCAAATAGAATTTTACTGGGAACACTAGGGTTACTTTAAATTGTTTACTTAAGGAGAGGGTGGAGGTCTACCTGCTGCAGGTGCTTAATGCTGTTTCCCTGTATTATAACTCCTATGTGACTGCTATAGCCAAGGTTGGCAAACAATTCCAATCAAACCACCATGTCCACTTGCTCATAAGTGTCAAAAACATTCAAAATTGGGGGGCTGAATGTCTCTGTGTTTGATCTCCATCCAAAACGGCTGCTTAAGCATAAACATAACACACACACAGCAACAGGTATGTTTATATATTTTTTAAAAAGACACACCCTACCAAAACAGGACACTCCACTGCACAGGCTTCTACAGCTGGGGAGAGGATGAGAGAACAAATAACATGTGACAGATGTGCAACATGGCTTGATGCTCTATTGGAAGGTGCTCAGGTACTACAGTGACGAGTGTGGTATAAAAATTGTATTGAATAGAACAGAGAATAGAGTAAACTATTTTTCTAGTTCTGTGAAACTGCAAACCAAGGAAACTACCCAGCCCCTCAAAAGACACCTCACATTTCTCCTATTCTGAAAAAAAAATCTTGTATTATTTTTCCACACACGCACAGATAACAGAAAATAACGGCAGATCTTCACAACTGGATGCCCATTGGTTGAATAAAGTTACAAACAATATACAAGTCACCATGCATCATCCGGGCATCTGTTAAAATGTTCCTGTTTTAAGCAAAGTCTTAATGAAGCCTCACTCACTTTGTGACATCATGACATATTCTCCCTGACCATGACTGAACTGAGTTACTAGAGCTGCTGCTGGGGCAACTTGCATAAGGGGAATTGTTTCATGGACACTTCTATGCACAGCAAAAGCCTTCAGACCTCCCTCCTTGTCCCAGTCTCTTTGCCCAGCCAGTGCCGGTCCTCTCCCCTGCACCCCAGCTCCTTGTCAGATATGTATCTCCCCCACCCACCGACACACTCCCACTGGTTCCTAGTCTCAGTCTCCATCTCCCTAATGGATCCCAATCCCAGCCTCCCTCTCCCGCCCTGGCTCCTCCCAGTCTCATCAGGCAATTTGTCCCAGTCTAATCCTCTCCCTTCCACCTGGTCCAGCCTTTGTCCCTTCTGCATTTGAATGAGACAGCTTCCTCCATTACACTGCCTGGGTGCCAGCGGGGGGCTCACTGAGAGCACAGGAGAGACACGCTCCCGGCTCTCAGCTCTGGTGTCCAGTCTCACCCTGACCCACGACAGCCAGCAGAAACTACTGCAGGGAAAGTCCAGCTTCACACTTGTAACTCTGGGCTGGAGGGAGCATGCTCGGTCACTCTGTGGGGATGGCATGCACTCTGATCAGCACTAGGAGCTGTGAGAAACTTGAGCATGTTCAGAGACAATGGAATCTTCAGAGGCCTCAGGGTACCTCTGCTCTACGCAGCAAATAAATCATCCAAAAACAACATCAAAACACAACCCTGCAGCAGTGAGTCTCAGAGCCTGGGTCAACTGACCTGGGTTTATGGAGATAAAAATAGTAGTGTAGACATTTGTGCTTGGGCTGGTGCCTGGGCTCTGAGACCCTTACCTCCTTGCTGTGTTTCAGAGCCCAGGCTCCAGTCAAAACCTGAATTTCTACATTGCTATTTTTAGCCCTAGGATGCAAGCCCTGAGAGCCCAAGTCAGTTGACCTGGGCTCTGAGACACACTGCCTCAGGTCTTTGTTTTGCTGGGTAGACATACCCAGAGCTGCTAAAAATCAAAGCAGTCTCACCTGAGCATGTGCACACTACAATTTTTCAAAGGTTTTTAACTTGACAAATTTGGGCAGATTTTCATGGGGATGACAAAAGGCACATCCCTGATACAAAGGCCACCACCCCTGCCATAGTTCAAGTCCCGTGCCAGAGCAAGGGGATGCTAGAACTTTTTCTTTTAAAGCCATTAAATTTTTTAACATGGACAAAACAATGTGTTTCCCCCTAGCACCAATCTTGGAAACAACCAACCGTTTTGGCTGAAGTTTTACCCCCTTTGTCCCCCCATTCCCCCCAAAAAAGAAAAGAAAGAAAAAAGTCATCCTGAAATACATACCTGGCATGGAAAATTTCAGCCCAAATGGTTAAAGTTTGACAAAATTATAAGCAACTGAAAACAAGCTCTTATAATGGGCACTGTTGGACAACTTTAATAGTAGGCAGAGGTACCAGCCCCATCTATAATAATCTAATACATTGTTAAAGTCCATTTCAAGACAGGGAAGGAACATAAAAGGCCTAAAAATTCTGCAACACTACTGTCCTAATTATCGACCATATAATTTTTTAAGCACAAAACAACGATTTTTCAGGGCCACCCAGAGGATTCAGGGGGCCTGGAGCAAAGCAATTTTGGGGGTCCCTTCCATAAAAAAAAGTTGCAATATTATAGAATACTATACTCTCGTGGGGGCCCCTGCGGGGCCCAGGGCCTGGGGCAAATTGCCCCACTTTCCCCTCCCCCTCCGGGCAGCAATGCGATTTTTCATACTAAATTGCTGAGAAATATCAAATGGAGAAAAATCTTCATACCATCAACAGTTAAGCCCTCTATAATCAACTCTGTCAACCTCTTAGCACTATACACTGCACTTTCAGAGTTTCTGTTTAATGGTTCTTTGTAAATAAAGAAATTATTTTTTCCTCCAAATCACATACAAACCCAGGATAGTTTACAAGTAAAATATATAATGATTGAAGCTGGACCCTATCAGCTCAGAGATCAGTCTTGTTGGCATTTCAAGGGCCAGAACTGTTCAGTTTAGTTTTAAGTATCTGACATCCCAAAATGTGGATAATGCTACCCTCTGACACAATGTACCTACAGTGTAGCAATCCTGTACATTCATTTATGAGTAAGTGGCCTTGTGCTCCAGAACTACCACAGGGAATTTGGCTGTCATGCAGTAATCCAATAAGTAGGGGAATATTGACTATATGTAGTTACAGTATTTGAATGTTTAAACCATTTTGTTATTTAAACATAATTTGGTGCTGGTGAAAGGTGCTGGAATAGCACCTCTGGAATCTGAAGGTCTTTATTTAACTACAGGATAGATACAACACAGGCAGAAACAGCGCAAGCTTCTCTTACGGTCCCATGCCAATGTGCCTCAGTGGTAAACTGGGGACCACCAGAGCTCTACGATTCAAGTAGTTCATCCTCCATAACAGATACAATGCTTGTCCTATTTGCTGAGATTGTCAGTGGACTCAGCACCTAGTGAATCAGGCATGGGGCTGGTGGTGGGTGGCTGAGATGGTCAGTAAATGGTTTTCTCTGTTTTATGAAAATTTCAGATTTCAATTTTTTCCCATTCTGCACTGGGACAAAACTGAGAGCAGTCAAAGATTTTCAATGAAAAAACCATAGAGAGTAACACCACCCCAGATTAACCCATAGACCAGTATTTAGGGCACTTATCTAGGATGCAGGAGACCCAGGTTTGAGTCCCTGCTCTACCTGATTCAGACCCAGATCTCCCACATCTTAGGTGGGTACTTTAACTATTGGTTGCTCTGGGGTGAGTCTCTCTCTCTCTCATCCCCTCCTCCCACTTACGGGTTTTGATCAGAAATTACATCCTCGACCTGAAAAACATTTTCCTCCAAAAGTTTTGTTAAAACTGGTATGTGTCCATTTTGGCAAATCAGAATTGTCCAGTGTATACTGCTTGACAGCTCTAGTTAGCGGACCATTATTCAACTCTCAACTTTAACACCAACGCCCTGTGATATTTTGGGCAGGTTACTAATTTGTTTACACTACAGATACCACATCTATAACTGGAGTATGACTTATCCACCATGTGTGTAAAGTGCTTTGAGCTCTACCAAGGAAAAAATGCTATGTAAGTGCAAAGTATTATTATAACAACTTTTTTTTTTTTTTTTTTTTTTTTTTTTTTTTTTTT
>NW_020664463.1:17221179-17229938 GCF_002925995.2 Terrapene triunguis | reverse complement strand
TTTTTTTTTTTTTTTTTTTTTTTTTTTGCCCTGTGGATTATCCAAGTTGTTTCACTTAGGCCACAGATACAGCCATCAGATAATAATGGCTTTTGGTTTCTACCCATCCAGGCAAAGGTGACAGAGATAAAATGACTACCTCATCACCACTCCCCTCTAAACCATCACCACACCATTCTAAACACTGACTTTAGTGGAAGTTATGCAGTGAACATCCCACACAATGCTTTGAAAATACACCCCCTAGAGTCCTTCTTTTGATCAGTTTCCTGGACTCTTCTCACAACTAAACTAATTTTTTCCTACAGTTAATGTTAACTAATTTACTGTGGGAAGTATCTATGAGCTAACCCTCTCCATGCTCCTCCTTCCAAGAAAAGTTAGTGCTCCACCATAGTGGTTTCCAATACTTGTGCCATAGATTGTCAGTTTCCAAGGGCTTGATCTTGTTCTCTGACAGGTAGGTGAGCATCCCTATGTATCTTATTAAATGAACTGCTCTGCTAAGATACATGTTTGTGTTTCAGAGAAACATAGGCTTAAGCCCTCATTGTGGATGATGGGCCTGATTCAAAACTCCTTAGAAATTAAAGGAAATTTTGCCCAGTGTGGAATACGGGGTACGCCTGCTGTACATATTAACGGAAATCCTTGGTGAGCCACATAAAGCTGTAGTGGCTATTTTACCCGCAACATGTACAAGAGGGCGGAGGGATGGATTTATGTGGATTGCAGCTACTGAGAATCATACATTTTGTAAATTCCACATCTAAAACAGAGAATAAAGTTTAATGAAAAAGTTTTATAGATTTTAAGGCCAGAAAGGACCATTATGATGATCTAGTCTGACCTCAGTCTATCATTTAAAGTGTAAGCTCCCAGGAGCAAAGACCCACTGTCCATGTGTTTTCTGCATACTTGTGGTGCTATAATGTATTAAGAGGATCCGACCCCAGTATTAAAGGAGCCTCAGAAAGGCTAAGAACACAGAGATATATGAGGATGAAAACAACCCAATAACCTGAGTTTTCAAGAATTCATCAGAATCTCCTTTATGTCACTGCACCAGAATGAAGAGGAACTACTTTGATATATTCCAGGCCAGTTTCATCATTGCCAGTTTTTATAGCCATGTGCTCCCAGGCAGGCATTCTTCTGTCCTTGCTGGTTAACTCCTTCCTCACCCTTTCTCTTGTAGCTGAGCGGGCCTGGACTTACACTAAACCCTATAGGCCAAAAACTGCTCAGTGGAAGACCCAACTGAGTGGGAGCATACATGGCTCTATATCACCTCTGTGCTTGCCCAATCCTTGCCAGGCATGGGCCAGGTCAGCTTCCAGTGTAAATTAGAGCTACCTCAGGGCTCCTTTTACCTATGACCAGCTTCAATGGCCCTTCACATGTGACACACTTTCTATGCTGGGTCCATAGGGGGCGGGGTCATCCACAATGGCTCTGCACTACTTGAAGAGTCTTAAAGCACTAGGCCACTCCTCAGCTGATCAGGTTAGCTATAAGTCTGCTTGACAATGCTGAAGTGGAGCAAAGAAGACTTAGTGGTGACCAGGAACTAGTCAAATAAAGGGATCTTTAGCTATTCGTACTGACAGGTGAATGAGTTCCTGGAGCATAAATGGACTGTTCTCTCCTCCTGAAGTACCAGCTTTCCTTCATTTCCTGTCTACTTATTAAAGAGCTTCAATGGTAACTGAAAAAAGACTGTCCAGTAAAGAACACAGCCTTCTGAATATATTTTTTCAAAAAGCAAAATGGGGGGCTTAGAATGGTCTCACAGAAAATGATGAGTCTTCTCATTGAGAAGTGATGAAGATCAATTCACTCATAACAAACTATAAGAGCTTGCATCTTATAGATGCATCTGAAGAAGTGGGGTTTTTTACCCATGAAAGCTTATGCCCAAATAAATCTGTTAGTCTTTAAGGTGCCACCGGACTCCTCGTTGTTTTTGTGGATACTGACTAACACGGCTACCCCCCTGATATAAGAGCTTGGACAATCAGTCCCCCTTTGACTGAATACACTGAGAAGAGCTATAGCAGCTCAAGTGTGTTTTTGTTAGGCACGCTCCTTTTAGGGCAAAGAAACCCACTTTGAGTTTTAACCCACCACTGTGAGTGACACAGGTATAAGGACCGGACTGTTCATGAAAATGCCAGTGAACAAAGATTGCACAGTCAGTCTCTTTGACATCAGTTGGACTACTCATGTAAATAAGTGTTCACTATCGTGAGTAAGTTCAGTCAGGCCTTATGTGATAGTTAATGCTTTGGCAATGGAATTCTGTGGGTTCTGTGCAACGACAGTTTTCTACAGCATTTGTAACAGGTGCAGAGTCAATGCCAGCCATACCTGAGGGCTGTCTACAAGCAGGTCTGGGTTGAGGGTATGTCGCTTGGGAAACAGAAGGCAGCACTACAAACTGCTAGTTGGATGACAGAGCCTCTACTCAGAAGCAGCACAGGCAAGCAGTCACTTACTATGATGATGGGCACCAATGCGAGAATCTGAATAGTAAGTTTGTCCGAAGTTTGGACTGATGGAGCAAGAATGCCCTATAAAAAAAGTCTATCCTCAATTAACTCAACTAGTACACAATGGCTGGATGGAGCTCCCTACCACCGATTGTAGATTATTTACATCAAACTCTGAATCACAAAACTGGTTATTTGTGTTAATGGACTGTAACCTACATTGATTAAAACCTCTTCCATTGTGATTACTCCTAGTTTGGACTTCTGTTCCACATTTGGGCCTCAGCAGATTGAGAGCCCAGCCCTGCCCAGTTTCAGGGCTCTCACTATATGCACTTGATTGAGAAAGTAAATGAAAAATAAATAAATAAATATGGTAGAACCATTGCTGTTTTATTTGGATTATTCCAACAGTGCTAGGGTGACAACAGATAAAGAAATTAGGTTAAGAGCTGCTCTAACAGTAGGTGAATGTGCATTCATATTTAATCCCTTAATTAGATGTATTTAGCAGACAAGATCAACTCGTTGGAGTCCTCAATAGCTACATTTTCTTCTGAAAAGGATAAGCAGCCGGAAAAAGAGAGAAACACACAGAGACAGGCAGACAGACAATGCAGGAGTCAATTTTGCAATCCAAATTCACTAATGACCTTGGAACATATACTGATAGCCAGGAACAACCAGTTGTCCACATATTACTTAAGCACTATTATTGTAAGTCCATATTCACCCATAATGAGATACAGCTCTAGGAAGATCTAATGAGTGTTCTCTGAACAATACCTCAGGAAGATGTGTGAATCATCCTATGTGATTTTACTTGAAAAATAGTCGGTGGGCAGCACGAGGCTGTAAATAAGCACTCAAATGGTCTGTTGTTGGGTTTGTCAGCATGCTATATCAGATAGTATTGGAAGTTTGTTTTGTGCTGTTTACTAGGTCTGTTGGGAAGTGCTCAGGTCATTCTAAAAGGAACACTTCTCTTGGTGCACTGTAAATAATTAGCAGAACCCTCACTAATGTTAACAGCAATTACCATCAAACATCAAGACCAATGTATACACACCAGACCTTGCGGTGAAGACACTGGGATGAGTGTAAAGCAGTAGTTCTCAACCTGTGGCCCATGGACCTCTGGGAGTCTGCAGTCTGTGTCTAAGATTTCCAAAGAGATCCGCACCTCAATTCAAATTTTTTTAGGGGTTCGCAAATGAAAAAAGATTGAGAACCACTGATGTAAAGAACTCACCTATTGTACATACTAGTACACTGGCCTCAGAAAATTGAATACTCCTGTAGTCTCTAAATTCAACTGGAAATAATCCATTAGCTAATTCTCAGAGCAGATGATGGAGTCTCTCTCTCTCCATTTCACCATTCTGTTCTCTTTTCTACCCCAAAATAGCATTCAGCAAGACTCCTGAATGAATTAGATACATAATACATTCATTAGGACTGCTGGTATTTTCAAGAAGTATAAGAAGTGTACAAGTTATCCTTGATGCATTGTTTGAGGATATGCTAGGAAATTCTTTCACAATCATTTTCTTCAAAAATCAGGCTTATTTTTATAGGATTCAATAAAAATAAGCATACTAAGGGACGAGATAAGTTAAAGCCATCCTCATTCGGTGCACATACACAGCAAAGTCTATTGGGTGTAGTAAATCTTTTCTCCAAACAGTTTTAATTAGGCCTTTTGGTTTTCTTTTAAGAGCCCTATTTAGCCATCCTTAACCAGGCAAAATTCCATTGACTTCAGTGGTAACTTTGTCTGAATAAGGTGTGCTCGATAGCAGCCTAAGAGTTTCATGGTGTTTGTGACTTATACTCCTAATGCAATTTCACTTTCACCTATAGTGATCTTTCCGTAGAATATAAAAGGGTCCCAGTTTTACCTGTTTCTTCCCTTTCTCTTTGTTGCCTTCCTCCAGGTCTCTTCCCCTCAGCCTTCCTTGAAATACAGATTTATATACTGTATACATACATAAGGTGAGCAGCCTTACAGCTTCAGAGATTCTGGCACAGGGTACAAAGCAATTGCAACAAAAACACTGACATGCAGCTGTTTCTTTAAATGGTGGAAGGCAGAGCAGGAGACCCCTGCCAGCCAGGTATGAATGTATAAAGAGAACCCCTTCCAGAAAGAGAACTCACAAATTTCTTGAAAATGGGACCACCTCAGAGATGAAGTTATTCCCTCCCCAACCCCTCCCCGACCTGCTCCAAACTTCAGCAAATCAGTTTTTCCAAGAGTCTCACCCCGCTTCCCTTGAGTATACTGATTTTTCTAAGGAATATTTTGGCAGATCTCAGAACAGTTTTACTCATTCATTTCGGAGTCACAAATAATGGTTCCATTTCACCAGTTAATTATTTCACCAGTTCACAGATGCATGCCTTCTCTGCATATTCAGTTAGGAAAGGTCCAGTGCCCACACAGGGAAGAAGAAAAAAAAACCTGAATATGTTCTCATTTCTTCCCTTCAACCACTTTTGTTTCTTGATTATTAAAAAAGTACAACCCAATTTCTTTCAAAGGACTGAGTATGACTTGAAGTGAGCCACTGGAGGTCACTGTGACAGTAAAGAAGAACGAGTCAGATTAAAGCAAGACCTCCTATGCAGTAGTCACCCGTTTGAGGTGGCATGGAAAAAGGAGAGAGAAGAGACTACATCTCCATTCAGACTTTACTGGAACTTAAAAGAACTGGCTGCATAACCAAGGCTTGGGACGAAGCTCTGTCCACATCAAAAGCTTGAATCCCAACCAGGTTTCCCTCCAAAGAATCTCATACTTTTATCTACTGTATATACTTGTGTGTTTACAGTCTTCAATCTAACTGTGAAGTGTCCTGGCCTGCTCAGAACTGTCTGATTCTATTTCACACTGAATAGAGCTTTTTTTTTTAAATAAAAAAAAAACACACCACGAAATTATATTATGCATTACATATATAATATCATCTTGCTTTAAAAATACTGCCTTTTACAACACAGGGAGGGAAAGCTAAACTCAAATGAAGGCTGCACATGCTTCATCTCTGCCTTAGCTGTCAGGGAGTTTTTTATGCCCCAGTGCTGTACACAGCAAATGGAATTCTTTACTCAAAGATTAATCAAAAATTGGTCGCAGTGCTGTTGACTTACTACCCTTAAAGTTTCACAGTTTAACAATCATATTCACTGTATTAATGGGGGTGGGTGGCTAAGGAAGCATCATACCTTTCAAACTTAGACTGGTTAGGGGGGTCTATGTTCTGCTTTTCCCAAAAAACAGCTGTTGAATTCCATGTCTCTCTCTCCAGCAGTGCCTGCTGCCTCTATGACATGGGTCTGCACAGCAAGAAATCGCTTGGCTGGACCCATGGGGGAAGGTGGTTTGGAGGTTCATTTTAGATAAGAATCCAAGAAGTTATACAAAACTTTTCTACCCCTTGGAGGCCCCCCAACTTGGCCCTGCAAACTTTCCCCCATCGTCTGACATACACAGACCTCCCCACAACCTGCCTCACACAGATCTCCATTAACTTCATAGTCATTGCGGGCTATTTTATAAAAGAAAGCAAAAATCAAATATCTTCTATTAAATGAAATAAATATGAAGCTATAACACTATGTCTTGCAAATAAGGTTCCTTAAAGAGCAGTTTTCCTTTCTCCCTTGTTTTCTGTATGTTTGTATGGTTTTATATAATATATACCCGTAAGCGTGTATGCACACACATATATGTGGGGGGAGGGAGTGAGAGAAGGGAGGGATATTTAAGGATTCTTTGGTTTTGGACACTGGCGCACAGTTGAGGGAGGTAAGTTATAAACATATAGGTAGATCCAAGAATGAATACTTTAATATTTGCAGATCTCAGGGGTTGCCAACTGCTAGCATTTCAGGGATGCAAATTCACATGCAGCTGGCTCCACACTTTGGAAAGCTGTTTATCTATTGCCAGTTAGGCTGCAGATTTTACATATCCCAGCAGACCGACACATGCATCTTAAACTGACTAGGGAACGTCTCTCCTTATTCTCCAAACTAATTAACTAAAACCAACCAAAATTACATGGGGGGGGGGGGGGGGGGGCGCAAGGAGATAAACTCCCTTATCAGAAATCCTGACTTTTTACTAAAAAGCAAGTTATCCTTCCCAGGGCCTCAGTCATCCCATAACCTGATAGTTCTGTAACCTGAAGGAAGATGGCAAAACTGATTAGGCTTAATAAAATCACTGAACAGCCACCTCACCTTCAGGATACTTTCTAGACATTTGTGTTAAACAGCTCATTGCAGCTGGACTTTTTATTTCATTTCATTCTCTCTATGCTATCAAGCAGCTCTAACATTCCCCAGCTTGTTTACTGCAAGTCTCACCAGTATGCCGAGTGCCAGTTTAATTTAATTTGTTTTTCCAGTGGCAGCAACAAGCTGTGTGGAAAATACAGAGGGGAAGACTCTGGAATCAGCAAATGGTCCACAGCTGCACACCATAATTTCTGCAAGTGAAAGTTTTAATTTAGTCCATCAGAAGAAGAGCAGAAGGATTGGAAGGGAAGAAGAGGTGGAGTAGTGGAAGAAATATAGGGAGAGGAAATATTAAAATCCAAGACAGCTGGAGAATCTTGGAGTCACTATAATTAAGGTCCAACAGGTTACAATTCCTCTGAAAAAGAAGAATGCAGGAACACAGAGCAGCCAATATGGCTTCAAGAGGGATTTCTCAAAGACCTGATGGTAAAATACATTGTACTGGAAATGGAAAAGTATGCATGCCTCCCCCACTTCATACGCAAACCAGAATAGTCAGTCTTTTGTCTGCAGACAAAAAATAAGGTCAGGGGGGAAAAAAGGAAGTGAGTGGATTCTACAGCCAAAGGAGTTAAGGAGACTAAGTAATAAATCAGGTAGAAGGTGAAATTAATTATTCTAAAAATCACTAATATAGTTTAAATCTCTCTTTAATAAGAATGCAAACCAAGCTACTGAAAGACCAAATATAGGAATTTGGGGGGGGAAACATAGACATAGACCAACTGTTCTATCAGAAGGGAGTAAAGTGAGTTAGCTAATGAACAGGCTGAATCATTAACAATTATATTTTTAAATAGCTAGGATGGTGCCAGATGACTGGGGAAAAGGCAAATTTAGTAATGATCTTCCAAAAGAAGGAAAGAAAAGAAAAATTAAAAAAAACAAGAAAAGCAACACAATCCTAGCAATTCACACCCAGTAAATCTAACTTCAATCCTGAATAAAACAATGGTACAAATACTCAGAGAAAACAGTCTAAGCGTTTGGAGGAAAATAACGGAAGCATGAGAAATAAAAAGCCTCGGTTTAATAAATAGGTTCTGGCTAAATATCACCTGATTTCAAAATCTTCTCTTGAAGTGAAACAGCTTTTGTGAAATCTAGAACCTTCTGATTTTAATCGACCCAGTTAGTCAGAGTTTAAGAATAGTACAAGGTTTCCATTATTTTCCTTTATCAATAATCTACTCCTTGTCATGGACAATGGTCACTGTCCAGACGGATACTTTTAAATCCATCATTTGCCTTTTATGCCACTATCCATGACGTGTTGTTGACTCACCTGTGGTCCCTGGCACAGGCGGATTATTAATTATATAATTAATTTATTATTATTATTATTATGAGACTGCTCTCAAGGTGGACTCATTCTTCCCTCTCCAAGAGGTTCCAGAGAGAATTATATTGAACAATTGCTCACCCTGCCTAACAGTCCTGCCATATGAGATTCCACAGGGTTCCATTTCATCATGTATCTTGGTCAATATACATGTGAGGCAGCTGGGGATGCTTGCAATACAGACTGAGCTGCAATGTCATTGGTATGCTGATGACATCTCTCTCTCGCTCTCTCTTTTTTTTTTTTTTTTTTGTATATCAGGTATGGTTGGTGTTGTCTCTGTGCTTTCCTATTGACGGCCTAAGAGTGCTGGACAAGATGGACACAATAATTATAATATCATCTAGTTCTTATACAGCACTTTTGATCAGTAGATCTCAAAGTGCTTTACCTATGAGGTCAGTATTGTTATCCCCATTTTACAGCTGGGGAAACAGAGGCACAGAGGTGAAGTGACTTGCTCAAGATCATCCTGCAGGTCAATGGCAGAGCTGGGATTAGAATCCAGATTTCCAGTCTAGTGTTCTAACCACTAGTCCATAGCCTCTAAAGGAACTGGTGGGAGCAGTGTCTTCACCTTCTGTTGAGCTAGAGCAGGCCTGCACAACATGCGGCCC